>NC_140175.1:7214997-7814997 GCF_963971535.1 Notolepis coatsorum | reverse complement strand
ACATAGTTTGTTTCTTTATCTTTCTGTTAACGTCTAGAAAAAAAACGCATCTCAATCTGATGAAAAATGGCAGGGCATGATATTCATATTTAAAATTGCATGTGTCCGGATGGCAAAATTCAGTACTCTATCTACAAAAAACCCTGTAAATCATCTGCCCTTTATTCATTTGCTTAGATTTCTTTTACACTTGATCTCAAGAATGTGCTGAATGAGCTTCACATCTGGTCAATGTTAGCATGGTTTTATTCACCGTCAAAGATTAAAAAAAATTCATAATAATTGATATTCTCCTTTTGGTTCATTACAATTTACTCAAGACTAGTAACGGACACAATATGTCTGACACTGGGAATACATTCCCTGAGTTCCATAGATGCCCCTAGATACCAAGAACATGCAAATGGCCTTGTAGAAGTGGCGCAATCTTCCATTTACTTGGGCATGTACTTTTAGGCAAATTTTCTGAAGATATGGCTAGGGCTTAAGAGGTTAACTAGGCTTGCCTAGTCTTGTTCTTGGCTGGGTTTGGGCTTAACTTGGTATCTACTGTAGCCTAAAATTTACTTTGTATTGCTGTTTTTACCTGTTATAACTCTTATGAAGAGGAGACAAAACACTGGCAACTGTAGACCTACTTTGAAATAAAACCCTGAACTATGCAGCTCTATTTGAGTCCTTCCCTTATTTGTGGAGAATCTATAAAATAAAAAGTAAATTTTTCGTTGTTTGCAAATTTCGCACCACATATCAGGCATACAGGTAAGCCTGCATCGTTAGTCGTGAAAGCAAATTAATCTGTCCACGCTGAATTAAACCCTCTATTTTCCTCAGACTTTCCTTTTTTTGGATTTATCCATGGTTGGCAGACGGCAGGATGAGGCGCGGGGTGTGACGTACTGTATATTTTAGTTGATGAAATATTTTTGTTGACTAAATATTTTAGCTGATGAAATATTTTTTTTATTTCAGTGTCACAGTATGACATCGATCTCCAAAATAAGAGAACAAAAAAGAAATATAATTTTTTTTTTTTTTTTGGGCCAGGGAGCCGCAGCTGATTGGCTAAAGAGCCGCACGCGGCTCCGGAGCCGCAGGTTGCCGACCTCTGGCCTAGAGGGATGAAATTAAAAGTGTGTCAATTAAATCAGGTAATGCAAATGATTGGAAGTCATATTGTTCACTGAGAAGCCAAGTAACAAAAATAAATAGGAAAAAGAAAAGTATGTTTTATCAAAATAGGATAAATTCAATTAACTCTTTAAATGCCATGCCTGGTTTTCCATTTTACCGCTTGAATGCCACCATCCGCGCCAATGTTAACGTTAATATCGCCTAATCTATGTTTTAAATTATGGCTATGTGTCTAATCTGCCCATCGCATTATCAAAGACTATGTTCCAGACAGTGCTGTGAAGGCAGATTGTTTTTTTATCGCGTCGTTGCCGTTTCAGAGCAGTTAGAAAAGCCCCCGTTTTGATATAAAAAACAACTCATTCTGGAGCATTCTATGAAAATCGTCTTTTAGTGGAATATTCCACAACGTTGATATTCGTCGGCCTTTTTATGAATCGTTTTCAAATAAACGCTAGATGATCAATATTATACGTGCACGCACGCACATTACGGCCGCGCGCGGACAATCGCCTTGTTGATTTCCTCTCGGACTTTTACAGTGAAAACGAAAGAAGAGATTTCACAAAACAGCTTATAACTTCATCAAAATTACTCTGATTATCCTACCACTGATAACATAGAGTCCTTACCTGACATCAGATGGTATCCAACTGGTATATTCCAATTCCTGATCACCATTCGAAAAAATCGATACGTGTATGGATCCAACGCGACACAGTGGTTCTCCATGATCCGCGGAGATCTGAGGCTCCAGAATGAACTCTAGTAACCCCGGCTGGATCAGTGAACTGGAAAATGTGGAGTACCGGATTTTTTTCCCCATTCATTTTCATTGAGTCCATTCCAAAATCACTTATGTCATCTGGGAGACGACAGGGGGCGCTTTTTTCCACAGTGATCACCGGCGCAGCTCGGCAATACTCGGGTAGGCTCGGGTGATGCAATAATTTTTCAGATCGCAAAAAAAAAAAAAAAAAAAAAATTCCGAGAAATCTCGTGAGTGGCTAGCAACCACCTATAAAAAAACACGAGAAATCTCGTGAGTGGCACTGAAAGAGTTAAACATGATGGAAAGAAACTGTGGAAAACATATGAGCTAATGGGCAGATCAGGTGACAACACACCCTCCTTTATAGAGTCAGGCAGTGCCTTCATTACTAAACCTCTAGATATTGCAAACTACTTTAATAATTTTTTTGTTGGGAAGATAGAGAAACTAAAAAGTGAGACAACATCATCAGATAATAATCTTTCAAAACAATTGATTAATGACCCACTCATGAGAAATAAAGATTGTGAGTTTGACTTTAAAACTGTGCAGGTGAATAAAGTAGAAGCACTTCTTAGTAGTGTAAATGGCAAAAAAACATCAGGATTAGATAACCTAGATGGGTAACTCTTGGGTAAGGTTTCTGGCTCTATTGCACTACCCATATGTAGGGGTGTAACGGTACACAAAAACCACGGTACGTACCTCGGTTTTGAAGTCGAGGTTCGGTACGGTTTTCGGTACAGTGGGGGAAAGTTTGGCTTTCCATGTTCCACTCAGGGGTGATGTAGTGTGCAGTAACTAATTGTACTTGTAGGGCTTTTTTTTTTTTTTTTTTGCGATCTGAAAAATTATTGCATCACCCGAGCCTACCCGAGTATAGCCGAGCGGCGCCGGCGATCACTGTGGAAAAAAGCGCCCCTGTCGTCTCCCAGATGACATAAGTGATTTTGGAATGGACTCAATGAAAATGAATGGGGAAAAAAATCCGGTACTCCACATTTTCCAGTTCACTGATCCAGCCGGGGTTACCACAGTTCATTCTGGAACCTCAGATCCCCGCTGATCATGGAGTTCTACAGTATCGCGTTGGATCCATACACGTATAGATTTTTTCGAATGGTGATCAGGAATTGGAATATACCAGTTGGATACCATCTGATGTCAGGTAAGGACTCTATGTTATCAGTGTTAGGATAATCAGAGTAAGTTTGGTGAAGATATAGGCTGTTTTGTGAAATGTCTTCTTTCGGTTTCACTGTAAAAGTCCGAGAGGAAATCAACAAGGCGATTATCCGTGCGCGGCCGTAATGTGCTTGCGTGCACGTATAATATTGATCATCTAGCGTTTATTTGAAAACGATTCATAAAAAGGCAGACGAATATCAACGTTGTGGAATATTCCACTAAAAGACGATTTTCATAGAATGCTCCAGAATGGGCTGTTTTTTATATCAAAACGGGGGCTTTTCTAACTGCTCTGAAACGGAAACGACGCGATAAAAAACAATCTGCCTTGACAGCACTGACTGGAAAATAGTCTTTGATAATGCGATGGGCAGATTAGACACATAGCCATAATTTAAAACATAGATTAGGCTATATAAACGTTAACATTGGCGCCGATGGTGGCATTCAGCCGCTAAAAAGGAAAACCAGGCATGCCGCTCAAAGTGTTAATAATCGACTTGTAAAGAAAATAAAAATAATAATAATATTAGATTGTGAAAAAAACAGCCGTTGTATTCGAGAATACCGTTGTATTCGTTCGGTACGGTATGGTACACACTGAAACTTGTTCGGTATGGATACGTGTACCTTTACACCCCTACCCATATGCCATATTTTTTTTATCTAAGCTTACTGAAAGGTGTATGTCCATTGGCATGGAAAGCTGCAAAAGTTATTCCACTACCCAAAAACAAGAAGGACATGTTTTCAGGTGCTAATAGCCGTCCTATCAGCATTCTTCCAGTGCTTAGCAAACCCTGATTGATTTGATTTGATTTTTATTTAGTACATACAATTTATACAAAAGTATAAAAACAAGGGGTACAAGGATAACATGTGAAAGTCTGTCGACTTGTTTCCAACATGGTCCCAAGAAGAATACAATAAATCACAAAGAAAGAGTTAAGAAGATAAGATAGATACAACAAGTAGATAAAATAGACAACACAATTTTCTGAAAGAGCCTCATTACAGCATGTCATGTTCCTGTTCTTCAAGAGTGGTGGCCAAGCACCCACTACAACCTATTGTTGCAGATGTCGCTTCACACCCCTCTTGAAGACAGCAATAGTGGGGGAGTTTTGGATGGCCCTGGGCAGAGAGTTCCACAGCCGGCAGGAGTTTGCAATCTGAGGCTGAGGTTACACCTAGGGTGTTTTTCGTTTAGTTTTCAAAATGAGTTTTGCTTTCCCGGTCGCTAACGTAGTGGCAGCCGAGTTAGACATTCGTTTTGCAACCTGAGCACTTTCGTTTTGCCTCCTGAGCACAGTGATGTAGTACAATGCCAAAGCAGTAGGTGGCAGTAGGTGGCGAACATGAAGGCAATTTTCAACCAATCAGAACTTGAATGTGCCAATACACTTCATGCAAAAAAAATATACAAGCCGCCATCTTTAAATGCCTCCTTGAGCTATTTAGCCACTGTAGCACTTATTTTTCAGCAAAGAACGTGCAACAAACAAAACGGATACATTCACTGTGTGTTCTGCCTCTCATTTGTTGATTAAACAAAACTAACATCAACACAATTGAACACCAAAAGCGGAGTTTAGTCTCATCGGCGCCGATTTTGTTAGCTTACATGCTAACGTGAATGGAATATGCCAGTATAACAGTATAGCATTGTGGCTAGCAGCTAACGTTAGCTCACGTTAGTTAGCCAGCCAGCACCAGGATGATATCAGGAGCTATCAATAGCTAGATAACATTAGAGACAACGCCTCATGTATTAAACAAAAGTGAATAGATGACTGGGCCATTTTGTTTAATGCTTGTTATGTTGAAAGAGGGGCTCTGAGCTAACAGGGTCTGGTAGCTAACGTTAGCTCACGTTAGCCAGCTGCTCATGCAATCGTTAATGCTAGCAGAATGAATGGATGTAAACTTTATTTAACATATTGCAGAATGGGTACAATACGGCTCAATACAAACAATTGTTAAGGGAATGCAGACTGTTGTAGCTTGGACTGGGGTCCTTATAACAATAACTTGACAACACATGGTAGCTGCAGCTATTTGGGACAGCTCTGTTGTCACCAGACGTTGGTGAGGGCACGCAGATGTCGGTATCTACTGCGCATGGGCGTTGAGCAACAACGGCTCCGCGCAGATTACACGACACGTTGTCGGCGAGTTTTGGCGTTTTTCCAAAACGGAAACACAATTTAGCGTTGTCAGTAGGGCAACGCGTTTTCCTGCCAAAACGGCATTTTTATTTAACAGGGACAGCAAACGTTTTCAAAACAGCAACAAAACGAAAACTAAAACAGTCTGTGTAACCATGGCCTGAGTTTGCAATGCATGTGTTGTGTCAGGAACAACAGAACCATTTTGATTGACAGTCGATTCTGCCAATTACATCACACCGCTAGCACCCATCTCCTGCTGTTCTTATCACCAATCGGCAAGCGTTTATTCGTTTTTTTACTTCCGGGACGTCCGCCATTGATTTTGACGACAGAACCACAACAAACCTACCGGAGCTAATAGAGTTAGCTCCCCGCGGCCCCCGAGTAGACTACCAGTGCTCCGCAGGATGACTAAACGAGGCATAATGATTTTACTGCAACGAATGTTATAATAAAAGCTTTTCTATACATGACAAAACATTTGTCTGATTGAAAACTTTATTAACAGATTGCAGAATGGGTACAACTCAGTACAGGCTCTCTGAGCAAAGGAAGGACGTGAGAGATATGAATGAGTAATGCTTGCTATCTGGTCGGGTAAATAATATGCTGATGTTATTGAACGTGTAACTATATAACGTTAATGCCACAAAACGAATGCCTTTGTTAATCATAAGTACCTTTGATGCAGTAGCGTGTGTGTGTGGGGGCGGCGTTGTGCAGGTCGCTTGACTGAAACTTTTTTCAAAGTTTGAACGTGTTTGATTGATTGAATTGATTGAAAACTTTATTAACAGATTGCAGAATGGGTACAGTACAGTACAGCTCAATATAGGGGTGGACGGTATGGTCTAAAATTTATATCACGGTATAATTTGAAGCATAGACGGTAACGGTATATATCACGGTATCATCGTTTTTGATAAAAAAAAAATTTTTAATTTTATATAATTTTTTTTTTTTATAAAAAATATATATATTATATAATTAGACTTGTACTTGTATTATCTGCGAGACATCGCCACCACGCAACAAGCTCCACTGTCTGTGTGTACATTAGTAGCCTCCAGCTACGGCCAGTATTCTCCGGAGCTGCAGCTGGACCTATACTCGAGTAGCCTCGAGCTACGGCCAGGATTCACCGGCGCTGCAGCTGGGCCCTAGTATTGGTATAACGTTAAATCACATTCACAAGCCCTCAGCTCGAATACGCATCGAATCAGTGTTATAAGACATTGATATCAGGAGCTATCTGTAGCTACTGCTAGCCGGATATATAACGTTAATACAACGCCTCAGTGAATTATTTAGTTCAATGGGACATTTCGTTTTGAACGGTGAACCAACTTGCGTTAACGTGAGCTAACGGCTAACGGAGCTATCATACACGTCTACTCTCTACTAGACTTGATGGAGCGTTTGTTGATGTCAGGAGCTATCGGTAGCTGGCCGACTAGATACCGTTCGGTTAGACAATGCCTCATCATGTATTAAACTAAAAGTGAATAGTTGACTGGGTCATTTTGTAACGGTAGCTAAGCTAACGTTAGCTCAGGGAGACGTCCCGTCCCACTAGACTACTAGACTAGTAGACCCGTGTTTACATGCGTGCGGGAGGGGCTGGCACGCCCACTGCGCGAAGCCTCCTAAATAACTTTTTCCAGTTCGCACATATCTATTATCTATGACTAATTCTATCTATTTTTAGGGGCAAATGCGAGTGAAATAGTCGCGCTGTGGTTACATGACGTCATTGCTATTTTAGAGCTGCACTACCGGTTACACGGTATAGGCAAAATCCATACCGTAGAGCAAATTCATACCGTTTATACCGTATACCGTTTATACCGTCCACCCCTAGCTCAATACATACAATTGTTAAGGGGATGCAGACCAGAGAAAGACTTTCGTCTTGTTTACATCAGGGTCCCCCATTTTCAATTCATCAGGACATATATGACATACATGACATACAGTACTGCTACATCTATACATTTATGACATACCAGATTTGCAAATACAGTACTTTGTGATACAAAAAGAGTCAAGAAAAGGGAGTATATACATTTGACGTAGAAACTGTACATTGGAGGAGATTGTGTGGGGGGGGGGGTTGGGTACATTGCGATATTGACAACCATACTGGATAATTTACATTGGAGGTGGTTGTATAAACAGCAAAACTGTACATTGGGGGGGGGGGGGGGGGGGGGGACACTGTACAAACAAGCAAAATTGTACATTGGAATATTGACAACCATACTAGGTAAATTACTGTACATTGGAGGGGGTTGGGTTAGGACATTTACAGGGGCCAATTTCGAATTGCAGTCTCCCGTAGGTGTCCCTTGAGAGTGGTTTTGAAAGTGGGTAGTGATTCACATTCCTTTACAGCTTTGGGTAGGGCGTTCCACATTGATGTGGCATAATTGCAAAACGTGTTTAGTCCCTTGTTTGAGCCGAATCTGGGTTTAACATGATTTGTGGAGCTCCCTCTGGTGTTGTGATCGTGGTATTCACTGACCTTTGGGAAGTATTTTGACATGTACATGGGTACCTTGGTCGTGTAGTGTATCTTGTAGACCAGGCCCATTGGAGGAGGGGCTTGTATGACTTCCTGAATGGGCGGTAACGATGATCCAGGATGTTATTTCCCTGTGTTTTCACACCAATGTGCTGAAAGTATTTAGGTAATACTTCACACAGATGCTTGGTTGAAATCGCCAGAAAAAATAAATAACGCACATCCTCTGTTCCTTGGTGCTGAGCCAAACTGTAAAAACAGTAGTACATGAAACAAAGTGGGGCTCGCAACTCACTTTTGATGCTCCAATGTGTTTTAATTGTGAAAAAAAATAGCAGATACAACGTTTCGACCCTTCCGGTCTTTTTCAAGTATGAACACTACAGAAAATTGCATATTTTTTATACCGGAAATGAAATGAATAAATTAGCTATCAGCCCCACCTGGTGATCAGGGGCGGTACCAAGACTTGCATGATTTTCTTATACATTTTAAACATGATTTAGTAACAATTTATCCTTTACATTTGACATTTTTTAGAAAAAGATTTTTTAGAGAAATATATATATATTAAACACAGTATTAGACAGTGTCAGAGGCCAAACGACGCTACAGGGATAAAATTGAACTCCAGTTTGAACAAGCTGACTCTAGAGCTATGTGGCAGGGGCTCAAAACGATGACAGACTACAAAGGCGCCTCCCTCAAACTGAACAGTGACATCTCCTTAGCAAATGACCTCAATACCTTCTATGCGAGGTTTGATGCTGGTAATAACAACACCAGCTCACAAGCCTCGGCAATGGGGGGGGGGGGTCGGCTGCTGATGGAGGCGCAGTGTTCAGGGTAACAGAGCATGAGGTGAGGCGGACCTTTAAAAAAGTGAATATCAGGAAGGCAGCAGGTCCAGACGGCATCCCCGGCCGCGTCCTAAAAGTCTGTGCCGACCAACTGGCCCCAGTATTCACTGACATATTTAACCTGTCCTTAGAACAGGCTGTCATCCCCACCTGCCTGAAGAAGTCCACTATTATCCCTGTACCCAAAAAATCCAAGCCTGCTTGCCTCAACGACTACCGCCCTGTAGCTCTCACCTCCATAGCCATGAAGTGCTTTGAGAAGCTAGTAAAGGGCTACATCTGCTCCTCCCTCCCCATCAACATGGACCCCCTGCAATTTGCATACCGCCCCAACAGGTCCACGGAGGACGCCATATCCCATGTGCTGCACACAGCAGCATCACACCTGGACAAGAGGCAGGGGAACTATGTGAGAATGCTATTCATCGACTACAGCTCGGCATTCAATACCATAGTCCCCTCCATACTCATAGCCAAGCTCAGGGACCTGGGCTTGGGCTATGACCTCTGCCAGTGGGTCTTGGACTTCCTGACTGGCAGACCCCAGGTGGTGAGAGCAGGCAACTGCACCTCCTCATCCATCACCCTCAACATAGGGGCCCCCCAGGGCTGTGTTCTGAGTCCCCTCCTCTACTCCCTGTACACACACGACTGTGTGGCTCAGCGGAGTAGCAATACAATCGTCAAATTTGCTGACGACACAGTGGTGGTGGGCCTGATCTCTGCCAACGACGAGAGGGCCTACCTGGAAGAGGTCAAGGTCCTGGCGGGATGGTGCCAGGAAAACAGCCTCTCCCTGAACGTCAGCAAAACAAAGGAGATGATTGTGGATTTCAGGAGGTCGGGGGTCAAGGACTACAGCCCCCTCAGCATCGACGGGGCACCGGTTGAGAGAGTCAACAGCTTTAAGTACCTCGGAGCCTACATATCCGAGGACTTGACATGGACCACACACATTAACAGTGTTGTGAAGAAGGCACGACAACGCCTCTACTTCCTCAGGCGCCTAAGGAAGTTCCAAGTCAGCCAGAAGATCCTTAAGAACTTCTACTCATGTACAATAGAGAGCATCTTGACCGGCAACATCACCTCCTGGTTTGGGAATAGCACTGCACAAGACCAAAGCAGACTACAAAGAGTGACACGTTCAGCCGAACGCACAATTGGAGGGGGGCTCCCCACCCTCCAGAACATTTACTACAAGCGTTGCAAGGGCAAGGCTAAGAGAATCATTAAAGACTCCAGTCACCCGAACAACTGCCTCTTTGAACTGCTGCGGTCAGGCAAGCGATACAGGAGTCTCAAGGCGAGCACAGAAAGACTCAGAAGAAGCTTCTATCCCCAGGCCATCAGGCTGCTAAACAAACAATGAATGAACACTACACAACAACAACCACCAAACGCACATAGCACACACATCCACACGCACACACTCACTTTAAACAAACACACTGTAGCACCCACTCCACACACTTATAGCACACACCCACTTTAAACAAACACACTGTAGCACCCACTCCCCACACTTTATATTTATGGATGAAGGATTGCACTACAACTCGTACACCTTACTGTAAATTGTACCTAAAATTGTACCTCATCCCATTTCTGCTTTGCACTAGATAGTACTGTACATTAGTACACTGCATAGTATTGTGTATTGTATATTATATGGTAACTCAGAACATTGTACATATGTCTATACCGAACACTGTGACCTCATTTTCTTCCTCATTTTCTTCTTCTAAATTCATGCTATATTATGTTATTATGTTATTTGATACTATCTTGTCTAGCACAGTCTCTGGAGCGTAACAGTAAGAAGCATTTTGTATGAAAGTATTCTGTACTTCTGTATGACAACTATTAAAGAACTTGAACTTGAACTTGAACTATTTATTGCATCTATAGACAGCAGTGTGTAAAGTACTTTCTTTTGGACCCGGTCCAGGTCCTAGCCACTGAAAACAAAAAGGAAAAAACAAAGTAACCCAGAATGAAGAATGAAGACTATCTATTGACTGTCTCCCTCTATTGGTTTATTTACAAATACAAGGCTCATTTGCATATTCTTGGTATCTAGGTACATCTATGGACCTCAGGGAATGTATTCACAGTGTCAGAAATATTGTGTCTATTACTAGGCTTGCTTAAATTATGATGAAACAAAGGAGAATATGAATTATGATTTTTCTTTGCATCTTTGACAGTGAATAACACCATGCTAATAATGACCAAACATAAAAAAACTGCCACTGATCTCATTCAGTACCTTCTTGAGATCATGTGTACAGAAAATCTAAGGAAATTAATAAAGGGAAGATGATTAAACAGAAGGATCTGTAGATACAGTACTGAATTCTCTCATCCGGACCAATGCAATTTGAAATATTATAGAATATAGAATAGGAGGCTTATTACCTTATTATAGCCAATTCGCACATTTATATATATATATACACATATTATCTTTCAAATGCCCGAGTTCAATTTGGATTTAGTATCACCAGGTGTGCATAAGAACAGATGATATCTACTGTAATTTACTGTCCTTTTTTATTTTCACCACAGTGCAACCATTTTGAAACTAATTTCAGATCTAATTGTTGCTACATGCTAACAATAAGGAGGAGAAACTAACTGCGTTTCAATATTTGTCAAAAACGTTACCTTTTGTGGCTTATTATCCCGAATAATAACAGTTATTGATATAATTCATTCAGAACGTTGAACTTTGAACCCCCATAGAATCTGCCAGGAAGTGTAGTTCGGAAAAATTCCAACGCTGAGCTATAGATGCCCTCCACAAAATGGCCGCAAAAAGACTACAATTCCCATGGTTCAACATTTCCAAAATGGTCGCCGTCTCGCAATAGACTTCAGTAAATCGAAAACTTAAAACTATCTAATGTAGGGCTGGGCGATATGGCCTAAATATGATATCACGATATTTTCTGACCTTTCGGCGATACACGATACCCATCACGATGTTTTTCTTTTTTACCCCAAACAATTCATTATGAGGCTTACCAAGACAGTATTTGAGTTTGCAAGCTAACATTAAAGACAAAATAAAATACCCATGCATTTAGCATTTTTATATTATATATTCGATTTAGATTATTAGATTATATATTGCATATATTTAGCAATGAGATATTATATGATTTAGATATGAAATATGATGAATTGAAAATGGGGGACCCTGATGTAAAAAAGACTAAAGTCTTTCTCTGGTCTGCATCCCCTTAACAATTGTATGTATTGAGCTGTACTGTACCCATTCTGCAATATGTTAATAAAGTTTTAAATCAATCAATCAATCAATCAATCAATCAATCAATAGCATTTTAGCATTTTTATGAAACTACTGTATATATGTATGTCTCTAAATGTTTTGATGAATTGAAAATGGAGGACCCTTATGTAAAAAAGCCGAAAGTCTTTTTCTGGTCTTCATCCTCCTGTACTGTATTGTACCCATTCTGCAACCTTTTAATAACGTTTTCATTCATTCATTCATTCTGACGGAAACATAATCATTTTGATTGACAGTCGAGTCTGCCAATTACGTCACACCGCTTGCCCCCGCCCTGCTGTTCTTAGCACCAATCGGCAAGCGCTATTCGTTTTTGACTTCCTGAATGTCCTGTGTGCTGATCATCAACAAAGCTACTTACATTAGCTCCCCGCGGCCGTCGAGTAGGAGACCAGTGCTCCACAGGATGACTAAATGATGCATAATGATTTTACTACACCGAATGTTATAATAAAAGCCTTTCCATACATCTGTCTGATTGAAAACTTTATTAACAGACCGCGAAATGGGCATATCTCAGCACGGGCTGAGATATGAACGAGTAACGTGTGGACAGATTGACGCGACACAATCCTCTTGGGCAAAACATCACGATATCCACGATACGTTGAAAAAGTGTATCGTTAATGAACTGTACCCGATATTTATATAATATCGTCATATCGCCCAGCCCGAATCTAATGGCACTTTTAACCTATTGCTAAACTAACCTATTGATGATCATACATTCTACATGCTTTTGTGACATGTGATGTTAATACTTGAAAACGTTTGATAAAAAAATCACAACATATATGCAACACAAAAATATTGATTTATGACCAGATGTCATTTTGGGGGTCGGTACCGGTCTCATCGGGTGGAACAGGTTAAGAGGCAGGTCTGATTTGACCACAATGTCTCTGATGTTATGTGCTCTCCTGTATACTAGTCTAGGGAGGATCTGAAAAGATTTATCCAATGTTGGATCAGAACTGAGATGCCAATGTTTTTTTATAGTTTGCTTAAAAAGGTTGCCTAGAGGTCAGTAGCGTTGCGCAATATTTCGGGGCTCCCCCGCAGGTCGGACCATGGGGCCCCGCCCCCTCCCCTAAATCAATAATAGAGTACATGGGATAGACATCGCGACCACTTTTTTAAATGTTTATTTTTTCAGGCATCATTTGTAAACAGTATAGGTCAGTAGGAACTTTCTGTATAAAGATGCATCTGATTTAAACAGTATAGGGTCAGTAGGAACTTTCTGTATAAAGATGCATCTGATTTAAACAGTATAGGTCAGTAGGAACTTTCTGTATAAAGATGCATCTGATTTAAACAGTATAGGGTCAGTAGGAACTTTCTGTATAAAGATGCATCTGATTTAAACAGTATAGGGTCAGTAGGAACTTTCTGTATAAAGATGCATCTGAATTAAACAGTATAGGGTCAGTAGGAACTTTCTGTATAAAGATGCATCTGATTTAAACAGTAAGGTCAGTAGGAACTGTATAATAATATACATCTGATTTAAACATCATTGACAAATACAAACAAGTGGCTGTGTGTTTTTTGTAACATGAAGGTATATATTGTAGAACGCTATCATCATTGGAGTTCACACAACGGAACAGTTCACATATAACATTCTGTATAAAAGAAAGGTAGCCTACAAAAAACAAACAAAACACATCTTATAGGCTACATAGAGGATGCAATCAGGAGCTGCTTTGTAGGCCTATTATTTTATACGAGCGTGTCTCCTGGCATTCTTCTACGCAAAGTCCTGTAATGACAGTCTTTAAATCTATACTGCCCGCGCGTCGGCTCTCAATACTAAGGACTGCTAACCCAGACAGTCTCTCTTGCGACATTGTGCTCCTCAAATAGGTCTTTATCAATTAAAATGTTGAGAAAGATCTCTCAGCACTGGCAACAGTCACGGGTATAGTTAAAAACAATTTCAGTGCTGTGGCAACATCGGGGATACTTGGCAAAATGGACTGATTTTCAATGAGCAGGGTTTGTGCAAGGTCTTTGATTGTTCCACGCTCAATTTTCTTTATAGTAGGCCTAAGAACATTACGGAGGGACAGGATCTGGAAAGGAAACTCGGCTGACAGGTCATCTTTATACTGGCCTGATAAAGCACTTGCGGACTCAGACAGATCCGTCTGTTGCGAGCAAACGTTTGCGGGGAAGCAGAAAAGAAAATCGCTGTGCAACTTCGCTCATTCCAACAAATCTATTTTTGAGTTGGGCAACGACAATATCGATATTTGCGTAAAATACTGCCACTCTAAAATGCTCCCCTGGGTCTTGGAGCCGCTGGTCCTCGCAAAGCTCTGAAAAGTGCCTCTTTGTGCGCCTTGCGTGTCTGTCTGCTGCTGATGGAGACTCAGTGTTCAGGGTAACGGAGCATGAGGTGAGGCGGACCTTTAAAAAAGTGAATATCAGGAAGGCAGCAGGTCCGGACGGCATCCCCGGCCGCGTCCTAAAAGTCTGTGCCGACCAACTAGCCCCGGTATTCACTGACATATTTAACCTGTCCTTAGAACAGGCTGTCATCCCCACCTGCCTGAAGAAGTCCACTATTATCCCTGTACCCAAAGAATCCAAGCCTGCTTGCCTCAACGACTACCGCCCTGTAGCTCTCACCTCCATAGCCATGAAGTGCTTTGAGAAGCTAGTAAAGGGCTACATCTGCTCCTCCCTCCCCATCAACATGGACCCCCTGCAATTTGCATACCGCCCCAACAGGTCCACGGAGGACGCCATAGCCCATGTGCTGCACACAGCAGCATCACACCTGGACAAGAGGCAGGGGAACTATGTGAGAATGCTATTCATCGACTACAGCTCGGCATTCAATACCATAGTCCCCTCCATACTCATAGCCAAGCTCAGGGACCTGGGCTTGAACTATGACCTCTGCCAGTGGGTCTTGGACTTCCTGACTGGCAGACCCCAGGTGGTGAGAGCAGGCAACTGCACCTCCTCATCCATCACCCTCAACATAGGGGCCCCCCAGGGCTGTGTTCTGAGTCCCCTCCTCTACTCCCTGTACACACACGACTGTGTGGCTCAGCGGAGTAGCAATACAATCATCAAATTTGCTGACGACACAGTTGTGGTGGGCCTGATCTCTGCCAACGACGAGAGGGCCTACCTGGAAGAGGTCAAGGTCCTGGCGGGATGGTGCCAGGATAACAGCCTCTCCCTGAACGTCAGCAAAACAAAGGAGATGATTGTGGACTTCAGGAGGTCGGGGGTCAAGGACTACAGCCCCCTCAGCATCGACGGGGCACCGGTTGAGAGAGTCAACAGCTTTAAGTACCTCTGAGCCTACATATCCGAGGACTTGACATGGACCACACACATTGACAGTGTTGTGAAGAAGGCACGACAACGCCTCTACTTCCTCAGGCGCCTAAGGAAGTTCCAAGTCAGTCAGAAGATCCTTAAGAACTTCTACTCATGTACAATAGAGAGCATCTTGACTGGCAACATCACCTCCTGGTTTGGGAATAGCACTGCACAAGACCGAAGCAGACTACAAAGAGTGACACGTTCAGCCGAACGCACAATTGGAGGGGGGCTCCCCACCCTCCAGAACATTTACAACAAGCGTTGCAAGGGCAAGGCTAAGAGAATCATTAAAGACTCCAGTCACCCGAACAACTGCCTCTTTGAACTGCTGCGGTCAGGCAAGCGATACCGGAGTCTCAAGGCGAGCACAGAAAGACTCAGAAGAAGCTTCTATCCCCAGGCCATCAGACTGCTAAACGAACAATGAACACTACACAACAACAACCACCAAACGCACATAGCACACACATCCACACGCACACACTCACTTTAAACAGACACACTGTAGCACCCACTCCACACACTTTATAGCACACACCCACTTTAAACAAACACACTGTAGCACCCACTCCCCACACTTTATATTTATTGATGAAGGATTGCACTACAACTCGTACACCTTACTGTAAATTGTACCTAAATTGTACCTCATCCCATTTCTGCTTTGCACTATATAGTACTGTACATTAGTACACTGCATAATATTGTATATTATATGGTAACTCAGAACATTGTACATATGTCTATACCGAACACTGTGACCTCATTTTCTTCTTCTAAATTACATGCTATACTATGTTATTTGATACTATCTTGTCTAGCACAGTCTCTGGAGCGTAACAGTAAGAAGCATTTTGTTTGAAAGTATTCTGTACTTCTGTATGACAACTATTAAAGAAACTTGAAACTTGAACTTGTCTTTGAAGAGACTGTGTACACCCCATGATGATGCTAGCTCTTGCACGTGCCCTTTTAAGCCATCAAACTCTCCTCGGAGTTGGGCAAGTGTGTCGGTTGCGTTACCAAGCAATGCTGTCGCCTGTAACAGGTCCATGTCTTTGCGCTGGAGATAATTATAATGATACACTGTTGTACTACAGCGTACACATGATGGGGACGGGGTGCCTAGCAACATAGCAGGGAGGGGGGGGCCCCGCCCTCTGCGCCCTGTTCCCGCGTTACGAAATCTACACACTGTATAGCTTGTGCAGAGGTAGTTTTGTTTGTTGTAGATTGTAAGCATTCTTCTTGGGTTTTATGGCCTACTTTCAAAGCTGCTTTTTCTACAATGTCCTGTGTGTACCCTCTGGTTTTAAACATCGTCTTTAAAGTATCTGTCTGTTCCTGAAAAAAGTAATCTGTACTACAGATTCTACAGATCCTGTAGAACTGGCTGATAGGTAAACTGTTTGAAATCTTTTTTTTTATTTTTTTATCTCCAACCAAGATGAAAGCAGCCTCTGGGTGTTTACCTTCTTTGTTGCTGATTGTTCTGGCGTGGAGTCTCCTTGCCCAGCCATGTCTCTGTCAAACATATGATGTTGCAGTCCCTCGTTTCTTGTTGGAATGATATCCTTGCTCTTAGCTTGCACAGTTTATTATCCAGAGAGTGTAAATTGGCAAGCAGAATGATGGGAGGCGGGGGGGTATTGGCTCGCTTTCTCAGTCTCACCAGGAGGCCCGCTTTCTGCGTCTCTTTGACCTCGGCAGCACTGCGTTGAACGGGTCTGCTGCAGTTCGTATGAACAACGGATCTTTGTGTAAAAACTCCAGTTTTGGAGTGATCGTCAAATCTTGTATGTCCAGTAGTGCCTCTGTCATATCTATGAATGCTGGTCACCTTTTTGAGTAAAAACATTACTAAAAAACAACATAATAACTAAGAGTTGCTAGGTCTATGAGGAGTGCACAACACAGCAGCCGTCCGTGGCGCCATCTTACATCTTACTTACTTATGTGTCCAGTGGAGAATGAACCTCTGTAATTTCACTGTAAGGCACGGTTCCTCAGGTCTTAAAGCATACATCTATACATGGCCTTAGACTGCCAGTTTATAAACCTTTATTTGAATGTTTCTGTTTCTCTCTGTTCCCCAGATCCATCCCCTGTCCTGCTGCCCGGCAACCAATAGAGACATGGAGGAATTGAGACGTCATTCCTGTGACCAGTGTGGGAAGAGCTTCAAGACAAAGAAATATCTTAAACGTCACCACATAGTACACACAGGAGAGAAACCTTACTGCTGTGACCAGTGTGACATGAGCTTCAAGACAAAGACGCATCTTAAACAACACCACATGGTACACACAGAGGAGAAACCTTACTGCTGTGACCAGTGTGACATGAGCTTCAAGACGAAGAAGCATCTTAAACGTCACCACATGATACACACAGGAGAGAAACCTTACTGCTGTGACCAGTGTGGGAAGAGCTTCAAGAGGATGGAAGAACTTAAACGACACCACATGGTACACACAGGAGAGAAACCTTACTGCTGTGACCAGTGTGGTATGAGCTTCAAGACTAAGTTTGAGCTTAAAAGTCACCACATGGTACACACAGGAGAGAAACCTTACTGCTGTGGCCAGTGTGGGAAGAGCTTCCAGACAAAGAAATATCTTAAACAACACCACATGATACACACAGGAGAGAAACCTTACTGCTGTGACCAGTGTGGGGAGAGCTTCAAGACAAAGACACATCTTAAACGTCACCACATGGTACACACAGGAGAGAAACCTTACTGCTGTGACCAGTGTGACATGAGCTTCAAGACAAAGGCAGAGCTTAAACGTCACCACATGGTACACACAGAAGAGAAACCTTACTGCTGTGCCCAGTGTGGGAAGACCTTCAAGAGAACGTCAGATCTTAAAATACACCACATGATACACACAGGAGAGAAACCTTACTGCTGTGGCCAGTGTGGCATCAGCTTCAAGACAAAGACGAACCTAAAAATACACCACATGGTACACACAGGAGAGAAACCTTACTGCTGTGGCCAGTGTGACATGAGCTTCAAGACAAAGGCAGGACTTAAACGTCACCACATGGTACACACAGGAGAGAAACCTTACTGCTGTGACCAGTGTGGGAAGAGCTTCAAGAGAAAGGCAGGACTTAAACACCACAGACGGCGGAGGCAGCCATGCAAGGTGCCAACCTGCTTAACGGGAGCAGTTAGGGGTTATGTGTCTTGCTCAAGGACACTTCGACACACGGCCCGGGACGAGCTGGAATCGAACCAGGAACCTTCTGATTACCAGACGACCGCACTACCTCCTGAACCACTGTTTATGCAGGTGATTATATCACTGTAATGATGTGTTTTGATCTAAATCAAGATCCGTGGTCCGAGGTATTAAGAATAGAAATCGGAATGCTAATATTGAGATGAATATCCGAATGATTAGGAGACAATTCCTAAAGACAAGTTCAATAAGGTTGTCTATTATAGTATGGATCCATACAGTTTGTGTAATAAAAATGCTCTTTCGTTAGTAAAAGAGTGGGGAAGAAGGGTGGCGAAGAGGAGAGGATAAAGAGCAGAGGATATAAGAGACCGTAACACAGTAACAGTGTACATGTTTTATATCTCTCACAGACAAAGTCATATTACCTGATACATATTTATGTCAATTCTGATGTGTATGTTCTCATGATGCATCTACTGTGTCTCGACTGTCCATATTAATCCATAAGGTACATCTCCCTTCGCTGATTATATATCATAGGCCGTTTACATTATAGTGTCAGAAGCAGATACTGAGCAGAGACAGGAGCCATAGAGCGACTGAGAACATAGTGTACAGAATATGTTCATGTAAGGATGTGTGAATATTTTATCTCCTTACATTTACATTGTAGGAGTCATACAGTATCATATAAACATCAGTAGCTATTCTCTATATTTACTAACTGAAGTTAAATATGACTTCTCTATATTTACCAACTGAAGTTAAATATGACTATTCTCTATTTACTAACTGAGATTAAATATCACTATCATCTATATTTACTAATATCATATAATTTATATTTATTAAATATGACCATTTATATTTACTAACTGAAGTTATATCTGACTATTATCTAGTATATATAGAGGTTGAGTCGTTTCCTGTGATATATCACATTCACACTCCAAGTGAGTTAGATTAACTTAACAACTGCAAATATACCCTACCTGCAGTATTTTAGCCTGGTATCACCCTCAGTACCTGCAGTATTTTAGCCTGGTATCACCCTCAGTACCTGCAGTATTTTAGCCTGGTATCACCCTCAGTACCTGCAGTATTTTAGCCTGGTATCACCCTCAGTACCTGCAGTATTTTAGCCTGGTATCACCCTCAGTACCTGCAGTATTTTAGCCTGGTATCACCCTCAGTACCTGCAGTATTTTAGCCTGGTATCACCCTCAGTACCTGCAGTATTTTAGCCTGGTATCACCCTCAGTACCTGCAGTATTTTAGCCTGGTATCATCCTCAGTACCTGCAGTATTTTAGCCTGGTATCACCCTCAGTACCTGCAGTATTTTAGCCTGGTATCACCTTCAGTACCTGCAGTATTTTAGCCTGGTATCACCCTCAGTACCTGCAGTATTTTAGCCTGGTATCACACTCAGTACCTGCAGTGTTTTAGCCTGGTATCACCCTCACTACCTGCAGTATTTTAGCCTGGTATCACCCTCAGTACCTGCAGTATTTTAGCCTGGTATCACCTTCAGTACCTGCAGTATTTTAGCCTGGTATCACCCTCAGTACCTGCAGTATTTTAGCCTGGTATCACCCTCAGTACCTGCAGTATTTTAGCCTGGTATCATCCTCAGTACCTGCAGTATTTTAGCCTGATATCACCCTCTGTAATGGCATCAGTATCTGTGTATCCACATCAGTATGCATGGGACATATGAATCAGAGATATGAGCCTATAACGTACTGAATCTTCTAAACATGCACTCTTTAACTCTTCACAGTGTGAAAGTGCGGTCAAGACTGAAGCTTCACTTAAAGAGCAAGGGTTGGAACATGAAGATCTGCAACGTGAACAATCCATAGATCAAGACTCCACCTCAAAACTAGCAGCGGCGTCTCCCTCCACTGACATAGAGGTGTTCGACTCTCTAGACGGGTTCCTAAAGGCCAAGAACATCAATTATGCGCACTGTCCCATTTTCTCTGGCCCAGAGGAGGAGGACGGCGACATTCAGACCGGGGATCAGAACCCGAGGCCACAGGTGACACCTTCATGTGAAACTGAGTCTGAGCCTGAACATGATGGGGAGCTAAGTACCTCTGAAACTGAACACAGTTCTGATTACTCAACATCTTCACAAAATATCACTATTTAACACCGTCCAAAAGGTTTTTCAAAAAGCTTCCGAAAAGCTTCCGAAGAGCTCCCTCCAAGTCCGATTGTAAGGAGGAAGAAGGCGAGGACACGTCAGACGTATCGCAGAGTCATCCGTTACCCGAGTCTGACTCCACACATGATCAAGGTTGAAAGAAAGTATTCTTTTCAGCGACTGTTTATTACTGTTATCAATATTGTCAGAACAGTAATATGTTTGTAGTAGTGCTGTCAGTTTATCGCGTTAATTAGATAAATTAATTACACAGCAAATTATCGCGTTATGAATTTTTTTATTTTATTTTTTATCTCATTCATTCCATAAGAACGTAGAATACACATTTACAGACTTTTTTTTTAAAATATATGCTATTTGCATGTTCTTGGTATCTGATTGTATGGTTTGAAATGAACAAATGAAACTGATACTTGTTTAGTTTAAGAATAGGGAGCAGGTAACCGTAAGATTTATTCTTCTTCCTGCTCCTTTTGCCCATGGTAGAACTGTATTTATGATTTTGTATGAAAACTGTGTGATTGTATTGCTTCCATGTGGCAAATAAAAACTCTGAATGAAATTCTAGGGACATCTATGGATCTCAGGGAATGTGTTCCCAGTGTCAGAAATACTGTGTCTGTTACTAGGTTTGAGTAAATGGTAATGAACCAAATGAGAATACAAAAAAAAATCTAAGCAAATTAATAGATGGAAGATGATTAAACAGAAGGTTTTGTAGATACAGTACTGAATTCTGCCATCCGGACACATGCAATTTGAAATATGATTATAGAATATCAGGCATAAAATGGTTACCAAGGACAAGAAGAAAAAGAAACACTTTGAAATGTGTTTAAGGTGCAACTCACTGAAAGTCTTATTAAAGGGTGTTACTGAGTAGCCCTTAACACTTTCACTGCCACATTACAGAAGGTTATCTCTTTACTATCAAACAACAGATGGATACATAATAGTGTAACACAATGTAATGGGATGCATAAACATATCATTGCATTCTAATAAAGAATCATTATGTATTTGTCTGTATCCTATTCAGAATTGGCTAATAACACCATGTCAGCTGTATATTAGTGTAGGGTTCAATCCCTGACACCCCTGCAGGGTGTGTGTGATTTATTAGAATACAATGATATGTTTATGCATCCCATTACATTGTGTTAAAGAGATAACCTTCTGTAATGTGGCAGTGAAAGTGTTAAGGGCTACTCAGTAACACCCTTTAATAAGACTTTCAGTGACTTTGAGTTGCACCTTAAACACATTTCAAAGTGTTTCTTTTTCTCCTTGTCCTTGGTACTCTCTGAATGAAGGCTATTGGAGTTCATCTATTGTTTTCCGATGCATGGCACGTTTAGTGCCATGCTCATAGATGAGGTGAGTATCTTTAGATAGTAATTCATTCATTCATTCACCTTTTCATGGCAACATAGGATGATCAATCCTTTACTAAAGGGACAGCCCCGCGTGCACACGTTCAAGAGTCTTGTTGACGGCCTCATGGCCTCCGTGCTTCAACTCAACTTTCATACTCACTCTGCATAGCTGTATGGTGCCTCTCCGCTCTCTCTGTCTCTCCCTTTAATTTGTGTGTGTGCATAGTTTCTCTCCCACTAAGTGGATGTTGTAGGCATATTCAAACAGACATCACTAAATCATATCTCCTTGGTTTATATTTATGTATCTGTTAATCTCATTGTGATTATTACTAGAATGCACGTATCCCCAATATATCATGACGTTTACAATATGGGAATTCCTGTATGTTGACACTGCCTCCACAGGCATCATCTGCAAGATTAGCGGTTCTCCATCGTAACATAATGACATGTTCCCATTGAATTGTGTATCGTTAGTGTACATCCATGAATCATATGCATTAAGGATGTAGGGTCCATTGTGATCGATATATCCCAATACCACTGAATATATCACTGGCACAATACATTCTTTATGTTTGGCTTTCACATATGTTATGGGCGTATTACACCACACGTTGAACATCCTTTGGTCTATCGCTTGTGTGACGTTATCCTGACAGTTCTTTTTAAGTACACATTCCTCAGAGTACAGAATATCATGCCTCTATCATTGGCAAACTACACGGAGAGAGAGAAAGAGAGAGATAATGGAAAATACATTAGAATGGGTAAGAGAGGGATAATGGGTGTGTGTGTGTGCATAGCTACCCTCAAACTAAACGGATGTTGCGTGCATATGCATACATACCTCCCTAACCCATATTGCATGGTTGTATAATTATGTACCTGTTAATCTCATTGTGATTAATACCCGGCTGCAAGTATCCCCAATAGCTCATGACATTTCCAATATGGGAATTCATGCATGTTGACACCTGCCTCCACAGGCCTCATCCGCAAGAGTATCGGGTTCTCCATTGTAACACAATGACCTCTTCACAGTTAATTGTGTAGCGTTAGTGTACGTCCATTACTCCTGTGTATTAAGGATGTAGGGTCCCTTCTGATCGATAGCTCTCACTACTCCTGACTCTATTACTGGCACACTACATTATATATGGTTGGCTTTCACCTATGTTATGTGCGTATTCCACAACACGTTGAACACCCTTTGAGTTATCGCTTGTGTGATATTCATGCAACATCCACTTAGTGGGAGAGAAACTATGCACACACACACACGAATTAAAGGGAGAGACAGAGAGAGCGGAGAGGCACCATACAGCTATGCAGAGTGAGTATGAAAGTTGAGTTGAAGCACGGAGGCCATGAGGCCGTCAACAAGACTCTTGAACGTGTGCACGCGGGGCTGTCCCTTTAGTAAAGGATTGATCATCCTATGTTGCCATGAAAAGGTGAATGAATGAATGAATTACTATCTAAAGTAGGGATGTCCGATATTAACGGCCGACCAATATTATCGGCCGATATCGGCAGTAAAATGTGATATCGGAAAATATCGGTATCGGTTAAAAAAAAAAAAAAAACAATAACAATATTTGTTATATATTTATCCAGTGAAATTATTAGTTACCTGAAATTATTCAGTTTTTTGGGGCGGGAAACCCTGCATATATTGGTATCGGTTGATATTGGTATCGGAAATTAAGAGTTGGACAATATCGGAATATCGGTATCGGTAAAAAAGCCAATGTCGAGCATCCCTAATCTAAAGATACTCACCTCATCTATGAGCATGGCACTAAACGTGCCATGCATCGGAAAACAATAGATGAACTCCAATAGCCTTCATTCAGAGAGTACCAAGGACAAGGAGAAAAAGAAACACTTTGAAATGTGTTTAAGGTGCAACTCAAAGTCACTGAAAGTCTTATTAAAGGGTGTTACTGAGTAGCCCTTAACACTTGCACTGCCACATTACAGAAGGTTATCTCTTTACTATCAAACAACAGACGGATACATAACAGTGTAATACAATGTAATGGGATGCATAAACATATCATTGCATTCTAATAAAGAATCATTATGTATTTGTCTGTATCCTATTCAGAATGGGCTAATAACACCATGTCAGCTGTATATTAGTGTAGGGTTCAATCCCTGACACCCCTGCAGGGTGTGTGTGATCCTGATGCATAAACATATCATTGCACAAAACCCCCTGTATTGATACCTAACTAGCTGCATGTAGTATGGTTGTCATTGCAGATCCTCCCCTTCCCTCCTCCAGCCAATCCTTCCTCCTGCCTCTCCACGTGTCCTTCCTCCTCCCCCCTCCCTGTGCAGGAGAGCTCTCGCGAGAGAGAGAGAGAGAGAGAGGGCGGGGCCGGCCGGCCGGCCATAGATAGATGGGGGGGCTGGGCCTGGGCGCATCTATGCCAAATACAAAGCAGTTCGGTTTCTGGGTTCCTCTGATTGGCCACTAAGCCCACGTGACCGCGGCTAGCACGCCCCCCTTATCACCCGCTGCCGCGCTGTGAAGCTGAAGAGCCAGCGAGGCGGTGGTTTCAGCAGCAGCGGCCGTTCTTATTAATCCCTAATGTCATGTATGTTGTGTATGTCATAAATGTCCATATGAATTGAAAATGGGGGACCCTGATGTAAACAAGACGAAAGTCTTTCTCTGGTCTGCATCCCCTTAACAATTTTCATTCATTCATTTCTCCCCCACTACTCCCAAAAGTAACACTAAATAGATAAAGTACAACAACGCCAGACTCAAGAAACTGTGTTCCCATTGGATGTGTTCTCATAAACAATGTTTGTTTACACTGCACACGACACTCGAGGCTGCATGGGTGTAATCTCTCCTCTAGCTATATCAAAGAGGTTGCGTTCAGGAATCGACGTTGTGATGTCCTACGGATCTTCCTCTCTAAAAGCCCCACGCAATACAGCATGTCTTGAATGTTCAGGCAGGAATTCACCGCAAGAAAATGTGTTGCTAATCTTTGTTCAGTACAATATGATTGGAAAAATAAGCTACATCTGGAATGAATAAAGTGATTTCTTTTTTTAACTGTCAAGGGTACCAGCATCTTTTTCTCCAGTAGCGCGACTAATATCCATATCAATTACATCATTCCAAGGTATTGTTACTCAATGTTTGTGAGCGTGGTTTGGAGATATTCACAGTAATTGTTAATTCAGTAAAGTAGTCAGATCTACTCTTTATTGAAGGTACTGATATGATATGATTCTACGATTAATACTACAAATGTAATGGTCCTCAATGAGTATAACAATTACACAAAACATTAGCTTTATATCAAGTTTCAAGTTCAAGTTTCTTTAATAGTTGTCATACAGAAGTACAGAATACTTTCATACAAAATGCTTCTTACTGTTACGCTCCAGAGACTGTGCTAGACAAGATAGTATCAAATAACATAGTATAGCATGTAATTTTAGAAGAAGAAAATGAGGTCACAGTGTTCGGTATAGACATATGTACAATGTTCTGAGTTACCATATAATATACAATACTATGCAGTGTACTAATGTACAGTACTATCTAGTGCAAAGCAGAAATGGGATGAGGTACAATTTAGGTACAATTTACAGTAAGGTGTACGAGTTGTAGTGCAATCCTTCATCAATAAATATAAAGTGTGGGGAGTGGGTGCTACAGTGTGTTTGTTTAAAGTGGGTGTGTGCTATAAAGTGTGTGGAGTGGGTGCTACAGTGTGTTTGTTTAAAGTGAGTGTGTGCGTGTGGATGTGTGTGCTATGTGCGTTTGGTGGTTGTTGTTGTGTAGTGTTCATTCATTGTTAGTTTAGCAGCCTGATGGCCTGGGGATAGAAGCTTCTTCTGAGTCTTTCTGTGCTCGCCTTGAGACTCCGGTATCGCTTGCCTGACCGCAGCAGTTCAAAGAGGCAGTTGTTCGGGTGACTGGAGTCTTTAATGATTCTCTTAGCCTTGCCCTTGCAACGCTTGTTGTAAATGTTCTGGAGGGTGGGGAGCCCCCCTCCAATTGTGTGTTCGGCTGAACGTGTCACTCTTTGTAGTCTGCTTCCGTCTTGTGCAGTGCTATTCCCAAACCAGGAGGTGATGTTGCCGGTCAAGATGCTCTCTATTGTACATGAGTAGAAGTTCTTAAAGATCTTCTGACTGACTTGGAACTTCCTTAGGCGCCTGAGGAAGTAGAGGCGTTGTCGTGCCTTCTTCACAACACTGTCAATGTGTGTGGTCCATGTCAAGTCCTCGGATATGTAGGCTCCGAGGTACTTGAGCCTTTCTGAAAGAGCCTTTCTGAAAGAAGAAATGGTTTCTTTATACATAGTCCTATATATATAATTTGAAATAAAAAAATACCATGTTCCTTAGTCCTGTATTATGATCAAACAATTACACAAAAATGCATCCTATATAGACTCATATGCCAAAACATTCAGAAATACCCAAATGATGCGAGTTTGTTTTTTTATGACATGCACAACTACAAGTTTTTAAGAACACTGACATAACCGCTGAATATCACTGAAATCCAAGTTAATGTATATCTTAGAAGTTCTTTGTTTCATCGTACAAACAGTCAAAGCTGTCATGTATGTTGTGTATGTCATAAATGTCGATATGAATTGAAAATGGGGGACCCTGATGTAAACAAGACAAACGTCTTTCTCTGGTCTGCATCCCCTTAACAATTGTGTGTATTGCGCCAAAGGGAACACAGTTTCTTGAGTCTGGCATTGTTGTACTTTATCTATTTAGTGTTACTTTTGGGAGTAGTGGGGGAGAAATGAATGAATGAATGAAAACTTTATTTAACAGATTGCAGAATGGGTACAATACAGTACGGCGCAATACACACAATTGTTAAGGGGATGCAGACCAGAGAAAGACTTTCGTCTTGTGTACATCAGGGTCCCCCATTTTCAATTCATATCGACATTTATGACATACACAACATACATGACATTAGGGATTAATAAGAACGAGCCGCCTCGGGGGGCGGCTACGTGGCGTAGTGGGCAAGGCGCTCACCACGAATGCGGAGACGCTGGGCTCGCCTGTTCGAGCCCAGCGCTCCACATTGCTTTCAGTTTAGCTGGTCGTTCATACTAATACACATTGGCCATATTAGGGGGTGGGAAACTGATGGGTGGGGATGGGGCGTTGTGGACAGCGACTCCTACAGGTCGGTTGGTGCGCCTGCGCAGTAGAATCAGGAAGTGTCGGGGGCAGCGTGAGCCTCCCACGCGTTACTCCTCGCCACTGAGAGATCGAGCTGCGCAGGTGAAAAGATGTGACTGCTGTTACCTCAAGTACCGGAGGGGACTTGTGCTATGTATGACTTAGTCCACATTGCAGCCGGCTTGTGGGAGGCAAGAAACAGCGTTCGTGACAGGGGAGGGTTGAATTGGATGATACGAAATTGGGATGGGAGAAAATATAGAAAATGGGAGAAAAGGTGGATCAAAAAAAGGCCCAGGCCCAGCCCTCCCATCTATCTATCTATCGGCCAACCACTGCTAACCACTGCTGGGGTTTGAACCAAGGACCTTGTTGTGAGTCAACACTGCTAACCACTGCTAGGGTTTGAACCAAGGACCTTGTTGTGAGTCAACACTGCTAACCACTGCTGGGGTTTGAACCAAGGACCTTCTTGCTGTGAGTCAACACTGCTAACCACTGCTGGGGTTTGAACCCATGACCTTCTTGCTGTGAGACAACAATGCTAACCACTGCTGGGGTTTGAACCCAGGACCTTCTTGCTGTGAGACAACAATGCTAACCACTGCTGGGGACTTGTTCATGTTATTAACGTCTTAAGCCCGATCGGCCCTTCAAATGTATTGAAGTGTGTACTATTTGCTGATGATACTAACATGTTCTGTACAGGGGAGGACATCCAGCAGCTTATGACGGTAAATGAATAAATACAAACTCTGGTTTGATATAAATAAATTATCTTTAAATCTAAATAAAACAAAATGTATGGTGTTTGGAAACTGCCAGATAAATACAGACATTCAGTTGATAATAGATAATAATAGTTGTACTGTGCAATGATCTTGCCTTACCTGCATTACTGCACAGAGGTACGGGGTAACACATACAAAACAACCATAAATACATTGACTATCCTACAAAAAAGAGCAATAAGAGTAATAAACAATGCAGGATTTCGGGACCACACACACACACACACTGTTTCTACAATCACACATTTTGAAATTCATTGATATTGTAAACTTTAAAACTCTGCAAGAAATAATCAATTACCGGTAAATGTAAGAAGCAAAAAACCTGTGATGAAAACCAACCTGAAAATAATGTGTATCTCCTCTTACGGAGCCACCCGGTGGAATGGGCTAGAGCAGGGGTTCCCAAACTTTTTCAGCTCGAGACCCAAAAGAGAAATTTGGTGTTTACCCAAACTTACAAAAATACATCATGAATTGCCATAACAGAGCGGCTAGGTGGCGCAGTGGGCAAGGCGCTCGCCACCAATGCAGGAGATGCTGGGTTCGAGCCCAGCTCTCGGTGTTGCTACCAGCTTGGCTGGTCGTTCATACTAATACAATTGGCAGTATTAGGGGGTGGGAAGCTGGTGGGTGGGGATTGGACGTTGTGGACAGTGACTCCTACAGGTCGGTTGGTGCGCCTGCGCAGTAGAATCAGGAAGCGACGGGGGGCGGCGTGTCCCTCCCACGCAGACCTCGCCGCTGAGAGATCGCGCTGTGCAGGTGAAAAGATGCGACGGCTGCCTCCTCGAATACCGGAGGGGACACCTGATGCAAGGCGTCGTCCACATTGCAGCCGGCTTGTGGGGGGCATGGTCTAGCAACGTTCGAGACAGGGGAGGCTAGAATTGGACAATACAAAATTGGGGACGGGAGAAAAATAAAAAAATGGGGAGAAAAAGTAGATCGCTACATACATTTATAAACTACTGATAAAGAACACAACAAACCATGCATTTCAAATGTATATGAAATGTATTTATTTAATTATAAAAGTACATCACAGCAATAATCAGAGTGTAATGTTAAGTTGCTCACCACCTCATAACATACTTTGGATTGAACCCTGAAATAGCTCAACGCTAATGCCAGCCTGATTCGAATACCCCTGTTGCTCAACTCCCGTTGCCTCAACAGTCCGGTAGGATTGAACTGATAGAACTTGAACCATAAGAACTCCCACAGGTTGAACTGATAGAACTTGAACCATAAGAACTCCCACGGGTTGAACTGATAGAACTTGACCCATAAGAACTCCCACGGGTTGAACTGATAGAACTTGAACCATATGAACTCCCACGGGTTGAACTGATAGAACTTGAACCATAAGAACTCCCACGGGTTGAACTGATAGAACTTGAACCATAAGAACTCCCACGGGTTGAACTGACCTATATCCTTTGAATGATACACGAACTGATTGAACGAGAACACAAGGACATTCCAAGGGCTTCGACCCCGTTCACCTTTTGTTACTTTGATATTGCACAGACAGGTAGTTCAGAGTTAGCCAAACACTAGGGCGTATTTATTACAGAATCAGAAATGAGCCAAATAACAAATCAGAATTAACAAAAAGGAGAATGCTTTCGGCAGAGTTGTCTGCGGCTCTGCAGATCCTCCCGGTTTAGAGGTGGGGAATCGGCGTAGGCGCCACTACCTCTGCGGCTCTGCAGATACTCCCGGATCCAACACGGGGAGGAAACGGAGAGAGAGAGAGAGTGGTCAATAATCAATCCAACTGTACACAGAGGCAGTGCAGTTCAGTCCTCCTTAGCTGAGTCCAGTATAAATCACAGGTGACTTGATCTTCGGTGTACCAACACACAAGTTAGCTGAGTCCAGTACAAAACAAAAACGGTATTTCTTCAGTGTTATCCTAACACACAAATTAGCTGAGTCCAGTACAAAACAAAAACGGTATTTCTTCAGTGTTATCCTAACACACAAATTAGCTGAGTCCAGTACAAAACAAAAACGGTATTTCTTCAGTGTTATCCAAACACACAAAAAACAGATAATCCAAAGGTTTGTTTCCAAAAACTCACCAAAGCGCAAACGCGTAAAGCGGGCAACGAGGCACAGCTCCAACGGATGATCGAGATATACACCAGCGGCGACTTCCAAGGACGTCCTGGAGAAGAAGTAGACGAGGCACAACAACGGGGGGGAACAGGCAATAGCAGTAGTAATCCAAAACGACCCGACAACGATTGATAGAGTATATGAAGCCTCTGGAGTGCTAATTACAAACTACAACAGGTGCGTGATGGAAATTGGTAATCGCTCCTGAAGCGTGTGGCGGGGAATGGACCAATCATCACAGTACCTTGAAGAAGCGTGTGGCGGGGAATGGGCCAATCCTCACAGAATCCTCACAGATTTTCCTGTAAAGAGAGAGGGTTTAAAGGGTAATTTCACCTAAAATGGTAATTGCATTCCCCTAACCTAGGATATTCCAACTGGTACTTTTGTTGCGTTACACCTTCCAAGGAAGAGTTTAAAGGAGCATTTCACCTGTTAAGGTATTTGCGGTTCCTGCACATTTAAAGGTTTAAATTAGTATGTTTAAACACTTACCTGGTGAAATGATAAACTGAAATAGAGTTTACTGATGATAAAAGGATACGTCTAATATCCAACCTTGAATCTAGCTTTTAGCTAGAGATAACCTCAGAGACGTCTGAACCAAACCTAATGTGTTGATCTAATCAATCTAGGACTTGATATCGAACTAACCCTCCTTAAAGGAGAGGTTATTGAAAGAACCAAAAAGGCTGTGTGCGGCCGCATAAAAAAGCTGAAAGGCGCTGAAAAAAGAAGCTGACTGCAGCGCATTACCTGTATGTGGCCGCAATCGGCCGCATACGCTCCCTCCCCATTGGAATACATTGAAAAAAGACGCTTGCGCACAGAAATATGAGGCAGGTGGACCCGGGCCCTTAGACCCCGGGTCAACATTGACCCGCTAACAACGGTCAGTGGTGCCAATTCCTAACACAACATGAGGGTGTAACGGTTCCAGGGAGGACAATGAGAACTTTGCTCACAAAGTGAACATTGGCCACAATGGAAACAGTGGTCTCCTACTTGGTCTCCTACCTCCCTCTAGTGGTCACCATCAGATGGGCCAGATGATGCAAGCCACCATTTTGTGTTTCTTTAAAATAGTTGAGTTAATTTCTTCATGTATGTTGTCCTGGGCTTTTCCTTTCCTTGTTTAATTGTCATCCCCCTGTCTGGTTGTTGTTTGTGATATTGCCTTGGTTGTTGTTGTGAATTGCTTTTGTGTCTAGTTGGTGTTTAATTGTTTCTATGTTTTTGGACTGGCCATGCCAGGTGTTGTCAATTGTAATTAGTCTAGTATTTAAGTGTGTGTCCTTCCTCTGTTCTGTGTGGCGACATACATCCAGTTTCCCCCCGTTCCTGTCCACGTCGTGTTGCACTGTGTTTTCATTCTAAGTAAGTGTTAGTGTTTTGTTGTTCCGGTTTATCTTCCGTATCCTCAAGTTCGCTGTTTCACTAGTGCCAGCACTGCTGCACTGTTTATGTTCTTTTTGTTATTTGTAGTTTAACCTTGCTCCCTCGGTTCTAAAATAAATAGAACACCACCTTTTTGTGAAGAGCAACCACCATCTCCGTTATCCTGTCATTCTGTAGTTCTGGGGCTCCTCCATCGTTCTGCATATTGGGTTCCGTTCTTCCCCTAATCCTAACAGAGGGTTAAGGAAATAGGATTTTCTGTGGGTGTGATCATCCAGTCTAAAAATGTTTGCAAGAAATCGGTCAGTGTTTTGTCCTCTGCATCAAGAAATCTGTCAGTGTTTTGTCCTCTGCATCAAGAAATCTGTCAGTGTTTTGTCCTCTGCATCAAGAAATCTGTCAGTGTTTTGTACTCTGCATCAAGAACTATGTCAGTGTTTTGTACTCTGCATCAAGAACTATGTCAGTGTTTTGTACTCTGCATCAGACGCTGCAACACTTGATTGACTCATTTTTATTTATTTAAATGTGACTTTACGAGGCTATATTTAATGTCTCTATATCTAACTTTTTTTCACTGGATTCAAAGTCTGTACAATAACAAAAGAAACGTGTGTGCGATTGTGCCCTCTAGTGGTGAGAAGTGTACGATGTCAGCAGGGGTGCGTTGCTCATGGGACGGGGTTGCACGCCGTGCAACCGGCTCTGTGAGCAGAAGCACGCGCACGCACATGCACGGATGTGCACACAGGAATGCGCTGCACTCGACTGATGCGCCAACTTGTTAAGTACCCACCTGACTACTTTGCATAACAATAGCGCTGATCGTCAGGTGTGTTCAAATACGTTCTGAGATACATTCACACAACTTGTAAATGAAATGTGTTACATTCCATTCGTATAGGCAATTAGGCATTGTCTTTAGTCTGTGATTATGCGAGGGAACATTTATGGGCATGCGCGGGAGCGCAGGCACGTGGCGTCATTAAAACATCGTGCAACCAGCTTTGAAATCAGCAACGCAACACTGGATGTCAGTGTTGACCCGTTTTGACTTTTTGTTACTGATGAGAGATGAGATGAGAGATGGTCTAGAATCTAGATGTGAAATGCCGAGTGGTGCCCCCACTGCGTGTAGCTTTTCTCCAACGCGTCCGTGTTTCCGGGTTCCCGTTTTGCGCTCTGATTGGCCAGGTCATGTGACATGTGCGCCAATCGTGGGACGGCAAGTTCTGCGCCTATTTCCGGGTCGAACAGCCTGCAAACTACCTAACGCCTAGTTTATCACTGGTTAAGCTTAGGCGACTCTTTCGAAGTTGGTTAAGGTTAGAGTTTGGAATCAGGGCAGGCGTTCTATCGCCATGCTCTAAGACAAACTCTAACCTTAACCAACTTCGAAACAGCGCCTAAGCTTAACCAATGTAAAAACTTGCGGTCCCACGATTGGGCGTACATGTCACATGACCTGGCCAATCAGAGACGCGGAAACACGAACGCGTTGGAGAAAGGCTTCAAGCGTCCCCACTCTCTGGAGCCACATACCCCTTCTGGTCTGGAATCAGATCCTATAGCAGAATTCTCCCTTACCCTGTCTCCAAAATGCTGAGTAGTAGAAATGACCATAATGTGATATATTAGGAGGATAATAGATTATTAGGCGACATGTTAGCGATATATCTGAAGTGTTATCCATTTTGCTCTTAGTTTACCCTACATATAATTATATAGCTGCACTATTTTTATAATTGTGATTTTTATCAGGGATGCCCATGTTTTACAACCTGAGATAGACCGGGTTGTTTTTCTTTACCCTTGGGCCTATGTAATGGAACAGAAGGGAAACTTCCTCCCACCTGGGACACCCTGTACTGTAAATTAATCATGTGCGCCATCTGCCTGTCAGCTGGTGAATAGCCATCACCTGCTGCATGACCTCCTACACAGTGTACCCTAACCTAGTAACCTTAACCACTCTCATAACCCCATCCCTAACATGTTTAAATACATGTAAACATATACTGGGCTTGCCGGCCCCATGGGTGCATTTAGTCTCCTGATGCTGGGTGATGGGCATGTGGAAGTTGTTGATATCATAAAGAAGATTTTCACCTTTTAGGTGACTATTTGCAGTTGCTGGGATTAGATCAACCCAACCAGTTGCTGGGATTAGATCAGCCGTTCAAGCAGTTGCTCATTTGAAATGATAATAATAATACATTTAATTTTACTCTTTTTACTGTGGTGCTTTAGTCTGTCTCACCATGCTCATTTGATCTAATTCCTTACCACTAGTTATTTATTGTTGTTTTATTATTTCAATTATTGTGTTGCATTTATTTTATTGATTGTATATTTCTATGTTAACCAATTACTTTAGAGGGCATAATAATCATGATTAACACATTAACTGCCACAGAGTTTGCCCGTCTCATACCACTCTCTGCCACCACTCTAAGCCTATGGAGATGTTCACCTTCTTTGCAGGGCTATAACTTTTTTAATTGTATTGCTAAATTGACATTATACTTTTTCATTCATAGATTCATACGAAAATACCGTCTAGAATATAAATATGCTTTTATCGTTTTCTGCAGTAATTCCTAGAACGTGAGTTATAGGCATAAACGCATATATAGATTATCAACTGCCGTTTGTTGCCGATACACGCTATATTAAAAATTCAACTGTACATGATCCTAAACGTTATGACTCATCATGCGCGGATGAACGGGGGGGAGGTCGTTTATAATTCTGTGATCGTCAGAAAATGCTTTATGTAGTATGGGTGATATATTGATCAGAGCAGTTTGCATTAATAATAATAAACAATCACGCTTGTTAAGTACGAGTCATAAGCCTAGGTCAGATTGATAATCCCATAACTCATTGGTCCGCATCTCAGCTTCAAGCAGCGTCCTGCGACGTCTGGGATGTCTAGGACTCAATGCGTCTATAAACTTCAGGGCTTAAACCCAGCCGACCCAGGCTCACACACATGCACCCCTCCGTCCCCCCCAGTCATACGGTTGATTGATTGGAGTTGCGGAGTATATTTTTTATTCTATTTTGCTTTAACTTACTCGGTTGGCCGTATTACCACTGTATGGCATTACTTGATAATCACAGTTATACAGAACCCACCTTTAGTATACATATACTTATACATTTTTCTCCTTAGGCCTCCGTATGGATAAAGCCACACTTCTAAAGTTTTTACATCATTAATCAGGAACATTACGGGACCGCGTGGTTGTCGGCTGGTTTCTAAAGTCTTTACATCATAAATCAGAACGCAAAGGGTGAAGTTACAATGCAAACAACATTTCGATGCTTACCCGTCCGTCTGGTCAGAAGAATGGATACAAAGGATATATTTATAAAGAAGTATTTTTAATTAGAAAAGGCAAGTTACAAAAGAGACTTCATTGGAAAATTTCCAATTTAGTTAAAAGAAGTATAAAACAAAACATCTCATCTGGCACGGCTTGTGCCCGGTGTCTGCAAGCACCATCTTCCAATGTCTCAAAAAAGTCTGTTCCTTGAATGGGCAACAGTCCTTTTTATATTGATATTGTATCATATTTCCGATTGGTCTAAACACAGTGATGTCACAGGGATGTCATTTTCGTTTAGCAAACCAAAATACAATACATAATCCGTATGGACTCCTCCTCCTTTTTACTAGCGTTACTTTTAGTTACCTAGTGTTTTTTTAAGTAAGAGAAAGTCCCTTATTTCTTCAGAACAAACAACTACTTTGTCTGTGGTAACCACGTGGTATGGTACCAGGCAGTACCGGGCGAGGCCATCCATAAGATTTCTTATCAAGACTCCTTAGAGATGCCCTCCAGAAAACAGTTTTACACATCATTTTAGTATTATTCTCTACTGACAGTTAATTATAAGCATGACATTATGAAAACTTTTACTGTACACATTAAACATTTAATTGTTATATAGTTTTTAAGATTCTCTCTATCGTTTCAAGACTCCCTGTTTCTCTAAAACTTCACAACCTCAACCTTTAATTCCCCGGAGGCCCCATCACCTCAGACTATACATGCATGGCCGTCCTGCTTCCCTTCTGTAAGGGTTAACATTACAGCTTTCTTTCTTCTGTTTTTGCATCCTCAGGGCCACATTCCCCAGGTTAACTCCCCATCGCGGGCCTGCTCTCACAGACAACAGGCACCTTCTATGCAGACATTAAAGGCTCAGTTTCTTATTTATAAGTAGAACCATCATTTCACTATCCTCCAACCAGAGTTCAGTTTTTTAAAGTCTATAAAAGAATATACTGGTTATATATAGGAACGAATCAGGATGTCAATTTCCAAAAGTGTCACTTGTTGTTCTGTGGCACTTCACACCCTCTCTGTCATCCTGGGAGGTCATTGTCCATCGTCAATTGAATAATTGAATAATGAAGCATATAATTACATGTGAAAAATAGGTATATACGGCTATATTGGAACGAATCAGGATGTCAATTTCCAAAAGTGTCACTGTTGTTCTGTGGCACTTCACACCCTCTCTGTCATCCTGGTCGGTCATTTTCCATTGTCTTAATAGCGTCTGTACTGGGGGACGAGATGGCGATTGTGGGGTCACGTGGCTGTGACTCTCCACACCCCCTCTGCCATCTTGGTACCTTGTTACCCTGGTAGCCGGCGGGAAGACTTGCATCTGTTGTTCCCTGGCCGATGCACCCAGGTTGTTGTCGTCTTGGTCATCTTGGTCATCTTGGGGTCACCCCCTCTGACCTCTTGGATATCTCCCATAGTTTGAGGTAGGTTGATTTGTCACTTCTCGGGCGACCCCCACGGGTCCCCGAGAATTGTAGCAGCAGTCCTCTATTGAAGTGTGGTTGGCCTGGTCGTGTGACCCTGTCCGTAGGCCTCGCAGGACATCACAGATACAGTCCACAGAGGACTCATTTCTTTTCTCTCTTTCAGGTCCATTCAGGGCTCTCGTCGCCCTGTAACCTGGGTCAAGGCCGATGTCTCTCTGTCCGGTCTAGGAGGTCTAGGAGGTCTGGGAGGTCTGGGAGGTCTGGGAGGTCTGGGAGGTCTAGATGAGGACCTTGAGGATGCTCTGGAGCTTGACCTATCCCGGTCTTCCTCCATTTCCGAGTTCTGACCTGAGTCAGTATATTCCTTCTTGCCATTCGCTGCGTCGTCCGCTGACTCTGGGGGACCCCCCCCCCCGTCTAAGAATGCTCCTGGCCCGAAATAGGGCAGGTTCTGATCCTTCCGGTCCGAACTGTACTGTCGGTCTCCTTGGTGTATCCTAAGGAGGGAGGTCGGTTCATTCCAGGATCGCAACATATCCACTTTGATCATCTGATCCTTCATATAGCGTACAGCTCTCTCTGCCACCCCGTTCGTATTGGGCTGGTAGGGTACAGAGTATTGGGCCATTACACCCGCTTCCTCCAGTAGTTTCAGTCCTGCTCTCAGATACTGCTATTCGTCTCGATGACACTGGTTCAGGTTTTGTCCCCCTTACCAGCGCACATTGTTCACAGGCCTTTCGGACTGTTGTTTCCGTCCACTTCCTTCTTGCACAGGGGGTCGACCCTGTGTTGTGCTTGTCTCGGTCCAGACTGGGTAGTTAGTTACTGTTATGTCTGGTGTTAGCTCTGGCTAGTTAGCCAGCTTGTAGATTCAGGCTATGTAGCCTCTTATAGACTCAGCTCCTGCTGATAACACCAGCCTGTATTATTACGCTGGTTCCACTTCCGTCACAGTAGCATGACTTATGCAGGACTTATTTTTGACTGTAAGTTAACATTACGTAACTTTTTAGTCATGAGTAAACCTTTTTACCGCAATCACAAAAATATACTTTAAGTGTGATTCTTTCTTTGAGTAGAACCTTCTACGTTTTCGACTGTAAGTAAACATTACGTTACCCTTTAGTCGTGAGTAAACGCTACTTCAAGCTGTTACTTATCAACCCTCTCTTGTTCCTGATAGATTTTTTTACCAATTTACTTTTGGCTGTCTGCTGCGCTCTGCAGACCATCTACGTCACCATCGTTCCAGATCTCGAACATTAGGAAGAGTCTTGGTTGGAGAGGTTCTGCCGATAAGATCAATCTTGAGTAAGGTTGACTCAAATCTGTAACTAATTCTACTCCAGAGGCACCTGACAGCAGTTATTTCAGTTAATATTCTTTCGGCTGTTGATACCTATTTAATTAGTATACAGCCCAACTCACTTGAACTCATGTTCTAAGCCCCGGAACCTCTAATCCGTTTTGACAGACCTATAAACCAGTGACTTGGCCGCCTAAGCACCACAGCGTCCTGTATGCTGAGGCTTCCAAGTCTCCACAAATCTGATAGGCCCGTCGGATACAGAGACCCTGATGCTCGCTCTGTCCCCCCGCGTCAAGGTGCTAAGCTTGATGAGAGTTTGCAGAGTCTCAATTTGTTACCCATAGGCGCTGGTGAGTGTACATCTCATGCAGCTGATATGGTTGGTAGGGTGCTAACCTACCAAATGGTTGCTGTCAGGAAATCCCTTCTGAATGAAATAGATTACAAATTCACTTTACTTTACTCTGGGTTTAGAGCAAGGACGGACATCTTTACATATTATACTTAAAATATATACAAAATGCATGTAGTATTCTATGTCATGTTTCTTCCTAAATGACAACAACACTATATATTATTCCTCTTGACAGATGAGCGGCATGTCAAGTGCAGTTTGCACTTGCTTGAGTGTCATGTGTCAGGGCCCCAGAAGGTAATTTCTCCCTTTGTTGCCCTTATCTCTGCTTGCTGCTCTGGGGTTAGTTTCTCCCCCCTGTTTTCCCGTCAAGTGCAGGTTGCACTTGCTTGAGTGTCATGTGTCAGGGCCCCAGAAGGTAATTTCTCCCTTTGTTGCCCTTATCTCTGCTTGCTGCTCTGGGGTTAGTTTCTCCCCCATGTTTTCCCCGGGATCTTGACCGGGGGTTCTTATTTCTCTTTCCATCATTTGGGCCATTGAAGCCCCTTTGGTGAGCTAGCGTCTCCTTGTGCTAGCTTCTCTTGAGCTATTACTCAATATGTTGAGTAATCAGAACTGTGTTCAGTTTCAGAGGTATTTAGCTCCCCATCCCGTTCAGGCTCAGACTCAGTTTCACCTGAAGGTATCATCTGTGGCCTCGGGTTCTGATCCTTCATCTGAATGTCGCCATCCTCCTCTTCTGGGCCATAGAAAATGGAACAGTGCTCATAATTGATGTTTTTGGCCTTTAGGTACTCGTCTAGAGAGTTGAACGCCTCTATGTCAGTGGAGGGAGATACTCGTTTTGAGTTGGAGCCTGGCGCCTCATAAAGAGGAAGAATGACTACATCGTCCTCTTGGTTTTTTCCATTTCCACACTCGTCTTTGATAGTGTGTCGCAGTGTTCTTGAGCGAGACACATAACCCCTTACTGCCCCCGTTAAGCAGGTTGGCACCTTGCATGGCTGCCTCCGCCGTCTGTGTCTCTTAAGCCCTTGCAGGTTCCGGAAGCTCATGTAACACTGGTCACAGTAGTATGGTTTCTCTCGTGTGTGTACCATGTGGTGTAGTGTAAGGTTACGCTTCGCCTTGAAGCTCTTCCCACACTGGTCACAGCAGTAAGGTTTCTCTTCTGTGTGTACCGTGTGGTGTTGTTTAAGTTCTGCCTTCGTCTTGAAGGTCTTCCCACACTGGTCACAGCAGTAAGGTTTCTCTTCTGTGTGTATTAGGTGGTGATGTTTAAGGTGAGTCTTCGTCTTGAAGCTCCTTCCACACTGGTCACAGCAGTAAGGTTTCTCTTCTGTGTGTACCATGTGGTGTTGGTTAAGACATGTCTTTGTCTTGAAGCTCTTTCCACACTGGCCACAGCTGTAAGGTCTCTCTCGTGTGTGTACCAGGTGGTGATGTTTAAGGTGAGTCTTCGTCTTGAAGCTCCTTCCACACTGGTCACAGCAGTAAGGTTTCTCTTCTGTGTGTACCGTGTGGTGTTGTTTAAGTTCTGCCTCCGTCTTGAAGGTCTTCCCACACTGGGCACAGCAGTAAGGTTTCTCTCCTGTGTGTACCATGTGGTGACGTTTAAGACATGTCTTTGTCTTGAGGCTCATGTCACACTGGTCACAGCCGTAGGGTCTCCCTCCTGTGTGTACCAGGTGGTGACGTTTAAGATCTGCCCTCGTCTTGAAGGTATTCCCACACTGGGCACAGCAGTAAGGTTTATTTTCTGTGTGTACCATGTGGTGTTGGTTAAGACATGTCTTTGTCTTGAAGCTCTTTCCACACTGGCCACAGCTGTAAGGTCTCTCTCGTGTGTGTACCGTACAGTGTTGGTTAAGACATGTCTTTGTCTTGAAGCTCTTTCCACACTGGCCACAGCTGTAAGGTCTCTCTCGTGTGTGTACCGTACAGTGAATTTTAAGCTCTCCCTTCGTCTTGAAGGCCTTCTCACACTGGGCGCAACCGTAAGGTTTATGTTCTGTGTGTACCAGGTGGTGTTGTTTAAGTTCTGCCCTCGTCTTGAAGGTATTCCCACACTGGGCACAGCAGTAAGGTTTCTCTCCTGTGTGTACCATGTGGTGACATTTAAGGTGAGCCTTTGTCTTGAAGCTCCTTCCACACTGGGCACAGCAGTAAAGTTTCTCTCCTGTGCCAATTACTGCCTGCTGTACAGCCGGCAGCTCTGGGTATTGTGATGTGCTTGGTTCTGTGAATTCCTCACTTCCCGCAAACGTTTCAGGGGACTCTGGGTGTTCCTCCCGTTCTCCTAGGTAGTCCAGACCCAGGTCGGGTATAAACACTCCCAATCCCTCATCCGAGGGTAATTCCTCCTCTATGATGTGGGAATGATTGTGAGACATCGTGTTCTTACTGGCTCGTTAGCCGATGGCGAGCTAGTTAGCTTCCGTCTGGCTTCGTGTCACGTAGCTTTGGGCTAGGTAGCCATCCAGTTCGCCTTTCTGTGAACGGCCGTTTTGGCTGCGCTTCACATATCTTTGGGCTAGGTAGCCATCCAGTTCGCCTTTCTGTGAACGGCCATTTTGGCTGCGCTTCACATATCTTTGGGCTAGGTAGCCATCCAGTTCGCCTTTCTGTGAACGGCCGTTTTGGCTGCGCTTCACATACAGTACCCCATCCTCACATACAGTAGCTTTGGGCTAGGTAGCCATCCAGTTCGCCTTTCTGTGAACGGCCGTTTTGGCTGCGCTTCACATACAGTCTCCCATCCTCACATACAGTAGCTTTGGGCTAGGTAGCCATCCAGTTCGCCTTTCTGTGAACGGCTGTTTTGGCTGCGCTTCACATACAGTATCCCATCCTCACATACAGTAGCTTTGGGCTAGGTAGCCATCCAGTTCGCCTTTCTGTGAACGGCCGTTTTGGCTGCGCTTCACATACAGTCTCCCATCCTCACATACAGTAGCTTTGGGCTAGGTAGCCATCCAGTTCGCCTTTCTGTGAACAGCCGTTTTGGCTTTGCTTCACATACAGTCTCCCATCCTCACATACAGTAGCTTTGGGCTAGGTAGCCATCCAGTTCGCCTTTCTGTGAACGGCCGTTTTGGCTGCGCTTCACATACAGTCTCCCGTCCTCACATACAGTAGCTTTGGGCTAGGTAGCCATCCAGTTCGCCTTTCTGTGAACGGCCGTTTTGGCTGCGCTTCACATACAGTCTCCCATCCTCACATACAGTAGCTTTGGGCTAGGTAGCCATCCAGTTCGCCTTTCTGTGAACGGCCGTTTTGGCTGCGCTTCACATACAGTCTCCCAACCTCACATACAGTAGCTTTGGGCTAGGTAGCCATCCAGTGAACATTCAGTGAACTTGTGGCTAGTTGGCTCTCGTCTGGCTAGGGCCAGTTCACTTCCTGTGGGCAAAGCACGAAATTATGTTGCACTTGTAACTCCCCCCAGAGCTCTATAAACATTACGTTACCCTTTAGTTGTGAGTAAACGTTGCTTTAATCACAAAGATAGAGCTTTCTATTCATTTGTGATATCCCCGAGTAGAGCCTTCCACTCGAGTCGCCAGTAGAGCTTTCTACTTTAGGTTTTGCCAAATCTGTAATTTAATTTTACTCCAGAGGCTTTTGACAGTAGTCCTGTCTTCTTCGGCCGTTTAGCACCTATTTTGGTTAGTATAAATGCACATCGCCAGGGACGCCATGTTAAGTACGAGTCATAAGCCTAGGTCAGATTGATAATCCCATAACTCATTGGTCCGCATCTCAGCTTCAAGCAGCGTCCTGCGACGTCTGGGATGTCTAGGACTCAATGCGTCTATAAACTTCAGGGCTTAAACCCAGCCGACCCAGGCTCACACACATGCACCCCTCCGTCCCCCCCAGTCATACGGTTGATTGATTGGAGTTGCGGAGTATATTTTTTATTCTATTTTGCTTTAACTTACTCGGTTGGCCGTATTACCACTGTATGGCATTACTTGATAATCACAGTTATACAGAACCCACCTTTAGTATACATATACTTATACATTTTTCTCCTTAGGCCTCCGTATGGATAAAGCCACACTTCTAAAGTTTTTACATCATTAATCAGGAACATTACGGGACCGCGTGGTTGTCGGCTGGTTTCTAAAGTCTTTACATCATAAATCAGAACGCAAAGGGTGAAGTTACAATGCAAACAACATTTCGATGCTTACCCGTCCGTCTGGTCAGAAGAATGGATACAAAGGATATATTTATAAAGAAGTATTTTTAATTAGAAAAGGCAAGTTACAAAAGAGACTTCATTGGAAAATTTCCAATTTAGTTAAAAGTATAAAACAAAACATCTCATCTGGCACGGCTTGTCTCAAAAAAGTCTGTTCCTTGAATGGGCAACAGTCCTTTTTATATTGATATTGTATCATATTTCCGATTGGTCTAAACACAGTGATGTCACAGGGATGTCATTTTCGTTTAGCAAACCAAAATACAATACATAATCCGTATGGACTCCTCCTCCTTTTTACTAGCGTTACTTTTAGTTACCTAGTGTTTTTTTAAGTAAGAGAAAGTCCCTTATTTCTTCAGAACAAACAACTGCTTTGTCTGTGGTAACCACGTGGTATGGTACCAGGCAGTACCGGGCGAGGCCATCCATAAGATTTCTTATCAAGACTCCTTAGAGATGCCCTCCAGAAAACAGTTTTACACATCATTTTAGTATTATTCTCTACTGACTCTACTCAATTATAAGCATGACATTATGAAAACGTTTACTGTACACATTAAACATTTAATTGTTATATAGTTTTTAAGATTCTCTCTATCGTTTCAAGACTCCCTGTTTCTCTAAAACTTCACAACCTCAACCTTTAATTCCCCGGAGGCCCCATCACCTCAGACTATACATGCATGGCCGTCCTGCTTCCCTTCTGTAAGGGTTAACATTACACCTTTCTTTCTTCTGTTTTTGCATCCTCAGGGCCACATTCCCCAGGTTAACTCCCCATCGCGGGCCTGCTCTCACAGACAACAGGCACCTTCTATGCAGACATTAAAGGCTCAGTTTCTTTTTTATAAGTAGAACCATCATTTCACTATCCTCCAACCAGAGTTCAGTTTTTTAAAGTCTATAAAAGAATATACTGGTTATATATAGGAACGAATCAGGATGTCAATTTCCAAAAGTGTCACTTGTTGTTCTGTGGCACTTCACAACGCTGAAAACCGTCCTCTTACCGTTCGCCGATGAGACTGGAGGAAAAAGATCCCACTTATTTGACGTGGATCGACTAGATCCATTTCCGGTTTGTATAATAATAATAAACGCCCAAATCATATCGATTATTGAGTTATGGCAGGGATCCATATACATGGATGTGTGTCTAGAGTCCCGCAACAATTATGTGAGTGCCGGACGCATTTCCCCGGTGCACGGAGATCACCAGAGATCCATTTCCGGTTGTAACTCGCCCGATCACCACCAGGCAGCAGTATTGAAGCGTTGCAGAGTTGTGCAGGCTCCCACTGTATCAGCCGAGGCTGGGTGAGGGAATTATGAATACCATGGCGAAAAAATTAAATATGATCTCAATAACGTTGTACGCCGTGGAATGGCGGAATTAGCATGACCTTGAAACCCGTTGTACAACGTGATTGGCGGTCAATGTGTTAAGCACCTATTGAGTAATTTGATGTTAAACTATTGATTATCGTTACTCAAGTCTCAGACCTGATGACCTGAAATCCTTCCACTTCCTAATGACACATTCAGTAAAGACCTGTCCATCTGTTTACCTCCAATTCAAAGTGAAAACCATCAGGTGAATAATATTTGTTCTATCGCGGCATGGTGTAGTAGTGGTTAATACTGTTGCCTCACAGCTAGAAGGTCCAGGGTTCGATTCCCACTTGGGGACCAGGTTGTCGCGTTGCCAGGTACCCAGTTTGCATGTTCTCACCGCGCTCGCAAGGGTTTCCCCTCCCGATAAGATAAACCCAATGGAAAAAGATGCAGAACAGATCACTGTTGCGTCCTTGACAAAGACGGACAGGAGCACTTGGATTGGTCCCCTGCATGTCAATGTGTGCAATGAATAAAGACTTCTTCAAAGTCCAGTTTAATATACTTTAACATTTAGGTCCAAGGTAATTTATTATTTATAAAAGTAAGGCGTTACATGCTCCGCTTGATAGGAGTTAACTCAACCTGGAATATAACCTCTCCTGGATATCTGTATACATGGCATTGGACTTTCCCCCAGATCTTAATATTGATCATTGAAAACAGGAAGAAATTGGCTTCTCGTTTACCTGGGCACACAATTCAATATTAGTACCTGGCTCTACTTTTTCACATGTATATGCGTTAGTATCAGCATATTTAAACAGGGTTTCTGAAACACAAGCTAGTGGTGGTGACTAGTGGTCTCCACTCCCAGAGCGGACAATATTGATGGTTGACTCTTTCTGAACTGCAGTACATTTGATTGCTAAAGATTGAAAATGTTCTGCCAAAGTGCTGTATTGTTTTAAATCAAGAAGTTTCTTCCATTCAATCACATAATACAATATTGTCTATGGCAGTTGTGTCCTGCATGTCTTTCCATCTAAGTGGAACTACAAGATTAGTACCCATATATTCAAGGACTGCTCAATGATGAGAATAAAATGTAAACATTTATATATTGTTTAATGTCTAAACAAAACGTGAAAAATATATTGTAATATAATAGATTCACTGTATGGTAACATAGAGAGCCATTAAAAGAGATATATCTTGAATGCATAAACATATTACTTCAGAGTTACTTTGAGAGGATTATGTGCTCCAATATATTCCACTGCACCATTACCGTAATCTATAAATGCAGAGACATGTAATCATTGTAAATGAATCACATATAAACATAACACTGCCTTCATGGCACAATCTTGATGTAACTAAAAGATTATTTTCATGCATGAATTACTAGATACACGCAGAGACATGTAATCATTGTAAATGCATCACATATAAACATAACACTGCCTTCATGGCACAATCTTGATGTAACTAAAAGATTATTTTCATGCATGAATTACTAGATACACGCATGCACACACACAGTAAATTGAAGGGAAAAGATCTGTAGCATGCTTGTCCCCCCAAAACACACTGAAGCCCCTTTCACACATGCACTGGACTCCCGACAACCTGCACAGTAATCAGAAATGTGAACTGTTTGCTCGTCATCCAAAATGAATCGTTCATGAGAAATAAACATTTTGGATTGTAAAAAATTTAGTTTCACAATGTAAATTATTTTTTTTTGCACTGTTGGTTGCTTATTTCACTGTATTGAATACCATTGATCCTAATTCATTTAATTGCACACCTTTATTTTAACTAGAAAAAAGTTAAGATTGCCCTCATTTGCAGCGATGTCAGGTATAGAAAAGAAGAAATATTTTAACGTTAAATACATACATTTACATTTAGTCATTTACCTGACGCTTTTATCCAAAGCGACTTACAAGTTCTGTACAACAAGTCATCAGGAAGGGTACAGCTCTATCAGCTGAGTAACAATGTTCATCAAAGTGTTGCGTGATACAGTGTAGGTTAGTTTATTAGGACAAGTGCATGACAGTAAGGTTAGTTAGGGTTAGACATATTTTATTTATCTTTTTATTTTTAATATCTAGGGACATCTATGGATCTCAGGGAATGTATTCAGGTATATTGTGTCTGTTACTAGGCTTGAGTAAATTGTGATGCAACAAAGGACAATATAAATTATGATTTTTCTTAGCATAATAACACCATGCTAAAAATGACCAGACATGGAAAATGGCCACTGAGCTCGTTCAGCACCTTCTTGAGATCACCTGTACAAATAAATCTAAGGAAATGAATAAAGGGAAGATGATTAAACAAGGTTTTGTAGATACAGTACTGAATTCTGCCATCCGGACAGAGGCAATTTGAAATATTATTATAGAATATAGAATATCAGGCCTATAAATTACCATATTATAGCCAATTCGCCAAATTCGCACATCTATGGATTGGCCCAAATCTCTTTCCAGTGGCAAAGTTCAATCTGGATTTAGTATCACCAGGCATGCAGCAAGAACTGAGAATGAAATTTACTGTATAATGGATATCCGCCATTTTGGATCGGATTGGACTCTTTAATTCTCCAGAGGTACTGAAGCTCTTCTCACACTGGTCAGAGTGCTAGGGCTTCTCTCCTGTATGAATGCGCTGGTGAATCTTTAATTCTCCAGAGGTCTTGACGCTCTTCCCACACTGGTCACAGTGGTAGGGCTTCTCTCCTGTATGAAGGCGATGGTGAATCTTTAAGTCTCCAGAGTTACGGAAGCTCTTCTCACACTGGTCACAGTGGTAGGGCTTCTCTCCTGTATGATTGCGCCGCTGGTGAATCTTTAATTGTGCAAAGGTACTGAAGCTCTTCTCACACTGGACACAGTGGTAGGGCTTCTCTCCTGTATGAATGCGCTGGTGAATCTTTAAATTTCCAAATTCATTGAAGCTCTTCTCACACTGGTCACAGTGGTAGGGCTTCTCTCCTGTATGAATGCGCTGGTGAATCTTTAATTGTGCAAAGGTACTGAAGCTCTTCTCACACTGGTCACAGTGGTAGGGCTTCTCTCCTGTATGAATGCGCCGCTGGTGAATCTTTAATTGTGCAAAGGTACTGAAGCCCTTCTCACACTGGTCACAGTGGTAGGGCTTCTCTCCTGTATGAATGCGCTGGTGAATCTTTAATTCTCCAGAAGTCTTGACGCTCTTCCCACACTGGTCACAGTGGTAGGGCTTCTCTCCTGTATGAATGCGCTGGTGAATCTTTAATTCCCCAGAGGACTTGACGCTCTTCCCACACTGGTCACAGTGGTAGGGCTTCTCTCCTGTATGAATGCGCTGGTGAATCTTTAATTCTCCAGAGGTCTTGACGCTCTTCCCACACTGGTCACAGTGGTAGGGCTTCTCTCCTGTATGAATGCGCTGGTGAATCTTTAATTCTCCAGAGGTCCTGACGCTCTTCCCACACTGGTCACAGTGGTAGGGCTTCTCTCCTGTATGAATGCGCTGGTGAATCTTTAAGTTTCCAAATTCACTGAAGCTCTTCCCACACTGGTCACAGTGGTAGGGCTTCTCTCCTGTATGAATACGCTGGTGAGTCTTTAAGTTTCCAAATTCATTGAAGCTCTTCTCACACTGGTCACAGTGGTAGGGCTTCTCTCCTGTATGAATGCGCTGGTGAGTCTTTAAGTGTTCAGATCGACTGAAGAGCGTTCCACACTGGTCACAGTGGTAGGGCTTCTCTCCTGTATGTATACGCTGGTGAATCTTTAATTGTGCAAAGGTACTGAAGCTCTTCTCACACTGGTCACAGTGGTAGGGCTTCTCTCCTCTATGAATGCGCCGCTGGTGAATCTTTAATTGTGCAAAGGTACGGAAGCTCTTCTCACACTGGTCACAGTGGTAGGGCTTCTCTCCTGTATGAATGCGCTGGTGAATCTTTAATTCTCCAGAGGTCCTGACGCTCTTCCCACACTGGTCACAGTGGTAGGGCTTCTCTCCTGTATGAATGCGCTGGTGAATCTTTAATTCTCCAGAGGTCCCGACGCTCTTCCCACACTGGTCACAGTGGTAGGGCTTCTCTCCTGTATGAATGCGCTGGTGAGTCTTTAAGTGTTCAGATCGACTGAAGCGCGTTCCACACTGGTCACAGTGGTAGGGCTTCTCTCCTGTATGAATACGCTGGTGTATTAGAAAAGCTGCCTTGATTGTTGTTGGGGAGCAATGCAGCAATTGTGCCTGGAGAAGAGAGAAGTACACCAATTAAGAGTTCATATTTTTTGCAGCACACATTACATTATAGTATACCTGCAGTATATAATAGTATATAGTACATAATAGTGTATACAGCACATATATAATGTGATGTGAGATCTGCCAAAATTGGCCATCGGAGATCAAGCGGGACAAAGGCGGCGGTAGGACAAAGAGAAAGCATAGAGGTAGGAGAAATCCATCTTCCTGGCAAATGCACGTTCGTTCCGATTCCAACGAGAAGTGAGAGACTGCAACGTCTGCATGGAAGCCTCCGGTAAGAGCGTCGGCGGGGGTGTCTGCCTCATTACCAACAACGGTTGGGTTAGCCCCAATCTCCGGTTCAAGTTTTACTCCTTCACAGTCTTCCGAGGCTCCAGCACACCGACAAGCTGTGTAGCCAGCTACCGTTAGCTTGCAGAGGCTCCAGCACACCGACAAGCTGTGTAGCCAGCTACCGTTAGCTTGCAGAGGCTCCAGCACACCGACAAGCTGTTTAGCCAGCTACCGTTAGCTTGCAGAGGCTATTAGCACACCGACAAGCTGTGTAGCCAGCAGGCTGAATGCTCCGCGACGCTGGTTGAAGTGGATCTAGGTAGCCAGCAGGCTGAATGCTCCGCGACGCTCCCGGTGTATACACCAAACCAGCGGCATGACATCAGCAACAAAATGGCCGCGCCCATAATGCTAAATGCTTCAGAAATGCACACAACAAATCGTTTTTTCTTAGAAACTGCTTATTTTTATAACGTGATTTCTTCTGTGGCTTATCTAAATACTAATGTGATGCTATGAATATGTATTTATCGCACTGCTTCATTTCCACTTTAATACTGTGTTTAGGACTGTGTTTTTATGATCTAGGACTGTGTGACGGCTAGCACCTAGGGCTGCATTTAAAATGTTGTTGTAACATTGTAACAATGACAATAAAGATCATTCTATTCTATTCTATATAAATAAAGTTTATTATTATTATTATTATTATTATTATTATTATTATTATTATTATTATTAATGCTCTCTACCTGATCAACCAAGACCACAGTGTCAAACAGACTAATGTTCTCCACCTGATCAACCAATACCAGTGTCAAACAGATTCTCTAATGCTCTCCACCTGATCAACCAAGACCAGTGTCAAACTGTGCTGCAGTGTGTTTGGTTAGTGTCTCTCTCCACACCTCTCTCTCTCGCTAAGAGACATTAGGCTACAAACAGACACCCAGTCAAGCCCAACTCAGCCAGGAACAAGACTAGGCAAGTCTAGTTAAGCAAAACCCAGCCAAGAACGAGACTAGGCAAGCCTAGTTAAGCAGGACCAAGCCAAGAACGAGACTAGGCAAGCCTAGTTAAGCAAGACCCAGCCAAGAACAAGACTAGGCAAGCCTAGTTAAGAAAGACCCAGCCAAGAACAAGATTAGGCAAGCCTAGTTAAGCAAGACCCAGGCAAGAACAAGACTAGGCAAGCCTAGTTAAGCAAGACCCAGTCAAGAACAAGACTAGGCAAGCCTAGTTAAGCAAGAGCCAGCCAAGAACGAGACTAGGCAAGCAATTATTATAATTTTTTTTTAATTAATACAGTATATCTATATTTTTATCATAATTTATGTAAAGGTTTTTGTCTAAACTCTGCAAATGGATTATGCAAAACAACTCCCAATGTAATATTTTCTTCCCCATCTTACCGCTGACAATCTCTTGAGCGGGATTTCCAAGAGTCTCGTCTGTAGTTTAGCTCCACTTTTCTCTCCAAGCTCCTCATAACCTTGGATTACAAACCAGTCTGTGTCCTTTTCTGAAACTGAGAGAACAGTCATATTTTTATTTGTTTATTAAAAAGGATCCCCATTAGCTGATGCCAATGGCACCAGCTAGTCTTCCTGGGGTCCGAAGTCCCACATATCAATATATACATACAAATATACATACATCCGCGCACATACATATACACAACTATATACATACATACATATTCAGAATGGTCTTTATTGCCATGTACTTTTCACATACAAGGAATTTGCTTTGGACGTTACTGGTGCAACATTAGCGGACAGATATTAACACATCCGGTGCCGTTAACGTAGAACTACGTTTCTGTCGCCCGATCGTTGAGTGCCGGAAACGTAGATCTACGTTTTTCTCACGGTATTTATTTTATTCGCTTTTGTCATTCATAATTCAGCGGGGCACCTTGTGTATGCTGTACTGAATGTGTCTGAGCTGGCAGACGGTCTTATACCACCCTCTTATACCGGCCATTATTGCACCCTGTTAGAAACGGGTTCGTTTATTTTCTCTACCGCGCTGCGGCGTGGGGGCAGGTCCTAAACACTCCGGCAAAACACACGCTTGTAGGGATGGTTTTGACTACTGACCCCACCCGCACGTTGAAGTGCAATGCCCAACAATTTCCGAGACAGGATCGCTGTGGATAACTTGAATGGCGATCAGATATTTGGATTCTTTTTTTTGCATTACATCAGAGACCAGGTAAGGACATTATATGAAAGCTTGCGTTGATCTGATATTTATTTCTACCCCGATCGATGCCGTCTCTGTGTCTGGGGGTGGGGTGGGGTGGGGGGGGGGGGCGGCACGCCGGTCTAAACAACATTGCATGCATCAGTGCCGTCTGGGAGAAATGCGAGGCCCTGTGCGAGATTTAAACGTGAGCCCCCCCCCCCCCCCTAAAGGTAATAATGCAAAAGAAATGTTTTTTTATATAATTATTATTTTTCTTTTTTTTATTAATACATTTTTTTTTTTGCATACAGTCAACATATTCTTAAATAATAGCACTGCCCGAGGCTGGGCATACAGTCAACATATTCTTAAATAATAGCGCTGCCCGAGGCTGGGCATATGATACAGTCAACGTATTCTTAAATAATAGCGCTGCCCGAGGTTTAGTGGCAATGCACCTGTACAGTCGTACACCTGGCAGTAACAGGGAAAATGCATAAAACACCCCTGGAACCTGATAAACAAGCTTAAAGCCAGGTACATTTTTCAAGCACGACATGCAGATTTGCAGTTTTGCCTTATTTGAATTAGAGTTGTTCCGATACCGATACCAGTATCGGAAATGCCGCCGATACTGCCTAAAATGCTGGTATCGGTATCGGCGAGTACCCTCTAATGTTGCGCTCCGATACCATATGACGTAATTTATCAACAACACTGCGGACGTTGGGCTCTGTAGATACTTTATATACTCATACTTCGCTGGGTGAGCATTATAAAACAAACGTGTGCTTAATCGACCGTGAATTAAAGTGTCAATTGCCATTAACAGCAGAGCAGATACTTTCTTAAAATGCCATCGTCCCGACAGCGCTGTTGACGGGGAGCTCTGATGAGTTCGCTTGATGGCTGGTGTTATTAGCATTGAACAGCTAACCGAAAGCTAGCTTTGACGTTACCTTGGCTAAAGTTGGTGCTATTCAATCATAATCCAGCAATAATGACTGCAGATCTGCAAGCAAAGTACAGCAAGTTGGCAAAGGAGTATTCCAAGTTAAATCACAATGTCACCGGCAGTAACGTTACAGTCTTTCCATATAGCGGTAGCTCATGCTAGCTAACCTAGCTCACGGTAACGTTGTCATTGCACAATTGCACGTCGCGTACACAATTAATGACATGTTGCGGACAGCCATATCGGCGACAATGTTTAGCTTTTAGTGCCAAATGATAAGAGTCTGAGGCGGAGTCTCAAAAGAGAATGTTGAATATTTATTGTGCAAAAATCACAACAACAGAGCCTCTGGTACTAAACGGAGCCTTCTTGTGGAAGCAAGTGCAGCAACGAATAATGTCCGTGTGGAACTAATGTGCCAACAACCTTTCCGTGGGTGAACTCATTGAGATAGTTTTCAATTACTGATACTAATCTATACAATCACCTGTTGTTGAATAAATACCATTACTTTATAGTTATTACTAAAAAACAGTATATATAAAACAGTAGCTGTATTTAAAAAAAAACGTTTATAATTTATATAATATTTTTTTTATTTTTTTTTATGTATGCACTGGTATCGGATAAGTATCGGTATCGGCCGATACCCAAAGCTTAGGTATCGGAATCGGATCGGAAAGGAAAAAATGGTATCGGAACATCTCTAATTTGAATCGAACTCTATAAGCTTAGTACACACGTCACAAACTGCACGAGTACAGTGTGAGCAGACCCTGTTGCATGATGCAACACACCGAGTGAGAGAGAGAGAGACCATGAGAGCGCGCGCGAGAGAGAGAGCGAGACCATGAGAGCGCGCGAGAGAGAGCGCAAGAGAGTGTGCGCGAGAGCGAGAGAGATTCAGATTCAGAGTTTTTATTTGCCACATGGAATCATACAATCAGAGTTTCTTCATTACACAATCATAAATAACATTCCATGGACAAAAGGAGCAGGAAGAAGAATAAATCTTATAGTTACCTGCCCCTTATTCCTAAACTAAAGAAGTATTTTCTTAATGGTCGGCGTACAACCTAATTTATACAAATAATAATTTATACCATTATACAAGAAACTCACAATTCACAGTTAAACAAGGAAAAAATTAAATAATAATAATAAAGAATAAAGAATAAAAGAAGAGAAAAAAAAGAAAAGAAAAGATCTCACTATTCAGATCACATTTGATTTTCATACCGACTAAATATTTCTTTTTTATAATTTTTTTTGAATAGATAAACACTACTACATCCCTTAAGCTCGCTATGGAGAGAATTCCACAACTTTACACCAATAACTGAAGGACACATCTGTTTAAGTGTGGTACGTGCAAACTGATGTTTAAAATTGTATTTTCTCCTACTAAACTCACTTTCTAAATGAAAAAGATTTTGTAGTTTTTCTGGCAGTGTATTATTTCTTGCCCTAAACATAATTAACATTGTTTGAAACTTAACCATGTCTTCAAGTTTAATTATTCTAGATTTAATAAATAATGTATTTGTGTGTTCTCGATAACTCACTTTATGTGTGATTCTTATGGCCCTCTTCTGTAGTATATATAATGGTTTTATATTGGTCCCATAAGTATTCCCCCATACTTCAACACAATAACTGATATAAGGTGAGATGAGTGAACAGTAGAGTGTTCTCATTGCCTCATACTCTAACACATCCTTTACTTTATTAATAACAAAAATACTCTTGGACATCTTTTTTTTAACATGTGCTATGTGCGATTTCCATGTTAATTTATCATCCATAATCACACCAAGAAAACGAAATTCATTAACTCTCTCTATCAACTCCATCTATTGTCAGTACTATATTTTCATTAGAGATGTTCCGATACCATTTTTCCCTTTCCGATCCGATTCCGATACCTAAGCTTTGGGTATCGGCCGATACCGATATTTATCCGATACCAGTGCATAACATTTTTTTTTTTTTTTTAATTATATAAATTATAATTTTTTTTTTTTTTTTTTTTTTAGATACTGTTATACTGTTTTTTTTAGTAATAACTAGAACGTATGGTATTTATTCAACAACAGGTGATTGTATAGATTTGTATTAGTATCATTAATCAATGAGTATGGGCTGCAGCACTGCAGATATACCCTACTCCAATGAACCACACGGACATTAAACGGTGTTGCACTCGCTACTCAGTGGCTCTGCAGATATACCCTATTCAGTCTGTAAGCTAGTGGCAGATAGACCGTTCATGTTGTGATTTTTGATGCAAAATAAATATTCAACATTCTCTTTTGAAACTCCGCCTCAGACTCTTATCCTTTGGCACTTGCTGTACTTTGCTTGCAGGTCTGCAGCCATTATTGCTGGATTATGTGAATAGCACCAACTTTAGACACGGTAACGTTATCAAGCTAAGCTAACTGACCTAGCTCGCCTTCCCGCATCGACATTAAGATAACGTTAGTAATAGTCAGCTAACGCTAGTCCGTAGCTACTTAACTTAAATACAATTCACCGTGGGTGCATTATTGTTGATAGACGGTCACGGACAGTGTTAGGTCCTGGAGAAAGGACAGGCGATCATCTGATTTGATGTAACGTTAAAAGCGGATGTTGTTCCAACTAGCTATCTTTCCAGCTAATGCTATCATAACACCAGCCAAACACATCCCGATTCCCGTCCGAGCTCCCCGTCACACCGCACTGTCGGGGACAATGGAATTTAAGAAAGTGTATCTGCTGTTAAAATGACACAGCATCACACTTTAAAACATGTTCATTTTATAATCCTCACTCTCCGCAGGACTCGGCAGGAGATAAATTACATCATGGGATCGGAGGCTAGAATTTACGTGTACTCGCCGATACCGATACTAGCATTTTAGGCAGTATCGGCGGCATTTCCGATACTAGTATCGGTATCGGAACAACTCTAATTTTCATCTAGTTTTCGATTGCCAAAAATCGAGAGCAAGAGAGAGAGCGAGAGAGAGAGAGCAAGAGAGAGAGAGCAAGAGAGAGCGCGAGAGAGAGAGAGCAAGAGAGAGAGAGAGATCCACGGCGGGAACAGAATAGATTGCATTAAAAACTCACCAAACGTCCAAGAGGAAGGAGACAACCATGGATATGACAAAGTTCACCAGTCCATATTGTCCCCCCCATTGGGATGAACTTGGGAGTCTGTTCCTAGTTTATCTGCCACACGTTAGCACTCGCTAACGCTAGTTAGCTGTCCCTGCCTTTAGCTAAGCCGACATGGCTAGCCTGACTGAACTTTCTAACACGCAACAACTTTCATCTTCAGTCCATCTGCCGAACGTCCTCTTCGTCTTGGCATAACATAATCACTATACTTGGTATTGATAAGCTTACGGCACACGCCGTTATTTCTTCTGCTCCGATGCTGCACATTTGGTTTTCAGAAGTAGGATGCTCTTGGCCAAGACGCTCCCGTGGATAGCGCCGAATAGTCAGACCCCGTACCTGTAACCCCTCCCCTCGTTGAAACCAATAGTATATCTGCAGAGCCGCAGAGCTCCAATAGTGTACCTGCAGAGCCGCAGAGCTCCAATAGTGTATCTGCAGAGCCGCAGAGCTCCAATAGTATATCTGCAGAGCCCATAAGTCAGACACATTCTACAAACGTGTCTAATGTGAAATATATAAGCATGTAAGCAAAACTAGATTTTAGGTCTGTGATGGAAAGTGATTGTTAACATTGTTAACAAGTACTATTATTATTATTATTTTTTTTTCTCACAAGGCCCCCTTCCCCGCGAGGCCCTGTGCGACCGCACTGCTCGCACGCCCCTTGAGGCGGCCCTGGCATGCGTGCACAAGGAAGGATAATAATTATGATCTAGCGTTGATTTCAGGAAGATCCGATAATCAGGCGAAAAATGACGTGTTTATTGAATTACACAAACAGAGTCTTTTCCCTGGAATGACTCAGAAGCACCCAAACTATATTTTCAAAACAGTATAAAACGGAAATGTACGGATGAAAAAAGAATCTGTTTTTGTCAGAGACTCGACCCCGTTATTGGACCCATAGCTATACTATAAAATATAGGTTTAGCTCTACAAACTACAACTACGTTTACATGGGATTAATGGACGGCAAGGAAGGGGTCACTTCCCGGAAGGGGCGTGGCACTCAATGTGTTAACAGTCAGATAATACAATAAAGTGGTGGAGTAAAATAAAATGAAATATGAGCTACGTTAACACGTTGGGCGCCAAACCCGAGATACGTCGGGTTAACTCGCCAGCGGTTGGGCGCCAGACCAGAGATATCTCGGGTTTTGGTCGTTTATTCGATATTTTTATTAATTATTCATTCGGGGACCTTGGCGTTACCATAGGGAATGAGTCTGAGATCGCCAAAGTGCAATACCGGCCGCATCCAGCTAGATGGCGGTATCTAGCACCCTTTGAAACTTTGTATCTTGGCCTGTGCGTCGATCAAATGTCTCCGGGTCAGCTTTTTTTTTGGGCAAGTGGAGCAGTTATACCGGTCGGATTGAGAAGTGTCAAATGCTCCCGATGCATGATGTGTGGTGGATTATGTTGGCGACGATGGACATCAATACTTGGAATCGCGATCAGATAATTGGAATATTCTTTTTGGGGTACATCCTAGTCAAGGTAAGGGCTATATGATATCAATCTTGCATTGATCCAACCATGTCTTCACCTTGATCCGAACGTGTGTGTGTAACATTACTCCACAACGTATGCCGTTGGTGACGATCAAAGCATCAAAAAACAATTTGATTTGAGAATAGTAGCGGGTCCAGGCAAGAAACGGCAACGGTTATAGTGTAATAAACGCAGAAGGCTATTCCTGAGCATTTCAGGAATGACCCCAGACCATTGTAAAACCACTTATATTCACCACGGTATAACACAGGAACGTATGGATGAAAAAATGTATTCTTTTTCACATAGTGAGCGATATATATTTGATGTCAAATGGGCCATAGTATTGTATCCATAGCTATAATATAGAATATAATATAGCCCTGCAAACAAGGTGACGCACTCCTATCTTTTAAAGCGTTGGCCTAGCTACAACAGGGCCCGTCTAATCCCCGGCGCTGAATGAATAAATAAATAAATGTATTTGCCAGGTAAATGAGATCATCTTGGTTTTGTCCTTCAACCCCACCAGAGACCGTTGTCTTTATGCAAGACTTATCTTTTAAACTATGTTTTTTATGGTGCTTTTATATGTAATTTATTCTATGTATTGTCTTTTATATGGACCCTGAGTCCGTAATAAAATGTAGATTGATTGACATCCATGAGGTATTTAGGAATGATAAAAATTAAGAACAAAATTACTTTAAAGACTGTAAAGAATGTAAATGAAGTGGTAAAATTATCACCTCTGGCAAGTTCATCTATGTCCTGCAGACCATCCTTGTTGCCACGGGTGATGGGAAGCGTGTGGACGTCTGGACAATCCATCAGGGGTTTCTCTAGACGTCGACACAAAGATGCACAAAACAAATTAATCATGGTGGACGCAGTGGATTATTTGCCAAAAAACTGAAGGCTAAATTACAGCATGTGAAGAGAAAAAGATACCTTCATGTCATGGTTCATAATGTACCGACAATAGCCTACATCTGCCAAACTTCTTTTTGTTGTAATGTACTTGTGCTGTATAATGACAGCTAATCTAATCTACATAAGGGAAACCGCCACTTCCTAACAAGTTGAAATAAAGGTTTAAAATGGAAAAAAAGGAAATGTTAGCTTTAGGCTAGAGCGTAATGTTGCCTCCTAGCTCTCCAAACCATGCAACAGTAAAAAGTACAGACAGGTAGGATAGTTCTAGTATTGATCACAGACATAGGATAGTTCTATGTATTGATCACAGACATAGGATAGTTCTATGTATTGATTACAGACATGTAGGATAGTTCTATGTATTGATTACAGACATGTAGGATAGTTCTATGTATTGATCACAGACATGTAGGATAGTTCTATGTATTGATCACAGACATGTAGGATAGTTCTATGTATCGATTACAGACATGTAGGATAGTTCTATGTATTGATCACAGACATGTAGGATAGTATTGATCACAGACATGTAGGATAGTTATGTACTGATCACAGACCAGGGCTCCAGACTAACTTTTTACATTGGTTGCAACTTTTTCATTTAGGTGCACCAGCACATAATTTAGGTGCACCCAACATTTTCACCGCGCCTTTTGCCGCTGCAATAATACATTTTAAGCGTTACCTTTACCACAGTGGAGGTTTCTCTATGACAACACGTGAAACACAAATTCACTCATAATTCATAATTATTATTAATTTACATATATAATTATATATATTTTTTTTTAATTATTATTATTATTTTATTAGAAATGTTTTCCTCTGTAAAAAAAATGCCAGTGAATTATTTTTTTCTTCAAAAATTGCCAAAAGTGACAGCTCTGAGCTCTTTGGTCAGGGCTGCAGTCAGTCATGGCTAGCTGTCAATCACTAAGTGAAACTTTCACTGCACAGGCAGTTCTTTTCATTCTATTATCCAATCAAAATAGGCTATTTGAGTCATCTAAGCACTGCCTGTGCAGATTTGCCTCAGCCACCCACGAACGCGGGTTGAATGATTGACAACCTTGACAACCTTCAAATCCAATCAGAGATTGCTGCATTGCACAGTCAAAACAGTCCAGCTGCAGTTCCGTAGGTTAGGCTTAGCTGGGGCCAATCTCAAGTTTCTCAAGTTTCTTTATTAGTTGTCATACAGAAGTACAGAATACTTTTATACAAAATGTAACAGAAAGAAGCATTTTGTATAAAAGTATTCTGTACTTCTGTATGACAACTAATAAAGAAACTTGAGAAACTTGAGATTGGCCCCAGCTAAACCTAACCTACGGAACTGCAGCTGGACTGGTTTGACTGTGTGCAAGGCAGCATTGAAAGAGCAAGCTAGTAGTTTAGTAAGCTGTACAGCTATAACAACACAGTAGGCTAAATTAAACTTTGCGCCAACATTAGGACCGAAGTATAAACCAGCAACTGAGCAACATGAAGAAGTGGACTTTCACTTATGCATCTGGATCAGAAAAAAAGTTGTGGATGAAAAAGTAAGTACAGTGTTTGTAAAAGCTTGTATGCTAACAGTAGCTAGCCAGCTTAGCCTACATCACAATGATGATCACCAAGCTAACTTACTGTACAGTAGGGCTGGGCAATTAATCGAAACAGAATCGTGATATCGATTCATAGACCTATGCAATCTCATTTCTAAGTTATGACGATTTTTCTTTTATTAAAAAAAAAGTAATAATTTTTTTATTTATTTTTTTAAACTTTTTAAATGATTTTATCTGGGTTGAACATGATTTGTGGAACTCCCTCTGGTGTTGTGGTTGTGGTATTCACTGACCTTTGGGAAGTATTTTGACATGCACATGGGTATCTTAGTGGTGTAGTGCATCTTGTAGACCAGGCCCATTGCAAGTTGCTGTACTCTGTCGTAGGGCTGGGCGATATAACGATAACGATAAATATCGCGATATATTTTAATAATCGATATCGAATATCGAAATTAAAAAAAAGTCGAAAAATCGTTTTTTTTTTTTTCTTTTTTTTTTACCTGCAACAGGGCAGTTTTAAAACCAGAGACAGTGGACAGACTTGTCTTTCTTGCCTGCAACTTAAAGTAATGGCTTTGCTTGTTCAAATGACAATACTGACCAAATTCAGATTTATTTTTCTCTTGTCCATTTATTTTGTTTGCTTTCTAATTTAAAATACATTTTAAAACCGTCTGTACACAGTAGGCTATGTGTGCTAGCAGAACTAGACTCCAGTCACGAGTCACAGTGCACATGTGCGGTGGTTTGTCCACCAAAAAAGCGCCAAAAGATCAAAAATAAACTAGCAGAGCCAGAACTGTTCAACTCCTCTGGAGCCACAGCCAGCAGAGAAGCCGGTTTACTTGCTTTTAAACCAGCTGCAGCCTGAGAACTGGAGTGTGAGGGGATGTAACACTAAAGATGGCGGCAATGACAAAGAATTGCTGCAAAATAAACATACATCTGTTGTTAAAAAAAAAAAAAAAAAAAAAAAAAAAAAAAAAACATTTTTATACTTATAACAATTCGATAATTATCGATATCGAGAAATAAAATAAAATTATCATATCGATATCGCGATATGATTTTTTTCCATATCGCCCAGCCCTACTCTGTCGTCTACTCTAAGCCATCCTAGGTTGTCAAAGTGGGCAGGGGTGAGGTGGGTTCTAGGAGTAAGGTCAAGTAGTAGTCTGACCAGTTTGTTTTGTGATCTTGTTTTTAGTGCCTTTGAGGTGCTTTGGTACCATGAGGTGCAAGCATAGTCGTAGTACCCTTGAATGAGTGCTCCTGTATTCCGGTATTCTTGTTTACCAGAGAGGAGATCCGGTACAGGAATCTAGTTCGTTGGTTGACTTAGTTTTATTACATTGGATCCCATTTTGTCACAGGAAAGATTTGCCTCTATAGGATGGAATCCAGGTAGGTAATTTCATCTTTCCTTTTAAGATAAGATAAGATATTCCTTTATTGATCCCCTTGGGGAAATTCAGGCATCATAGCAGCATGGGGGAAGGGGGGGGGGGGGGTACAGGTAGTAAAAACAACACAAGCAGTGTAAACAAATGTCAATATAATTTACTATCTAACTAACTGAAATATATTTTCACAGTGTCACATAAGGTGCAGTATGCATAAGGTAGTGTTATCATTTACTATCTAACTAACTGAAATATACATTATTCATTATTCACAGTATCACAGTATCCACATAAGGTACAGTATGCATAAGGTAGTGTTATTGTCCTACTTGGGTTCCTATTAGTTCTAGGTCGATGTCTGGCAGCAGTCCCTGCCCACTGTTGTGGAGCCTGATGGCCACTGGTATGAAGGACTGTCCGAGGCGGTTAGTTGAGTGTCGGGGGGGTATGAGTCTGTGGCTTCCTTGTCACCTTCACCTAATATGTTTTGATCTGGTCAGGTGCGCTGTCACCGCATATGTTTTGATCTGATCAGGTGCGCTGTCACCTAATATGTTTTGATCTGGTCAGGTGCGCTGTCACCTAATATGATTTCATCTGGTCAGGTGCGCTGTCACCTAATATGATTTCATCTGGTCAGGTGCGCTGTCACCTAATATGTTTTCATCTGGTCAGGTGCGCTATCACCTAATGCTAATATGTTTTCATCTGTGTCCACTGACCACTGACACACAGTGGGGGATGTTTTAAAAATATTATTTAATATATTATATAATATAATAATTTGTGCTTCACCTAAAAATTTGGTCAGCAGCCTCCACCTTTTTTGTCAGTTCCCATACACATTAGTAATTTCTTAAGATGTTATGTAAATTATTGTAAAAAATAACATTGTATTACAGTTAGCTCACAAAGTCCAATCCTTCACTTTTTTATGTCTATTTTAACACATTCAGCTCAGCTCCAGTTAGAGCTGTCCCCAAGCCTGTTTTTGGGATTCGAACATTCGCCAGGGTTTTTCGAACGGATGTTTGAACCATCGTTTTTAATCATGCAAACAATTTGCTCCTAAATAGGGAGGTGTAGTCTGACGTCACTTTGTGTACAGTCTCCTAATGTACAGTCTCCTCCCCATCATATGTATATATTCTCTGTTACGATCTATGGGTAACAGTACTAGAGATGTTCCGATACCATTTTTCCCTTTCCGATCCGATTCCGATACCTAAGCTTTGGGTATCGGCCGATACCGATATTTATCCGATACCAGTGCATAAAAAAAAATAAAAAATAATAATTATATAAATTATATATATTTTTTTTTCGGATACTGTTATACTGTGTTTTAGTAATAACTAGAAAGTAATGGTATTTATTCAACAACAGGTGATTGTATAGATTTGTATTAGTATCATTAATCAATGAGTATGGGCTACAGCACTGCAGATATACCCTACTCCAATGATCCACACGGACATTAAACGGTGTTGCACTCGCTACTCAGTGGCTCTGCAGATATACCCTATTCAGTCTGTAAGCTAGTGGCAGATAGAACGTTCATGTTGTGATTTTTGATGCAAAATAAATATTCAACATTCTCTTTTGAAACTCCGCCTCAGACTCTTATCCTTTGGCACTTGCTGTACTTTGCTTGCAGGTCTGCAGCCATTATTGCTGGATTATGCACCAACTTTAGACACGGTAACGTTATCAAGCTAAGCTAACTGACCTAGCTCGTCTTCCCGCATTGACATTTGATAACGTTAGTAATAGTCAGCTAACGCTAGTCCGTAGCTACTTAACTTAAATACAATTCACTGTGGGTGCATTATTGTTGATAGACGGTCACGGACAGTGTTAGGTCCTGGAGAAAGGACAGGCGATCATCTGATTTGATGTAACGTTAAAGCGGATGTTGTTCCAACTAGCTATCTTTCCAGCTAATGCTATCATAACACCAGCCAAACACATCCCGATTCCCGTCCGAGCTCCCCGTCACACCGCACTGTCGGGGACAATGGAATTTAAGAAAGTGTATCTGCTGTTAAAATGACACAGCATCACACTTTAAAACATGTTCATTTTATAATCCTCACTCTCCGCAGGACTCGGCAGGAGATAAATTACATCATGGGATCGGAGGCTAGAATTTACGTGTACTCGCCGATACCGATACCAGCATTTTAGGCAGTATCGGCGGCATTTCCGATACTGGTATCGGTATCGGAACAACTCTAAACAGTACTGTATACTCAGGAGAGAGGGGGTGAGTTCAGGAGAGATGGGGTGAGTTCAGGAGAGAGGGGGTGAGCTCAGGAGAGAGGGGGTGAGTTCAGGAGAGAGGGGTGAGTTCAGGAAAGAGGGGCTGAGTTCAGGAGAGAGGGGTGAGTTCAGGAGAGAGGGGGTGAGTTCAAGAGAGAGGGGTGAGTTCAGAGGGTGAGCTCAAGGAGCGTATTATTTTCTATTGACCGCAAGTAACGCAAGATCGCAATTGATTGATTGATTACATTAATTAACAGATTGCAGAATGGGTACAATACAGTACGGCTCAATACACACAATTGTTAAGGGGATGCAGACCAGAGAAAGACTTTAGTCTTGTTTACATCAGGGTCCCCCATTTTCAATTCATAATGACATTTATAAAAATGTTTTATTCCGACCAACTAGGCTAGGCTATATGTTAGCTATAATGTCCAAATAGAGAAATCTTTTTTAATAATCACTGTCAGTAGGTCTCTGGGTGGATCTGGGACAGAGGGAAACACAACTCAACATACTAGCAGGGCTCCAGACTAACTTTTTACATTGCTTGCACCAGTGCGCCTAACTTTTTCATTTAGGCGCACCAGCACATAATTTAGGTGCACCAAATACATGTCACCCCTGCCCACTTTGACTACCTAGGATGGCTTAGAGTAGACAGAGTACAGCAACTTGCAATGGGCCTGGTCTACAAGATACACTACACCACACAGGTACCCATGTACATGTCAAAATACTTCCCAAAGGTCAGTAAATAAATACCAATTTGCCCACAACACCAGAGGGAGCTCCACAAAAAGAAACTGGCCACCGAATGGCTCTTCCGCCTTGTACATATAAATTCTCTGCTTCGAAGTGGTTATGCTTTGGCCCTCTTTCGAAGTGGGTTATGCTTAGAGTTTATCTTTAGAGCAGGGCGATGGACCACCAGCCCTGATTCCAAACTCTAAGCATAACCCACTTCGAAAGAGGGCCTAAGCATAACCACTTCGAAGCAGAGAATTTATATGTACAAGGCGGATATTTCTATCCCAGAGCCCTTTGGAGCTAAACCAATCAGAGAGGGTCTTCGCTGTACGCAAGCTAGCCAATCAGAGAGCATCTTCGCAAACTGCGGCTACGGAAAAAAAGCACCCCCCCCCCCCAAATAGACAGCCTCCTCCCCACCGTATGTATATTTTCTCTCCCACCCACCCACCCCCTCCTAATGTACAGTCTCCTCCCCATCATATGTATATATTCTCTGCTAGGATCTATTGGTAACAGTACTGTATATTTGCATATCGTATGTAGCAGTACTATATATACCTGTATGGCCCTATGCCATAAATGTCATGCTGTCATGTATGTTGTGCATGTCATAAATGTCACTATGAATTGAAAATGGGGGACCCTGATGTAAACAAGACAAACGTCTTTCTCTGGTCTGCATCCCCTTAACAATTGTGTGCATTGAGCCGTACTGTATTGTACCCATTCTGCAATCTGTTAAATAAAGTTTTCATTCACCTCCCTCTGGTATTTTATGGCCACTTCCGTCCGCGCCTCACTTGACTTTTCGCGTTTTTTTTTTTGCAAGAGTCTTGACTTTAGGCACATAGCGAATGAATGAATGAAAACTTTCTAGAAAGGGAGATGTGGTGTTATGTTAACGTTTGTGCATTATATATGACACAGTGTACAAGCCACCGTGCTCGGGGGTCGAGTAGTGTACGAGAGAGGCAAGGAAGAACACAGTCTGTGTAATGGAGCTATGGAGAAGCTAATAAAGATACTCACAACCACAGCAGAGGACTCACGTATTTGTTACAGTGTGAAGCAACACGACACCCGTGTGCTGTAGTGGATCTTGTAGACCAGGCCCGTTGCAAGTTGCTGTACTCTGTCGTCTACTGTAAGCCAGCCCCTTTCGTGACCGAGATGCAAGCCAGGGGCTCGAACACGCAGTCACTTATTCCTCCGTAGTAGCCAGGTTAATTTGCACTGCTTAAAAGCTAGCGGTGGGTCAAAAATATATCAGATATAAATTTCAAAAAGGTACCCAGCGTTCCATTAGGGTTTCACACACACACACACACATGCAGCAGGGTTTGAAAGCTCGGCGTTGCTAATTAACATTTTAAATAATTTTTATAAACGGGTCAACTCTGCTCAAAATGACTATTTCCGGCGTTGGGTACCTGATGCACATGCGCTGTGATGGCACACCAGGCAGCCAAATACAGAAATACAGCCGTTTAGAGCAGAGTTGTTGACCAGTTTACCGTAATTCCTCTAATAGTAACCGGTATTCAATTAAAAACCGGGTCTCTATTAATGACCGGGTGCGCTGTTGAGCTAAGCAATTATAAGCCGGCCTCCTAATACAAGCCGGGTTTCATGTATATTAGAGTTATTGTTGTTATATGCTGGCCTGGATGTGCAGTAAATACCATATAATGGTATGGTGTTAATGTTTACCAAGAGAGTAAGCCTACCTCAGAATTGTATAAAACGAAGTTATTATTATTATTATTATTATTATTATTATTATTATTATTATTATTATTATTATTATTATTATTATTATTATTATTATTATACCAGTATTGTGATTGCACTATTTTACTTTAATTAACTTTTTTTGACCACCTGTAATTGCACTGTTTACTACCGTATTTCATACAGTACTTGCTTGGTTTCAATAAATGAACCCAGTCCATTTTACTGGGTTCAAACTGACACAAAATGTTGATTTATTCATTATGATCTGTTTGAAAATTAGAAATATAGGCCTCTCTCTTATACATGCCTCCTCCTAATACAAGCCAGGTGAGACGGATCTTTAAAAAAGTGGATATCAGGAAGGCAGCAGGACCGGACGGCATCCCCGGCCGCGTCCTAAAAGTCTGTGCCGACCAACTGGCCCCGGTATTCACTGACATCTTCAACCTGTCCTTGGAACAGGCCGTCATCCCCACCTGTCTGAAGAAGTCCACCATCATCCCTGTACCCAAAAAATCTACGCCCGCTTGCCTCAACGACTACCGCCCTGTAGCCCTCACCTCCATAGCCATGAAGTGCTTTGAGAAGCTAGTGAAGGGCTACATCTGTTCCTCCCTCCCCATCAACCTGGACCCTCTGCAATTTGCATATCGCCCCAACAGGTCCACGGAGGACGCCATAGCCCATGTGCTGCACACAGCAGCATCACATCTGGACAAGAGGAAGGGGAACTATGTGAGAATGCTGTTCATCGACTACAGCTCAGCATTCAATACCATAGTCCCCTCCAAACTCATAGCCAAGCTCAGGGACCTGGGCTTGAACTATGACCTGTGCCAGTGGGTCCTGGACTTCCTGACGGGCAGACCCCAGGTGGTAAGAGCCGGCAACTGCACCTCCTCATCCATCACGCTCAACATAGGGGCCCCCCAGGGCTGTGTTCTGAGCCCCCTCCTCTACTCCCTGTACACACATGACTGCGTAGCACAGCGGAACAACAACACCATCATCAAATTTGCTGATGACACAGTAGTGGTGGGCCTGATCTCTGCCAACGACGAAAGGGCCTACCTGGAAGAGGTAGAGAACCTGTCACAGTGGTGTCAGGAGAACTGCCTCTCCCTGAACGTCAGCAAAACAAAAGAGATGATTGTGGACTTCAGGAGGTCGGGGGTCAAGGACTACAGCCCCCTCAGCATCGACGGGGCACCAGTTGAGAGAGTGAACAGTTTCAAGTACCTCGGAGCCCACATATCCGAGGACTTGACATGGACCACACACATTGACAGTGTTGTGAAGAAGGCACGACAACGCCTCTACTTCCTCAGGCGCCTAAGGAAGTTCCAAGTCAGTCAGAAGATCCTTAGGAACTTCTACTAATGTACAATAGAGAGCATCCTGACCGGCAACATCACCTCCTGGTTTGGGAATAGCACTGCACAAGACCGTAGCAGACTACAAAGAGTGACACGTTCAGCCGAACGCACAATTAGAGGGGGGCTTCCCACCCTCCAGAACATTTACAACAAGCGGTGCAAGGGGAAGGCTAAGAGAATTATTAAGGACTCGAGCCACCCGAACAACTGCCTCTTTGAACTGCTGCCGTCAGGCAAGCGATACCGGAGTCTTATGGCGAGCACAGAAAGACTCAGAAGGAGCTTCTATCCCCAGGCCATCAGGCTGCTAAACGAACAATAATCGCTAAACGAACAATAATCACTATGCAACAACCATCAAATGCACACAGCACACACACCCACACGCACACACACACTCACTCAAACAAACAACACACTGCAGCACCCACTCTCCACACTTTAGATCACACAAACACACTTACACTTTATATTTATTGATAAAGGATTTGCACTACAACTCGTACACCTACTGTGAATTGTACCTAAACTGCACCTCGTCCATTTATGCCTTGCACTATATAGTATTGTATATTAGTACACTGCACAGTATTGTATATTGTATGGTAACTACGTCTACGAACATTGTACATATGTCTAAACTGAACACTGTGACCTCTTTTTTTTTTTCTTCTAATTTTTACTATGTTTTTATTTCATACTTATCTTGTCATGCACAGTCTCTGGAGCGCAACAGTAAGAAGCATTTTGTACAAAAGTATTCTGTACTTCTGTATGACAACTATTAAAGAAACTTGAGAAACTTGAACTACAGTTGAAACAAATACAAGCCGGGGTTACTATTAGAGGAATTACGGTATAAACATTTTAAATGTTTATTAGCAACGCCGAGCTTTCAAACCCCGCCGTGTGTGTGTGTGAAACCCTAATGGAACGCTGGGTACATTTATATAAATTTATATCCGATATGTTTTGGACCCACCGCTAGCTTTTAAGCAGTGCTTGGTGGTGCAAATTAACCTGGCTACTACGGAGGAATAAGTGACTGCTGCGTATTCGAGCCCCTGGCTGGCATCTCAGTCACTAAAGGGGCTAACTGTAAGCCATCCTAGATTGATTGATTGAAAACTTTATTAACAGATTGCAGAATGGGTACAATACAGTACAGCTCAATACACACAATTGTTAAGGGGATGCAGACCAGAGAAAGACTTTCGTCTTGTTTACATCAGGGTCCCCCATTTTCAATTCATCATAACATATATGACATATGACATACAGATAGACAGTACTGCTACATCTATACATTTATGACATACCAGATTTACAAATACATAGATAACTATGTTGTCCTGTGTCAAGGGTTCCTTTCGAGCGCCGCTGCTGCACGGAAGGAGCAATAAGAGGAAAACAATGTAAATATAATTGTACTTACGTTTTGATCCAGTACAGTTCTGCCACAGAGACGTTAGCAAGAGACTCGTTTAACACTTTGAGCGCCAGAGGTTAATTCCGTATTAGTCCCTTGAATGCCCAGATCCACTCCAATGTTAACGTTAATATCGCCTAATCTATGTTTTAAATTATGTGTCTAATCTGCCCGTCGCTTATCAAAGACTCATTTTCCAGTCAACATTGTCAAATCAGATTGTTTTTTTATCGCTTCATTTCCGTGTTCTACCATTCTGAAAAGCACTCGGTTTCACTGAAAAAACAACACATTCCATTATAATCGCCTTTTACTGGAATATTCTAGAACGTTGTCATTTGTCGGCCTATTTATGAATTGTTTTCAAATAAACGCTAGATGATCGATAGTATAATGTGTAGGCACGCACGCTCTGGGCGCGAGCCGACAAATCGATTATCCTATTTCCTGACGGGGCGCAGAGTGAAACAGCCTGGGGGACACATATGGGAAACGCTTATATCTCCATGAAAACGAGTCAGATTATCCTTAGACTTGTAACATAGATTCCTTACCTGAGATCAGATGGTATTCAAATGGTTTATTCCAATTCCTGATCGGCATTCGGAAAAATCGCTCATTTTAGTGATCAACCGTGTATACTGTATAACAGATATTCCCCGCCGCTCCGAGAGGCCAGCATGATGCTGGTAGACACCGGTTGCATGAGTGAGAAGTACAATGTGGAGGGCGGGTTCTTTTTTCTCAGCCATTTACATTGAGTTCAATCTAAAAGGGTAAATTACCATCTGGGAGACGATAGGGGGCGCTTTTTTCACATCTGAGCGCCGGGAGCGCCTGGATATCCAACGGTAGGCTTGCTTGATGCAATATGATTTCAGATCGCTAATAAAGAGAAAAAAAAGATTCTCGGGTTGGGCATTCAACCCGCGGGGGGTAAACCCGAGAAAACTCGGGCGTGGCAATCAAAGTGTTAATGTCTCTGCTCCGACTCACAACAAAGCTGCTTGATCTGGTTCATAATCGGGTTCAAAGTCAGAAGTTTCAAAGTTTGCACGGAGGAGTTGACGGTGACCGATAACACATGTGTTGTGTTTAACTTGTCCTTTGATAATGGTTTAGTACCAGAGAAGCGAGTTAAAAGCTCCTTAACACTTTGAGTGCCAGGGACGTCATATCTCGTTTTATTAGCCCCGCCATTGAGTGCCGACGACAATTATATTTTTATTTTTTTATTAGCGATCTGAATTCATATTTCCTCAACCGAGTCTCCCGTTGGTACAGCAGCTCCTCCAGGAGCTCAGATGGGAAGAAGGCGCCCCCCATCGTCTATCCCTGTGTAACTGCAGGTCAGTCGATTAGAAAAAAGATCAATAAAAAAAATAATAATAATAGCAAGCAAACTGGTTTCCTCTGAAACTTTGAAAAAGTCTGACGACGCCATCTTTGTTTACTATCTGTGCTGCTTCTGAAAGTTACGCGACTACGTCACAGCCAGGCATGAGAAAGGGAGCGCTGGATTTGTGAAAAACTCCCTCTTCCTAAACCAGTCATACCACAGTACTGGGAAAACGGGAGGAGCCTACAGTAAAAACAAATGCCCTTCATCCCAATCCACCCACACCGGATTTCTTTTAACCAAAAAATGTATTATATATTATCGGAGCTATCAATAATGTTATCGGGTTTATCGGGATGACATCATAATTGCTGATATCGGCCCGATAATTATCATGCATCCCTAATTTCTACCACTAAGAACAAGCCCGGATCACCATCAGATCCTCCTCACCGCTCGGTAAGGACTGGAGCGCTTTCAAAACACCAGGCCACAGCAACAGCAAGCAAGCTGGCACTAACGTTACTAGGTCAACAACGTGTGTGTCTGTGTGCCCGTCTGCCAGTTCTTCAAGCCAGTGGCCATCAGGCTCCACAACCGGGGGCACGGACTGCTGCCAGCAGCTGGAGAACTAACGGCTGCAGAACTTGAGGAACCATTAGGAATGTCTGACTCTTAACCACTAAACCCTGCATGGACTATAACTCATTATGATCTGCACCTTTGTGTATACCGTTTACTTTTAGTCATATTTTATATTGCCTATATTTATTGTAAGTTATATTATGACCAATAGGGTATACAGACTCATGCAACTCTGCGGTTTATTTTATTAAAATTGTATATTCAGATTACATTTGTTTATTGCTTATATGTATTGCTCTCCTATTACCCTGACCATACCTGTACCCCCTGCTGCTATGACGACTGAATCTCCCCAAGGCCTAAAAAAAATAATGGTTTGTTTCCGGTTGCCGACCGACCCTGCCGATTTAGGTGCGACCCAATATATTTTATGAGTTTAAAAAATTAAAAATAAAAAAAACTTTTTTTAATAAAGTTTCGTAGAAATCTTAGTCAAACCTTTAGTATTATGGATATTAAACATGCTGGCAGAGTACAAGCATCCATGTTGTTGTGAACATTTTTATTAAATAAAGAAATTCCCTATCCATAGTCGCCGTGGGAACGAATAAAATAAAAAATTAAATAAAATAAATTCCCTACCTACCCATGGCCTTAACTGACAACCAACAGGAAACAAACAATATTTTTTGTTATGCCCAAGGGGATCAATAAAGGAATATCCTGCCCGTGCCCAGTCTAGAGGATAGAATGTTTTCCCCTCTGCATGGGCGAGACGTGTTTGCTGCTATCTCCTCCATCCCAATTGATTGATTGAAAACTTGAATTAACAGATTTCAGAATGGGTAGAGTACAGTACAGCTCAATACACACAATTAGGGATGGGAATCGAAAACCGGTTCCCATTGGGAACCGGTTCCTAATTGGCCGATGCCTGGAACCGTGTGGCTCCTGTGACTTTCGATTCCCTTATCGCTGCCTACAGTTGCGCAATAACGTTACGTTACCATGTAGCCATGGCAGACTCTATTTGATTCCTTAAGGGCTCGAAATTGCCTGGGTTTTGGTAATATGCTCCCGAAATGCTCCCGCTGTTTGGCTACTTCTATGTGCAGTGAAAACTACTTGAATGCTTTAGAACATTGTCATTGATTTAGTTTAGGGTGAGCTAAAATTAGCCGCGGAGCTAACGTGAGCTAACGTGAGCTAACGCTATTTAATCAACCTCACAAAGAGAGATAAACAGCTGACAGCGGATAGTACAGGTACAAATACAATAAAACAGCAGGTGGGGGCTGTTGTGTAAACCTTGTACTCTTTAGTTCACATATAATGAGAGACGCGAGTGCTTGTTTACAAGTCTGTAAAGTGTAAACCAGGAAGTACAGTGGTGCAACATACAAATGTGTCCGTGTAGCAACACAAGCCAATACATAAAGGACAGGGGCCCGGGGAGCTCTGTGTGTGTGTGTGTGTGTGTGTGTGTGTGTGTGTGTGTGTGTGTGTGTGTGTGTGTGTGTGTGTGTGTGTGTGTGTGTGTGTGTGTGTGTGTGTGTGTGTGTGTGTGTGTGTGTGTGTGTGTGTGTGTGTGTGTGTGTGTGTGTGTGTGTGTGTGTGTGTGTGTGTGTGTGTGTGTGTGTGTGTGTGTGTGTGTGTGTGTGTGTGTGTGTGTGTGTGTGTGTGTGTGTGTGTGTGTGTGTGTGTGTGTGTGTGTGTGTGTGTGTGTGTGTGTGTGTGTGTGTGTGTGTGTGTGTGTGTGTGTGTGTGTGTGTGTGTGTGTGTGTGTGTGTGTGTGTGTGTGTGTGTGTGTGTGTGTGTGTGTGTGTGTGTGTGTGTGTGTGTGTGTGTGTGTGTGTGTGTGTGTGTGTGTGTGTGTGTGTGTGTGTGTGTGTGTGTGTGTGTGTGTGTGTGTGTGTGTGTGTGTGTGTGTGTGTGTGTGTGTGTGTGTGTGTGTGTGTGTGTGTGTGTGTGTGTGTGTGTGTGTGTGTGTGTGTGTGTGTGTGTGTGTGTGTGTGTGTGTGTGTGTGTGTGTGTGTGTGTGTGTGTGTGTGTGTGTGTGTGTGTGTGTGTGTGTGTGTGTGTGTGTGTGTGTGTGTGTGTGTGTGTGTGTGTGTGAGAGAGAGAGAGAGTGTGAGTGAGAGACAGAAGTCAGAGGAATAACAACCTGTTATTCAATAGATTAAATTAGTTTAAGAATAAAAAAATAAATACATTTTAAGAGAATCTCAAATACATTATTTTATTTAAGTGTAGGCTATAGTTAATGTTTTATTTTTTACAGTTTTTGTATTTTTCTGACATGGGGGCTCAACAATAAATGACAATCAGAAATGTCAAGTTGCATGTTGTTATTCTAACCAGCTTAGACCCCGACGCTCTGCATCTTCTGGCCGCCTCAGACCTACTCCTATCCGAGCTCCGGGAGGGTCATCAAAGAGAAGTCGCCTATTCTCAGTCCTTGCCCCACAATGGTGGAATGAACTACCCACCCCAGTTAGGACAGCCGAATCACGTCCAATCTTTCGCCGTCGACTAAAGACGCACTTCTTCAACCATTATCTGAATAAAAAAAAATATATCTAACCCTAACTAACCGTACTGTCATGCACTTGTCCTAATAAACTAACCTACACTGTAGCACTCAACACTTTGATGAACATTGTTGCTCAGCTGATAGAGTTGTGCCCTTCCTGATGGCTTGTCGTACAGAACTTGTAAGTCGCTTTGGATAAAAGCGTCAGCTAAATGACTAAATGTAGTTCTGTTGCATTTCCAATTTATTTATTTAAATTATAAATTGATCAGGTATCGATAAGGGAATCGATAAAGAATCGAATCGATAAGCAGAATCGATAATGGAATCGTATCGATAAAATCCTATCAATTCCCATCCCTACACACAATTGTTAACACAATGGCGCCCAAGGACGTATATCTCCATGTTTCGATTCCACCCGTTGTGGACAGAGGCACGGATAAATCTGTGGCAAGTTGTTATTGCTTTTATTCCATTTTAATAACCTATTCAAGGTCGCCGAGCGGCACTGCAGATCTACCCTACTCTATGAATTCGAGAAGGTGCAATACCGGCCAGATCATCTTAGGGGCGCTATCGCGATAATGCAGTGTTCCCTGTGGCCGAACGGTGGACTCTTTTTTTTTAAGTTTCCAGTAGCAGGATTCTGGATGTGTAGCATAGTAGCTTGGATTACGTTTTGCATCGCAGATTTCACCATGCAATAAAGGGGATTTATCATCAGCCAATGGACATATCGATCTACCAGATGGCGATTGATAACGGGGAAATGCTCGGGCGATCCCACCAGACCACGGTAAGATCTTTTTCACGTAAAGTACATCCCGATCGGGCCTTGTTTTGATAGCCAACTAGGCGTTCAGCCTATGTGGCTAATGCGGTTATTGGTAATCGATAATTAGAAACGACGTCCCCTGCCCCCCCCTTTCATGCATACATATGCAGTTTGAGTTTTAACTGGAGCGTATCTATAACCGAAATGCCATTGGATTTAACGTTATTAGCCATTAGCCCTGTATCTCGGCTTCCAGGAAATATACTAGACCCAAATCCGGTATAACGCTTATATTCACGGCGCTATAAAATGAGAACCTATCGATGAATTTTTTTTTCTTTAAGCCATTTTGAAGGGACGGTTTATGGACTCAATTGACAATGAGAATGGACAAATAGCAATACTATAAAGTATAGATTTAGCTGTACAAACAGCCCCACGTTTGTTTACATTCCCCGGTCCTCTTGAGAATAATTACTCATCCCAATGGTCCCGAATGTGTTAAGGGGATTCAGACCAGAGAAAGACTTTCGTCTTGTTTACATCAGGGTCCCCCATTTTCAATTCATAATGACATATACAGATATAATAATCTAATCAATCATCTAATTTAATCATGACATATACAGTACTGTTACATTTGTGACATACAAGATATGCAAATATACAGTAAATATACAGTACTGTTAAACAGATCCTAACAGTAAATATATACATACGAGGGGGAGGGAACTGTACATTAGGAGGGGGTGGGTGGATGGGAGGGTGGTTCAGACATTTACAGGGGCCAGGTTCGAATTGCAGCCTCCCATAGGTGCTCGAGAGCGGTTTTGAAGGTGGGTACTGGGTAGTGATTAGGGGTGGACGGTATAAATGGTATACGGTATGGATTTTGACTATACCTTCATACCTTGTGACCGGTAGACTAGAGCAGCTAGTCACAGCAGTAGCAATGACGTTAACGTTACTTGACGATTCACTCAACGTTTGCAGTGGTCGTTGCAGTGTTTAATTGTACTGAGTTTTTCTCTACTTGCTCACGGACCTTGTCATATAGTTTGGGCATTTCAATTTGGCTAAGGAGGCTGAGAGGAACTTGCTTTAGCGCAGCAACGGGCTAACATTAGCCGATATGCTAACGTTCTTACGTGACTGTGCGGCACCAGTTTCATTAGTGAGGAAAGGGAGGTTATAGTGACGAGGCTTGACAACAGAGGTTCAAAGATAACTTCACATTTATTGGCTATTCGTTTCTTTATATCGCTTTATCCATCGGGCTGCTCTCGTTTCCAACTCTGTGTGTTGACATTGACATCCTGGTGTGACATCAACTACAGCAACTTAGGACGCTCAAACCTCAAACGTAAACCTATTGCATCACGCTCTCTCTCTACGTTGTCAAACACTAAAGTTAAGTTATGTTGGAGTTTTATTGCGTTTGCGTTGTTTGAGGGGAAGAAACCTTGTGTCCTGCAGTAGTTTTTATTTTCACTTTGTGCTGCTTGATTTGATTGTATTTCATGAAAAGTGTTTTTCAGAGATGGAAGTAACTTGGAAAAAGGTTTTGCATTTTTCTATTGCAGTTTTGCACAATAAATGTTCTTAAAATACCTCTGTACTATGTGAAATATGTCCTAGTAATACAAGAGTACAGTAATGGCTGCCAGATCTTTACCCCTTCAGAAGCATTTATATAGACATTTTTAGGGCGGCTAAGTGGCGCAGTGGGCAAGGCGCTCGCCACTAACGCAGGAGATGCTGGGTTCGAGCCCAGCTCTCGGTGTTGCTTCCGGCTTGGCTTGTCGTTCATACTAATACAATTGGCAGTATTAGGGAGTGGGAAAGCCGGTGGGTGGGGATCGGACGTTGTGGACAGCGACTCCTACAGGTCGGTTGGTGCGCCTGTACAACAGAATCAGGAAGCAACGGGGGCAGCGTGAGCCTCCCACGCGTTACTCCTCGCCGCTGAGAGGTTGTGCTGTGCAGGTGAAAAGATGCGACAGCTGCCTCCTCGTGTACCGGAGGGGACACGTGATGCAAGGCTTCATCCACATTGCAGCCGACCAGTGGGAGGCATGGTCTAACAACGTTCGAGACAGGGGAGGGTAGAATTGGATAATACGAAATTGGGATGGGAGAAAAATTGAAAATGGGGAGAAAATGTGGATCAAAAGAAATAGACATTTTAAGATTAATTAATATACTGTGATATACCGTTACAGTCTATGCTTCAAATTATACCGTGATATACATTTTAGACCATACCGTCCAGCCCTAGTAGTGATTCACATTTTTTTACGGCTGTGGGTAGGGCGTTCCACATTGATGTGGCATAATTGCGGAACGTGTTTAGTCCCTTGTTTGAGCCGAATCTGGGTTGGACATGATTTGTGGAACTCCATTATTTACAACAGACAATGCTAGTGGACAATGCTAGCAATTATGTCAGTTGCGTCTCGTGTCTCTTCCATTCAATTAATAGGGCCACCAGTTTGGTCTACCCGTTTTTAAATACTGGATCAACAGAGCTGTCTTTTCAACACTGGCGTGCATGCTTCAACAAGTGCTGATCCAAAAAAAATAGGTAGAATGGTGGACCTAATTGTAACAATTTAATTGTAATTGTTGACAATACTTTGTGTGAATAATATATTGTAAATGTAGGCTGGACAAATGCAAACCTGTCCTAATATGAATGCATATTTATTTACTACAGATACAAGGGTTCTTTCAAAGTGGCAACATATCGAACTGCGTCGGCCACACAGCCTTTAAAACACCTTCTATTCTCTCGCCTGGGCAAGCGAACGCCAGGCGACCCACCGGCGTTGATGAAGAAGTGTCCCCTATATGCATTCAGCAGCGGCGCATTAGGACCGCCGCTGATATGAACTAGAGTCTAGACTATTAAAAAAATTTATTAAAAAAAATACGTTTTTTTTTATAATTTTATTTGGGCTGTGGGGGGTGCTTAATGTAAAAGACTGACCTGAGGAAAAGGCTGCAGGGAGAAAGCACTGCAGTCTAGTCGATTTTGTGTTTTGAGCACAAAGTTCATCATAGATCTAGCCTCTTTATTTTGCTCTCAAAGTGCACCAGATTGATGAATTTAACTTTAAAATGTAAAAAAAAAAAAAAAAGTTACGGGGGGCATGCCCCCAGACCCCCCTAGAGGCACAGCACCGCTACTGAATATTTTTTCAGGGGAAACACTGAAGACACAGATCATTACCGATCTGGAGGAGCGGTATAGTGAGGAAAAGAGGGTGTTCATGCTGCTGAACAAAGCTAGTTACTTGGATCCACACTTCCATCGAAGAAGGGAACATAAACAGGAGGTGGCCTTACTGGAGGAGATGAAACAAGTGAACAGAAGCAGGAGGTGCAGATGGCCTTACTGGAGGAGATGAAACAAGTGAACATAAACAGGAGGTGGCCTTACTGGAGGAGATGAAACAAGTAAACAGAAGCAGGAGGTGCAGATGGCCTTACTGGAGGAGATGAAACACGTGAACAGAAGCAGGAGGTGCAGATGGCACAAGTGAACAGAAGCAGGAGGTGCAGATGGCCTTACTGGAGGAGATGAAACAAGTGAACAGAAGCAGGAGGTGCAGATGGCCTTACTGGAGGAGATGAAACAAGTGAACAGAAGCAGGAGGTGCAGATGGCCTTACTGGAGGCCAACCTGACATCCTAGAATGAATGAATGCAAACTTTATTTAACAGATTGCAGAATGGGTACAATACAGGACGGCTCAATAGAAGCATTAGCATCGCCTCTCAAGTAAAGCCGACACAGTGGCTGAAACGCTCAACAGAGATGTTCGGTCATTATGATTAACAAGCTGAATAAACGCACATTTCTCTCTATACACAGAGTCGCACCAGTTTCTGACCTAACGTCACATATGCTCACATTACAAACTCAGTAGTAACATTAGCATTAGCTTAGCATTAGCATAGCAGTAGCGTGTTAGCTGCTCCAGCTACCTCTGGTCAAGGCCCAGTCTGGTGGAAAAGTGGCAGAAACGCCCAACAGATCAGATGTGCGGTCAGTAGATTAATACAAGCAGATGTTACTGTAACAAAACGGAGAGGTCGACGTGAACCTACCTTTGTTTCCCTTCTCCTGTGTTGTTCTGAACGTGGTAGAGTCCAGCAGCGTTCTGCTAACAACACGAGGTGGTTCTTCTGCAGGGAGTCCGACACAACAACACCGCTCATGTAACCTACTGGTTAGAAGTAGCCGGACTTCGGGCTCATTCCCTCTGGAAGGTGGTGACAGTAAACCAGGAAACGGTTTATTTGGGTTTGCGGGTTTTAGTTAGTCCGTTCTTTACACGATCTCTACATTTTAGATCTGTTCAGAATCACAAGTTAGCATTAGGCCATTAGCAACATACAACGAGGTGAAGAAGCTACACAAAGCCTGACGTCATTTCCGCTGGGCGGGGACTTCCTCAATGCGCTCCTTGGACCAACTCTAACTTTGCCAGCAGATGGCGCTCGAAGTGCAGTAAGTGTAAAATGAAGCGCAGTCAATGGGAGGTTTACACAAAAACACTGACTAACTAAAGTCATTTTTGGAGGATATGCTTTATTCTCTCTAAACAGACACACTGACTCTCACAACAAACGTCCTAGATCAGATTAGATTCAGATTTATTATCATCATACCACACAAATTCAGTAGAATGAAAATAAGTTCTAACCAGAGTGCATGTAACAGATAAAGTATATATACAGTGTGTACAGTGTACAGAATTGTATACAGGTATATATGCAGATATATCCATACTGATATGGATAAATGTATACGGTATACAGTGTTGCAGTCTCTGGCCAGAGGTCCCACCTCTTCTCTGCCAGCGGGATCGACTGCAGAGAAACAGGTGGGGGACCCTGATGTAAACAAGACGGAAGTATTTTTCTGGTCTGCATCCCCTTAACAATTGTTTGTATTGAGCCGTACTGTATTGTACCCATTCTGCAATCTGATAAAGCTTTCAATCAATCAATCAAACATGCAGGAGCTCCACAGCAGTCTGGAGCTGATGGACAAACGTCAACATAAGATCCCCTCCTGACACCACTGCTGCTACTACTGCCCTCTCCTCCTGCCTCCTGAAATACAAATCTGGATGAATCACAACCTTCTCCAACTCAACAATCTGGAATGCCCTCCCCAGCCAACTGGAACAATCTACCTGTCCACATCCGTTCAACGTCATCTTTTAAATAGTTTAAAAATATGTTGTCCTCTCACGGTGAGACTATCTGCTTATGCTTTGGACCTCAATAGAATAATATGAGATAGATTAACCATTGCTGGTGTTGCAGTTCATGTTCTTGTCGTTGTGTTGTTGTTGTTGTTGACATACTGTTGTATGCTTTTTATCTTTGGATTCTTTTATTTTCTTGGCTGGCGTTGCTTACTCTGTTGTTTTGTTGCTTTTGTTTCTGTTTTGTTTTGTCTAGTTTTTTTTATTTTCATTTTTTTATTTGTTGTTTGGTGTTTTTGTTATAAAGATTGTCAAATAACTCTGTATTGTCTTTGCAGACCCCCTTGAAAACGAGATGGTTTCATCTCCAGGGGTTATTCCCAATAAAGACATTTCAAACTAACAGTACTAAAACTGAAATCCTTCTAATAGGCCCACCTCACCTTCTCCGTAAAAACCCTGACTGCTCCATATCCACCAACAACCACTCTGTCCTCCCCTCCCCCATAGTGAACAACTCGGGTGTTCTATTTGACCCCAAACTATCCAAGATATGTTACTTAAAGAAGCCCCGTCCGTAGAAACATTTAAGTCCCACCTCAAAACCCACCTGTTAAATTTTTGTACCTTTATTTAACCAGGCAAATCAATTAAGAACAAATTCGTATTTACAATGATGGCCTGACAAGCGACAACGCCTCTTGAAGGGAGGGGGCCGGGGGGGATGAAAAGGAATTCAGGATTAAACATTTCCGACATACAATATATGTTATTACAATATAAATATACATACAACAAGTAATATAGCAGTGAGAGGGGCACCATGACAGACAGGGGGGGGGGTGTTACTGGCTTGAGAAACAGTTGCAGGAATCAGTGAGAATGTTCATCAGAGAGTGCTTGAATGTTGACTATAGGCATAAAGGTGACCAGTTTGAGAGATTTCTGTAGGTTGTTCCAGTCCCTGGCAGCAGCAGCCTTGAATGACGTTTGACCGAGTGCAGTGTATGTTTTCTGAATCTTTAGGAGAATGTGTTGAGCAGAACGAGTGTTGTAAGTGGAAGATGTAATTTGCAACAGGTGACATAGGTAAGGAGGGGGGGGGACAACCCAAGGAGGGTTTTGTAAATGAGCATGAACCAGTGCATATTGCGACGAGTGTGTAGGGATGGCCAGTTGACGGAGGAGTAAAGGGAGCAGTGGTGAGTGTTGAAAGGGGCACTGGTGGCAAACCGGATAGCAGAGTGGTAGAGGACATCAAGTTTGTGGAGTGAGGTCTTACATGCAGATCTGTAGACTATGATCAAGCATGGGGAGTATTGTCATTTGAATCAAACTTGCATACCCTCACTCCTGACCCTCCAACCCCTGCATCACTTACATTTTCACATCTGTACACACATATTAGTATTATTATTATTTTCTATTATTATTATTTTTTTAATTGTCTCTGTCTCGTTTCTAAGCTGTCTCCCTTTCTCTGTAGTGTCACCACCATGTTGTCATTGTAAAGGTCCATGTACTGTGTCTGTCCATGTACTGTAATGCAATGTCTGTAAAGTGCTTTGAGATACCTTATGTAAGGTGCTATATAAAATACATTTATTATTATTATTATCTTGGAGGTGGAGCGTGTCCAGCCTCTGTGGCCATCCAGTCTCCTACAAACTGGAGAAAGAGGGAGAGAGATTTGCCCTGACAGGCGTTCCACTCTTTTTGAGAAAAGGTTTTCCAGGACTTTTCCAGGACTTTTTCTTGACAATTCAGGACAGCACTTGCTCACAACCGGTCATATAATTTACCAGTAGGCCTGGTATTGACACATTTAACCCCAAATGTATTCCTCCTTTTTTAATTATGCAGGGTTCCTGATGAAGTGTCTCATGTTCATTACAAGTGCCTGCTACACCCATCACAAAATGTACGTTTTGTAGTCATTACATCAGGATTTTACAGCACTTTAAATAATAAGACAATAAGCATGTGCTTGTCAAATACCATGTTAGGCCAAAACAAAGGGAACGTGGGCCAAACTTGGCCCGCAGGCCCAAAATTGGGTGGTACTGCTATAATCCTACCAACAGTTGAGTTTCAATCAAAATGCACATCTAGGGACTAAAATACAATTGTACATTTCCAGGACAACATCATCTTTTTTCCAGCATATTTGGTAATTTCCCAGGTTTTCCATGACTGGAAATCTAGTCTCTGGATTTCCAGGTTTTCCAGGACGAGTGGGAACCCTGCCTGACCCTGGACACTAAAGACTTCTGGTATAGTGTACCTGCCCACTCACTTTATCTTATTATTTAATATAGTCTTTGCTATTTATTTTGTATGTTTACTGTATGCAGGAGGGGAACAGCTCCCTCCTACCTCCGGTCAATAATCTCTAATTACACACCCCCAAGACCCCTACACTCTACATCTTCTGGCCGCCTCAGACCCACTCCCACCTGAGCTCCAGGGGGGTCATCAAAGAGAAGCAGGCTATTCTCAGTCCTCACTCCACAATGATGGAACAAACTTCCCAAGTTTCAAGTTTCAAGTTTCTTTAATAGTTGTCATACAGAAGTACAGAATACTTTTATACAAAATGCTTCTTACTGTTACGCTCCAGAGACTGTGCAAGACAAGATGAAACAGTATGAAATAAAATAACATAGTATAGCATGTAAATTAGAAGTAAAAAAAATGAGGTCACAGTGTTCAGTATAGACATAAATTATGTACAATGTTCGATGCAGAATAGACGTAACTGAGTTACCATATAATATACAATACTATGCAGTGTACTAATATACAATACTATATAGTGCAAGGCAGAAATGGGATGAGGTGCAATTTAGGTACAATTTACAGTAGGTGTACGAGTTGTAGTGCAAATCCTTTATCAATAAATATAAAGTGTGTTTGTGTGATCTAAAGTGTGGAGAGTGGGTGCTGCAGTGTGTTGTTTGTTTAAGTGAGTGTGTGCGTGTGGGTGTGTGTGCTGTGTGCATTTGATGGTTGTTGCATAGTGTTTATTGTTCGTTTAGCAGCCTGATGTCAGGACTGACAAAACCCGCCCAATTTTCCACCGCCGCCACACTTCTTCAATCAATATCTGAAATTTATATATATTTTTTTTTATTACTTACTAACCTTTGTACCATCTTACTATCATGCACTTTGCTACAAAGTAATCTACCTTGCCTATTATTACTACCTACTCTGCTAATCTGTCTATACTACTATGCACCCAAGACTGTAGCACCCAAGTTCAACCCTGTTTGAGGAACAATGTTACTTAGCTGCCAGAGTTGTACCCTTCCTGCTGACTTGCTGTACACAACTTGTGAGTCACTTTGGATAAAAGCGTCAGCTAAATGACTAAATGTAATTGTAATGTAAACAACTGTAGTAACAATTTATGTTCATATGGCCAATAGATTTGATATTATAGTGTATTTTTGATTGATTAGTAATAGTTATTTCAACAGTATTATAGCATTATTCAGAATGGCTAGCTGACCACAGTTTGGCTTGACCTTGGAAAACCTGATAGAAGAGAGACACGCACGCGCGCACACACACACCACACACACACAAACACACTCTCTCATGTGACATTTCAGTGACCACTGTCTAAACTAACAAGACAGGCTGGTTAGGTTAAGGCTCGAGGCAGAGATGTGTTTCTGCACTGTCACAATGGAGGTGGTTTTAAAACATGCTGGGACAACTGCCTGGGATAGTGACAGGTTGAATAGTGTCAGTTAAGACCCCGGACAGTTGCTCAGCGCACCTCCTGAGCACACTGCCAGCTCAGCTCCCTTACGTGCATCAGTCCTGCTCAGTGCCGTACACACGTCAGTGGGGGAGAGAGAGAGGGTTGGAGGTTGGCAGGGAGGGCAGCCTTGGTGGGCGCCTCCTGGTTGTCTCTGTCAAATCAGGCATAAAAGTCATTGAGCTCATCAGGGAGGGAGGAGTCAGTGGTTGGGGGAGAGTTGTTGGTGGATTTGTAATCCATGATGGCCTGGATGCCCTGCCACATGCATCGGGGGGCGGAGTTGTTGACGTGCTCTTCAACCCTTAGCTTGTGGCTGTGCTTGGTCTGCTTGATTCCCTTATACAGGTTAGCCCTGGCTGCACAGTAGGCCTCCTCGTCACCATATCTAAAAGCAGTGTCACGTGCCTTTAGTAGTGAACGGACCTCTTTGTTCAACCACGGCTTCTGATTGGGGAATGTAGTGATATTTTTAATGGTGGCGACACTATCGATATTTTAATTGACGTGGTCAACAACGGAGGAGGTATAGGAGTCGATGTCTGTGTGGGAGTCCAGGGTGGCCTGAGTGGCAAACATACTCCAGTCCGTGTGGGAGTCCAGGGTGTCCTGAGTGGCAAACATACTCCAGTCTGTGTGGGAGTCCAGGGTGTCCTGAGTGGCAAACATACTCCAGTCCCTGTGGGAGTCCAGGGTGTCCTGAGTGGCAAACATACTCCAGTCCCTGTGGGAGTCCAGGGTGTCCTGAGTGGCAAACATACTCCAGTCTGTGTGGGAGTCCAGGGTGTCCTGAGTGGCAAACATACTCCAGTCCGTGTGGGAGACCAGGGTGTCCTGAGTGTCAAACATACTCCAGTCCGTGTGTTGGAACAGCTGCTGCAGCTCAGAGTCTGTCCTCTCAGGCCATATTATGACTGTTCTGACTGAGGGCTTCACACGTTTGATGGGTGGGGTGTACTTTGGGAGCATCAACGAAGAGAGGTGGTCAGATGGTCCCAGGTGGAGGAGGGGCATAGATTTGTATGCATCAGCCTATTGGTGTGACATGGTCTACTGTCCTGTCTCCTCAAAGGTTTTATAGTTTTTTCCTCCACAGATATGGTCCTGGCAGTCCAAAATGTGGGACAGCATGGAATTGAAATCCCATTACTCATGTAAACATAATCATGCAGATCTGTGCCACAAGAAGTGAGATGGAAAAACGGGGTTCGACTTGTCTGAAGGAAAAACTGAAGCACATCACTCGCCCCTATAGTTAAAGACTAGAATACTTTATTAAGAGTTTCCTGTTAAAGACGGAAATGACTAGTGCTGTTTTTTATTATTATTATTAGTAGTACTAGTATTATATATATATTTCAATGTTCTTCTTATTATAATTTATTTGACCTGTAGCCCTTTATTTAGTTTTTAACTATAGGAACAAGTGATGGGTGCTGTTAGTGCTGGTTTTTAACTCCCATCCACTTTATCTTCCCAGTCTAGGGACCGGAGGTTGGCTGGAAACCTGGAGGCGGCCAGAAAGCACGGCTCCACCGCCTGCCGCCTCAACACCGCCACCCTGACGGGTTCATCATCATCATCATCATCATCATCATCATCATCATCATCATCATCATCATCATCATCATCATCATCGTCAAAATATCACTGTTGTGGCCGAGTGTGTTGTCTCACCGCAATAAATAAAGCAATATATAAAGCAATATATATATAGCAACAACAAACCAAAATAGTTAAAACAATAAATATATATGTTAACTTTATGTCTGAAAAGGAGTAGGAAGAAGTATAAACATATTTAATCCTACCCTTTCTCTACTACTAAGTGATTGTAGATATACATCATTCTAAGTCTAAATGCATACATACACATATCTACACATACATGTACTGTTCTTTATACATTTAAATATATGTACCCACAATATTAAAGTCAATAAATAAATAATAATCTATGTAAACACCTGGTGATTGTCAAAGCCCTTCTTCATCCCGGTACCTGGTGAGAATCCTGTCCTTATAGCTCTTTTTAAACTGGTTCATGTTTGTACCTACTGGTGACAATCATGTCGTTAGCTCTTTTTAAACTGGTTCATGTTTGTACCTACTGATGAGAATCATGTTCTTATAGCTCTTTTTAAACTGGTTCATGTTTGTACCTACTGATGAGAATCATGTCCTTATAGCTCTTTTTAAACTGGTTCATGTTTGTACCTACTGGTGAGAATCATGTCCTTATAGCTCTTTTTAAACTGGCTACCAATCAGAGTTAATGGGGGGGAAGCTCAGAGAGAGAGAGGTGCTGTGCTAGCTTAACGGGAGAAACACTGCATTGGAGTGGATGAAGTGATAACACTTGGTACGTGTGGAGAGAGATACTATGATCTCTAGAGTGAGCAGAGAGATACTATGATCTCTAGAGTGAGCAGAGAGATACTATGATCTCTAGAGTGAGTAGAGAGATACTATGATCTCTAGAGTGAGCAGAGAGATACTATGATCTCTAGAGTGAGTAGAGAGAGAGATACTATGATGTCTAGAGTGAGCAGAGAGATACTATGATCTCTAGAGTGAGTAGAGAGAGATACTATGATCTCTAGAGTGAGCAGAGAGATACTATGATCTCTAGAGTGAGTAGAGAGAGAGATACTATGATGTCTAGAGTGAGCAGAGAGATACTATGATCTCTAGAGTGAGTAGAGAGAGATACTATGATCTCTAGAGTGAGCAGAGAGAAACTATGATCTCTAGAGTGAGCAGAGAGATACTATGATATCTATGAGTAGAGAGAAACTGATCTCTAGGATGAGTAGAGAGAGAAACTATTATGTAGTTGGTGAGTAGAGAGAGGGGATTCTGTTTCCACACATGCATGGAATGTGAAAAAGAGAGAGAGAGACTGGAAAAACAACACTATGTGAATAGACCCTTTTCGAGCTGGTCAAACTAGAGGTGGTGGCAGAGAGGAGGATGAGAAGGAAGCTGGGCGCTATCCTGGAGAACCCCTCCCACCCCCTCCATGAGGAGCTAGCCAAGAAGAGCATGTTCAGCCATACTCATACCCCCCCCCCCCCCGACACTCCCCTAACCACCTCGGCCAGTCCTTCGTGCCAGCAGCCATCAGACTTCACAACCGTGGGCATAGACCCTGTTTTAACACTTTAAAATGTTTATTCTATATTGAATAACAATCTGTTTGGTTTATTTTTTCACCAAACATGTTTAATAAACTAGTTAAATGTCTCAGCAGCATCGCTGCACCTCTGCTCTCATTGAGAACTCATAATAATAATAAATTATATTTGTAGTGCACTTTTCATTCACTAGGATCCCAAAGTGCTAATGGATCTATGATTAATGTACATGCTATCATACAGTTATATGCAGGTGTTTTAGTAGGTATACAGAAGGATTATATGCAGGTATATACAGACAGATATGGATATATATAGATTATGTGATAAATATACATATGGTATATACAGCACTATACTACATGCTATCATAGTTATATGCAGGTGTTTAAGTAGGTAATGGGTATACAGAAGGCTTATATGCAGGTATATACAAACAGATATGGATATATATATATAAATGATAAATATAAATATACATATGGTATATACAACACTATAGTACATGCTATCATAGAGTTGTATGAAGATATATGCAGGTATATACAAACAACAGATATGGATATATATATATAAATGATAAATATAAATATACATATGGTATATACAACACTATAGTACATGCTATCATAGTGCAGGTGTTTAAGTAGGTATACAGAAGGATTATATGCAGGTATACACAGACTCAAAAATAAATGTATAATATTAGTATCGGGCTCATTGGTCGGCCGGGCTGTCACTCTGCTCTCCACCAACCCGGGGCTGGCACGTGACGCTGTTGTTCGCGCGAGCCTGCGGGTTGGTGGAGGGGAGGGACAAGGGCTGACCGACTGAGGAGAGGAGTTCAGTCTATGAATGTACTGCAGAGGTGATGATGCACCCAATCAATGTTCTTCTAACACCAATATAACATACATGACAAAGATGTTCTGAACATGGTAATGGGAGCACACAATAATACACGTAGCTGTGTGGATATATATATATATATATATATATATAAGAAGAACAAAGTCACGTGTAACAATAGTATTGTGGTTCCTAGGTGAAGGTTCCGGGGACCACTATAAGGGTAACACGGACGTTGAGTAAGGGGCTCGCGATGCATGAAGTGGATGAAGCCTGTTGACGGTTGTCCGGAGAAAACAAAGATACAAGTAAGTGATCTACAAATGCTTTCATCGTCCATTCTGTAAGTTAGCGAACGGAACAGAATGAAACAGCAGAGTGAAACACACCTGTCTTGAGCAAAATCATGGAAAAGCTGGTGCATTCACAAATTCAAGAGTATTTTGTTTCAAACAAGCTTGCAACAGATTCTCAACATGCCTATAGAGCTGGTCACTCTACTTCTACTGCCTTGATACAGACGAGTCAATATTTCAAACAACCTTAAAACAAATGACTGTATTAAGTATATTATAATGAAAGACAAAATGTGTGAATTTGAATTTCATCAGGCTGAAGTCAGTGAGGTGGAGCGGTTACTGGTCTGCATCCCTTTCACTGCCACACTACAGAAGGTTAACCCTTTACTATCACACAACCGAGGGTTAACCTTCTGTAGTGTGGCAGTGAAAGGGTTAACCTGCTGTCGTGTGGCAGTGAAAATGGTTAACAATTGTGTGTATTGAGCCGTACTGTATTGTACCCATTCTGCAATCTGTTAAATAAAGTTTTCATTCATTCATTCATTCATTCATTCATTCATTCATTCATTCAGGCTCTCCCACGCCAGAAGAATGGTGGAGTGCTCTTTCGGCATCACGGCGGCTCAGTGGAGGCTGTGTAGGAGGGTGCTGGGTGTGTCAGTGGAGGCTGTATAGGCGGGTGCTGGGTGTGTCAGTGGAGGCTGTGTAGGAGGGTGCTGGGTGTGTCAGTGGAGGCTGTGTAGGAGGGTGCTGGGTGTGTCAGTGGAGGCTGTGTAGGAGGGTGCTGGGTGTGTCAGTGGAGGCTGTGTAGGAGGGTGCTGGGTGTGTCAGTGGAGGCTGTGTGGGAGGGTGCTGGGTGTGTCTCCAGAGGTTGCGGAGAAAGTTGTGAAAGCAACATGCATGCTCCACAACTTCATGAGGTATATATAAATATCTGTATGTCATAAATGTCCTGATGAATTGAAAATGGGGGACCCTGATGTAAACATAACTGTCAGGGAAACCTTTACTGGGTACTTCTCAGCAGCAGCTGCAGGACAGGTGCCATGGATCATCTGAGGAGCTCCTACTGCTACCTCCTGTATTCACCTGGATCATCTGAGGAGCTCCTACTGCTACCTCCTGTATTCACCTGGATCATCTGAGGAGCTCCTATACTGCTACCTCCTGTATTCACATGGATCATCTGAGGAGCTCCTATACTGCTACCTCCTGTATTCACCTGGATCATCTGAGGAGCTCCTCCTGCTACCTCCTGTATTCACCTGGATCATCTGAGGAGCTCCTATACTGCTACCTCCTGTATTCACCTGGATCATCTGAGGAGCTCCTATACTGCTACCTCCTGTATTCACCTGGATCATCTGAGGAGCTCCTATACTGCTACCTCCTGTATTCACCTGGATCATCTGAGGAGCTCCTATACTGCTACCTCCTGTATTCACCTGGATCATCTGAGGAGCTCCTATACTGCTACCTCCTGTATTCACCTGGATCATCTGAGGAGCTCCTATACTGCTACCTCCTGTATTCACCTGGATCATCTGAGGAGCTCCTCCTGCTACCTCCTGTATTCACATGGATCATCTGAGGAGCTCCTATACTGCTACCTCCTGTATTCACCTGGATCATCTGATGAGCTCCTCCTGCTACCTCCTGTATTCACCTGGATCATCTGAGGAGCTCCTATACTGCTACCTCCTGTATTCACCTGGATAATCTGAGGAGCTCCTATACTGCTACCTCCTGTATTCACCTGGATCATCTGAGGAGCTCCTATACTGCTACCTCCTGTATTCACCTGGATAATCTGAGGAGCTCCTATACTGCTACTTCCTGTATTCACCTGGATCATCTGAGGAGCTCCTACTGCTACCTCCTGTATTCACCAGCTTTTCAGAGCCCCCCACTTTGTTCTGAGAGAGTTGTTCCTATGCAGCTCAACCAAGATGATCCTTGTATCCAACATGCTTGGACGGTGACCACAATAACTATTTATTACCAACAATTTTGTATAAATGTTATTCATAACTAGCATAATGTTTTGGCTATTACGATGCAAATCAAGATTAAACTTTGACCAATGCATATATACAGATTACAATATGGGCACAGGTACATTTAGACATTGAACTGATTATTTAAACAGTGTGTTACATATTTATTTATTTACAGATCATCAAAGGCACAGGTAAATTGTTAAAATTAAATTAAATCATTAAAAACAAGCAAACCTAAAAACAATTGAACTGATTACAATTAAATTAAACCATTAAAAACAAGCAAACCTAAAAACAATTGAACTGATTACAATTAAATTAAATCATTAAAAACAAGTAAACCTAAAAACAATTGAACTGATTACAATAAAACAAAGAAAACCTAAAACTAAACTGGAAACTGAGCCTCATGCAAAACCTGCTGGATCTTCATTCTGACAAGTGAATTATTTTCACAGGCAAGTGTGTCCAAAGCTGGCAGCAGGCTCAATAAAAAATTGTCATTGCCGTTGACCGGGACTGGGACTTTCCTGATTACCCCCATCAGTTCCTGCTTGTAGGTAGTCAGGGGGGCTGCAGGTGGTGGTGGTGGAAAAGGAGCCCTGCGGTTATGTCCCCGACGAATGATGGAGGTGCCAGGGACCTCACTCTGTGCAGCAGGTGGTGGAGCAGCTATCCCCATCTCCGCTGGTGGTGCAGAGCGGGGCAGTGTTGTGGATGGACCAGGACCCTCCTCCTCCTCACTGCTCAAACCTTGGGTCATCTGGGTGACAGACGACAGAATATCTCAGTTTTGGAGATAAATGACTAGAATAGTTCAATTAAGTTTCCACTTTTTCCAGTTTTCCACAAAATGCCAAAGCTATATATATATATATATAGTTTGCCATTATGTAAACAAACCTGATTACATCAGTGGTATCTCACACACATTCTGAGAATGTTTAACAATAAAAACCTTGTGACTGGAAATGTTATCTATGTCCATCTGTGTTAAATCTCTGTACAGCTTTTTACACTAGTTAATATATAACTCTTATAAACAACAGCCAAGGTTGAGGAGATATGACATTCTGGTCAGACGCTGGTGTGTCTCTGATGATGAACTGAGCACTTTTCTGTGGGCATGGAAACAGAAATAAACTATGTTCTATATTTTTATACAAATTGACTCGATCTGAATTCCTACAGCTTCACTGTTTGGCTCATTGGAATATTCCACAACAACCTTCATCTCCTACTCCCTGCTTGCACTGAAGTGATCAGGCCCTAAAGTCAATTATTACATCTGACGGAGACATGGAGGCGAGCAAGGAGTCCACAGTCTGCCGGCTCTCCATTTCCCTGAAATTGCTGCTGGTCTCCCTGTCTTGCATGTGTGGCTCTAAAAAAATGAGAATGCTCAAATATTTCCATCTTTTTCTTTCTCCAGCTTCTGCTCCACTCTTCTTCTCTTTGTCAGCCTTTCTATCTTTCCTATATTTGTCCCTCAAGTACTTCCACTTTGATGACAACGATCACCTATAATCAGATAGCAGACAATTATTATTATTAAATAATGAGATTATGTAAAAGGTATCAGATTGACATCGCTAGCTAATGATAACTATGCTAACAATATAACGACGATATCATTTTGTACAGTGGATGATATAAACAAATAACTCACCAGCAACATTCAGGGTCCTGCCAATCTGGTCCCACAAACGGGCTTTCCTGTCTTTGTTATGATCATTTTTATCGGACATATCATACAGCTCCGGGTAGGTGGAGACGCGTATCTGCCATGCGAGACTAGACGAGAGGCTCTTGTAACCCAGGTTTCAGATGCATACCTATTTAAGTTATAAGAACATAAATAGTTAATGCCATTGGATAAGAACATAAGCAGTTAAAGTATAGTATATAAGAACATATGTGATATTATTGGGTACCAAGTCTTTTGAATTACAACATTGCCCTTTAATCCGCGCCATGACGTGAGTGAGATAGATGTTGCGACAGCCACGTTTTGCTTTACGGCGCACGCCTTGCCTTACAATGTCTCAACGTTACAGAGTCTCGTGCTACTGCGCAGATGCAGACACTCATTCCATGGATAAGCCACACTTGAACAGAGCTGATAATGTTGATAACGAGATAATAGTATGATAAAAACAGTTATCAAACAGTTATAAAAGATTCCCCCAGTTGCAAAACCGAAGACGCGTTGCAGTAAAGTAACTGTAGCCTGCGGTTTTGGTGAGTTAAATCAATATTGTGTGCTATTCAATTGTCGAGTGTACAGAATGGTTAGCTTCATGCTACATGCTAATAACGTTAAACGTAGTTTCATTCTGAGTCATACATGAACTGCCCAAGCTCAATTTGGTTAAATGGAAACTGGGAAGGAACCATTTCAGAAGTACTTATAATTGTATTGATGTTCTGTACGATAAGAACATGGTCTATATACGTTTTGAATGTTTTGAGAGTTTTATATGAACGTGAGGAATGTTCCACATGCTAGCGCACTTTAGCCTAAATTAGCATGTGCCATATGATCCCACGTGCAGTGATAAGATAGCCTGCTTTAGCTTAGCATAACTAAAAGCAGCCTGGTTGATTATTCATTCTGAGAGCAATGAAAAGATTTGATAAAGATGGTAAATAGCTTTTATTTTCTGAATGCCTGCTCACAAGCAGGCCAGGTTTTTAGGTAACCCCAGCACTCCGTTCTACCCTGGGAGCAGTTCCAGACCACCCATCACCACGTGTGCCCACGAGGGGACGAGGCGGTGTGCTGGATGATACAAGATGGCGAGCCAACCCACTGAACCCCTGATATAGCTCAAGGCTAATGCCAGCCTGAATTGAATACTCCTGTTGCTCAACCCCTGTTGCCTCAACGGTCCGGTAGGATGGAACTGATTGAACTTGAATTATAGGAACTTCCACGGATTGAACTGATTGAACGAGAGCACAAGGACATTCCAAGGGCTTCGACCCCGTTCACCTTTTGTTATTTTGATATTGTATTTTGTATTTGATTTGATTTAATTTGATATATGGGTACTGATATTTCTCCTATAAGAAGGGAGACTTAAAGGGTAATTACACCCAGTAAGCTACTAGAGCCACTGATAAGCTATGAGAACCACTGATAAGCTACTCGAACCACTGATGGTTCTCATGTAAAGAAAGAAGGTTTAAAGGGTAATTTCGCCTAAAAGGTATTTGCATTCCCATAACCTAGAATATTGATGACATTGATTATAGTTGAATCACTGATGGTTCTTCTGTAAAGAAAGAAGGTTTAAAGGGTAATTTCACCTAAAAGGTATTTGCATTCCCATAACCTAGAATATTCCAATTGGTACTTTTATTGTGTTACACCTTCCAAGGAAGAGTTTAAAGGAGCATTTCACCTATTAAGGTATTTGCGTTCCCTGCACATTTAAAGGTTTAAATGAATATGTAGACATTTACCTGGTGAAATGATAAACTGAAATAGAGTTTACTGATGATAAAAGGATACGTCTAATATCCAATCTTTTTTTAGCTAGAGATAACCTCAGAGACGTCTGAACCAAACCTAATGTGTTGATCTAATCAATCTAGGACTTGATATCGAACTAACCCTCCTTAAAGGAGAGGTTATTGAAAGAACCAAAAAGGGATACTTCAAACCACTGCTACCGTTTACGTCTGTATGTCTGTATGTCTAGCTAGCGCGCATTTAATTAATAAACCGGTTATTGTTATAACTCTGTCTCTGGTCCACTATTCTTATATTGTGTATATTGCTCCTCTCCTCGTTTCGTACCTAGAACTGTGCCTGTGGCGAACAGCTGTTACAAGTAGGTGACACAAGTGCTACACTCTCGTGAAATTTGAAGTGTCCGACGTTCTGACTCCTCCCCCGGCTGCACTCGGCTACTCTCGTCTATTTTCGAGGCGAGCCAAAATCAATCTCGAACACACCTATTGTGTCGTGAGCCCTACAGATAGCGCCACTGCTGTGATTGGTTGTCTGAATATGCGCTCGGCGCACCGCTCTGGAAAGTTCAGAAAGTTTCAACTCTCTAGGCTGTGTGCGGCCGCATAAAAAAGCTGAAAGGCGCTGAAAAAAGAAGCTGACTGCAGCGCATTACCTGTATGCGGCCACAATCGGCCGCATACGCTCCCTCCCCATTGGAATACATTGAAAAAAGACGCTTGCGCCCAGAAATATGAGGCAGGTGGACCCGGGCCCTTAGACCCCGGGTCAACATTGACCCGCTAACAACGGTCAGTGGTGCCAATTCCTAACACAACATGAGGGTGTAACGGTTCCAGGGAGGACAATGAGAACTTTGCTCACAAAGTGAACATTGACCACAATGGAAACAGTGGTCTCCTACCTCCCTCTAGTGGTCACCATCAGATGGGCCAGATGATGCAAGCCACCATTTTGTGTTTCTTTAAAATAGTTGAGTTAATTTCTTCATGTATGTTGTCCTGGGCTTTTCCTTTCCTTGTTTAATTGTCATCCCCCTGTCTGGTTGTTGTTTGTGATATTGCCTTGGTTGTTGTTGTGAATTGCTTTTGTGTCTAGTTGGTGTTTAATTGTTTCTATGTTTTTGGACTGGCCATGCCAGGTGTTGTCAATTGTAATTAGTCTAGTATTTAAGTGTGTGTCCTTCCTCTGTTCTGTGTGGCGACATACCTCCAGTTTCCCCCCGTTCCTGTCCACGTCATGTTGCACTGTGTTTTCATTCTAAGTAAGTTTTGTTGTTCCGGTTTATTTTCCTTATTCTCAAGTTCGCTGTTTCACTAGTGCCAGCACTGCTGCGCCGTTTATGTTCTTTTTGTTATTTGTAGTTTAACCTTGCTCCCTCGGTTCTAAAATAAATAGAACACCACCTTTTTGTGAAGAGCAACCACCATCTCCGTTCTCTTGTCATTCTGCACCACCGTCTCCGTTATCCTGTCATTCTGTAGTTCTGGGGCTCCTCCATCGTTCTGCATATTGGGTTCCGTTCTTCCCCTAATCCTAACAGAGGGTTAAGGAAATAGGATTTTCTGTGGGTGTGATCATCCATTCTAAAAACGTTTGCAAGAAATCTGTCAGTGTTTTGTCCTCTGCATCAAGAAATCTGTCAGTGTTTTGTATTCTGCATCAAGAACTATGTCAGTGTTTTGTACTCTGCATCAATAACTATGTCAGTGTTTTGTCCTCTGCATCAAGAACTATGTCAGTGTTTTGTACTCTGCATCAAGAACTATGTCAGTGTTTTGTACTCTGCATCAAGAACTATGTCAGTGTTTTGTACTCTGCATCAGACGCTGCAACACTTGATTGACTCATTTTTATTTATTTAAATGTGACTTTACGAGGCTATATTTAATGTCTCTATATCTAACTTTTTTTCACTGGATTCAAAGTCTGTACAATAACAAAAGAAAAGTGTGTGCGATTGTGCCCTCTAGTGGTGAGAAATGTACGATGTCAGCAGGGGTGCATTGCTCATGGGACGGGGTTGCACGCCGTGCAACCGGCTCTGTGAGCAGAAGCACGCGCACGCACGTGCACACAGGAATGTGCTGCACTCGACTGATGCGCCAACTTGTTAAGTACCCACCTGACTACTTTGCATAACAATAGCGCCGATCGTCAGGTGTGTTCAAATACGTTCTGAGATACATTCACACAACTTGTAAATGAAATGTGTTACATTCCATTCGTATAGGCAATTAGGCATTGTCTTTAGTCTGTGATTATGCGAGGGAACATTTATGGGCATGAGCGGGAGCGCAGGCACGTGGCGTCATTAAAACATCGTGCAACCAGCTTTGAAATCAGCAACGCAACACTGGATGTCAGTGTTGACCTGTTTTGACTTTTTGTTACTGATGAGAGATGAGATGAGAGATGGTCTAGAATCTAGATGTGAAATGCAGAGTGGTGCCCCCACTGCGTGTAGCTTTTCTCCAACGCGTCCGTGTTTCCGGGTTCCCGTTTTGCGCTCTGATTGGCCAGGTCATGTGACATGTGCGCCAATCGTGGGACGGCAAGTTCTGCGCCTATTTCCGGGTCGAACAGCCTGCAAACTACCTAACGCCTAGTTTATCACTGGTTAAGCTTAGGCGAGTCTTTCGAAGTTGGTTAAGGTTAGAGTTTGGAATCAGGGCAGGCGTTCTATCGCCATGCTCTAAGACAAACTCTAACCTTAACCAACTTCGAAAGAGCGCCTAAGCTTAACCAATGTAAAAACTTGCGGTCCCGCGATTGGGCGTACATGTCACATGACCTGGCCAATCAGAGACGCGGAAACACGAACGCGTTGGAGAAAGGCTTCAAGCGCCCCCACTCTCTGGAGCCACATACCCCTTCTGGTCTGGAATCAGATCCTATAGCAGAATTCTCCCTTACCCTGTCTCCAAAATGCTGAGTAGTAGAAATGACCATAATGTGATATATTAGGAGGATAATAGATTATTAGGCGACATGTTAGCGATATATCTGAAGTGTTATCCATTTTGCTCTTATTTTACCCTACATATAATTATATAGCTGCACTATTTTTATAATTGTGATTTTTATCAGGGATGCCCATGTTTTACAACCTGAGATAGACCGGGTTGTTTTTCTTTACCCTTGGGCCTATGTAATGTAATGGTACAGAAAGGGAAACTTCCTCCCACCTGGGACACCCTGTACTGTAAATTAACCATGTGCGCCCTCTGCCTGTCAGCTGGTGAATAGCCATCACCTGCTGCATGACCTCCTACACAGTGTACCCTAACGCCTAACCTAGTAACCTTAACCACTCTCATAACCCCATCCCTAACATGTTTAAATACATGTAAACATATACTGGGCTTGCCGGCCCCATGGGTGCATTTAGTCTCCTGATGCTGGGTGATGGGCATGTGGAAGTTGTTGATATCACAAAGAAGATTTTCACCTTTTAGGTGACTATTTGCAGTTGCTGGGATTAGATCAACCCAACCAGTTGCTGGGATTAGATCAGCCGTTCAAGCAGTTGCTCATTTGAAATGATAATAATAATACATTTAATTTTACTCTTTTTACTGTGGTGCTTTAGTCTGTCTCACCATGCTCATTTGATCTAATTCCTTACCACTAGTTATTTATTGTTGTTTTATTATTTCAATTATTGTGTTGCATTTATTTTATTGATTGTATATTTCTATGTTAAGCAATTACTTTAGAGGGCATAATAATCATGATTAACACATTAACTGCCACAGAGTTTGCCCGTCTCATACCACTCTCTGCCACCACTCTAAGCCTATGGAGATGTTCACCTTCTTTGCAGGGCTATAACTTTTTAAATTGTATTGCTAAATTGACATTACTATGGCCCATTCAACATCGATTATCTATCGTTCAGGATGTAGGAACGTTATACTTTTTCATTCATAGATTCATACGAAAATACCGTCTAGAATATAAATATGCTTTTAACGTTTTCTGCAGTAATTCCTAGAACGTGTGTTATAGGCATAAACGCATATATAGATTATCAACTGCCGTTTGTTGCCGATACACGCTATATTAAAAATTTCAACTGTACATGATCCTAAACGTTATGACTCATCATGCGCGGATGAACGGGGGGGGGGTCGTTTATAATTCCGTGATCGTCAGAAAATGCTTTATGTAGTATGGGTGATATATTGATCAGAGCAGTTTGCATTAATAATAATAAACAATCACGCTGAAAACCATCCTCTTACCGTTCGCCGATGAGACTGGAGGAAAAAGATCCCACTTATTTGACGTGGATCGACTAGATCCATTTCCGGTTTGTATAATAATAATAAACGCCCAAATCATATCGATTATTGAGTTATGGCAGGGATCCATATACATGGATGTGTGTCTAGAGTCCCGCAACAATATGTGAGTGCCGGACGCATTTCCCCGGTGCACGGAGATCACCAGAGATCCATTTCCGGTTGTAACTCGCCCGATCACCACCAGGCGGCAGTATTGAAGCGTTGCAGAGTTGTGCAGGCTCCCACTGTATCAGCCGAGGCTGGGTGAGGGAATTATGAATACCATGGCGAAAAAATGAAATATGATCTCAATAACGTCGTACGCCGTGGAATGGCGGAATTAGCATGACCTTGAAACCCGTTGTACAACGTGATTGGCGGTCAATGTGTTAAGCACCTATCGAGTAATTTGATGTTAAACTATTGATTATCGTTACTCAAGTCTCAGACCTGATGACCTGAAATCCTTCCACTTCCTAATGACACATTCAGTAAAGACCTGTCCATCTGTTTACCTCCAATTCAAAGTGAAAACCATCAGGTGAATAATATTTGTTCCATCGCGGCATTGTGTAGTAGTGGTTAATACTGTTGCCTCACAGCTAGAAGGTCCAGGGTTCGATTCCCGCTTGGGGAGCAGGTTGCCAGGTACCCAGTTTGCATGTTCTCACCGCGCTCGCAAGGGTTTCCCCTCCCGATAAGATAAACCCAATGGAAAAACATGCAGAACAGATCGCTGTCGCGTCCTTGACAAAGACGGACAGGAGCACTTGGATTGGTCCCCTGCATGTCAATGTGTGCAATGAATAAAGACTTCTTCAAAGTCCAGTTTAATATACTTTGTTAACATTTAGGTCCAAGGTTTATTATAAAAGTAAGGCGTTACATGCTCCGCTTGATAGGAGTTAACTCAACCTGGAATATAACCTCTCCTGGATATCTGTATACATGGCATTGGACTTTCCCCCAGATCTTAATATTGATCATTGAAAACAGGAAGAATGGCTTCTCGTTTACCTGGGCAGACAATTCAATATTAGTACCTGGCTCTACTTTTTCACATGTATATGCGTTAGTATCAGCATATTTAAACAGGGTTTCTGAAACACAAGCTAGTGGTGGTGACTAGTGGTCTCCACTCCCAGAGCGGATAATATTGATGGTTGACTCTTTCTGAACTGCAGTACATTTGATTGCTAAAGATTGAAAATGTTCTGCCAAAGTGCTGTATTGTTTTAAATCAAGACGTTTCTTCCATTCAATCACATAACACAATATTGTCTATGGCAGTTGTGTCCTGCATGTCTTTCCATCTAAGTGGAACTACAAGATTAGTACCCATATATTCAAGGACTGCTCAATGATGAGAATAAAATGTATAAACATTTATATATTGTTTAATGTCTAAACAAAACGTGAAAAATATATTGTAATATAATAGATTCACTGTATGGTAACATAGAGACCAATTAAAAGAGATATATCTTGAATCATCATCATCATTAGGTGGCTTTATCGTTCCGAAGGTTGCCTATCACTCTCCAACCCATTCTGTCCCCACTTCTTCTCTCCAACTCCGTGACTCCGCCTCTCACTCCGCTCCAATCACAGACGTTGTCTACCCAGCCTCTTCTTGGTCTTCCACTTTCTCTCTTTCCATCCACCTTCCCCATCACCACCTTCTTGAACATCTCCCAGCTGGATCCTCTCAGAACATGCCCGCACAACTCCATCTTTCTCTTTTTCAACCTCTCCAGCAGCTGTCCTCCTTGCATATCCGCTCTTCTCAGTACCTCCTCATTCTTGATCTTATCCTTCCATGTTATCTTCCTCAGCGTCCACATTTCAAAAGAGTCTATCATCCTCTTTGCCTCTTCATTCAGCGTCCATGCTTCTGCTCCGTATGAAAAGACTGACATAACATACGTTTCCAAAATCCTGGGCCCTCATTCATCAACGTGGACGTAGAATATGTTCTATTTCCACACGTAAGCACGGAATGTAGAACTAGTGTACGCACAGGGAAGTCGGGATTCATCACACGGTGCGTACGCAGGCTCTACGCTCCTCCGTAGAACTTTGTTCTACCGTCAATGCTCGTGCATGATTATCCATATATGGTCATGAAAGTGAGGAAACACCCCCCAATGGGATGTGAAATAATGGACTGACCCGAGCGGAACTCTGAGAAACTCCACGGAGAATTCACTGCTGTCGAACCAAGAAGACACTATCGCGTATTATGGGATAAATAAAAGGCGGATTTGTAAACGGTGATGTCAGATATCAACGGCTCCCTAAGACCATTGCTGCAATTCTGCCTGGACAGCTCAAAATACTAATAAAGACCGTTCGTTGACCACTGTTTGGCGTTGGTTGTGTGTCATTATAACCGTGCTGTAATATGAATGCCTTTATTAGTTGTGTTCGATTGGCTATATGATTTTTAGAGGCATCTATTTTGTTGTCGGCTAATAAAGACCGCGCTGGAATATGACTGCCTTTTCCCGTGTTGTTTGATTAATACCCAGGGATTAAAGTTCTCCTCAATTTGATTCCAAATCGCGATGGATCACCGGTCAATTTTCTACCTACTGCATATGATTTCTAGAGGCATACTACAATCCATTTTGATGTCAGTATTGGGTAGCCTACATAAACAATAATACGAGAGCTATACAAGAACAATGAATCTTACTGCCATGTATGATGTAGCAGATACGCCATGTGTAGCCTGCCTATATGTGATCAATACAAACATGAACTTGAATTCCATCATGTCTGTGTGCGGGTCACTGCGGGAACTCACAAGGCTGTTGTCACAATGTAAATAAGAACGTGCACTGAAAAGTTACAGTATGTAGTTGGTTGATCATTTGTATGACAGTCAGTAAACCCTTGCAAAAAGTATCCGTTTTATTTAATGAATTGAAAACATTCAGCATCGCCTTCCTCCCGGCATCCAGCAATAACATGTATCAGGCAAATGCGCATCGCAACATTGACTGAGTGGAATCCCTTTCTATTCACATAACTGCATTTGTGATGGAGCTTTGACAGCTACAGTAACAGTCTATTGGTCGATCCATCTCCAATATCACGATGGACCGTGCCGCGGTGGCAAAGACCCGAGGGTGGAGAGGATCTTGAATGAATTCCATCATCATATATATATGTTGTGTGTCTGTCCACTATGTTTGTTACTTTGTTATTCCCCCCCCCCCTATCTATGTAAAGCGACCTTGGGTCTCTTGAAAGGCGCTATATAAAATGAAGCTATTATTATTATTGTTATTATTATTATTATCATCACATCTGTGCGGGAGCTCACAAATAGACTGTTAGTCTCAGTGAAGTTTCAACGGAGGTCATCTATTCTAACCAACAAATTGAAGTAGAAAGCATTTCGTGACCAATCTTATTTGGAAACATGACACACAAAATAATTTGCTTTTTATTTGAAACAATATCTAATCGCGTTTGGAGGTTGGTGTTTTGCGTCTGCCCCCCCGTGCCAAACAAGCAGGCCAACCTCTTGTTCGCGTGTGAGCCCGTTATAATTACACTGCTGTCGCTATTTTACAATGAACTATAATGAATTACGGGTCATACAGAAGTTGAACACTAATGCACGGAAGCTTATTTCCGCCTTGAAACTAATGCAGGACTGAGGAGTGCTTATGCGTAGTAACGATATTCTGCCACTGGGCGCCAGGTACGCCTGGTCTGACCTGTGCGTAGATGTAAGCACGGAGTCAAGTTCAAATCGAAATTGATGAATCCCACTCTTTGCTTAGAAATGATCGTACGCATAGGGTAAGCACAGATCTGTGCGTAGAACACATTGATGAATGAGGGCCCTGGTCTTCGTTTTCCAACTTATGTTTCTTCTCAATAATTCTTTATGGTTCCAGAATGCGCCCTTTGCAATTCCGGTTCTTCTCTTAATGTCCATGTTAGCTCTTCCACCTTCACTGATCCAGCTTCCAAGGTACATGTACTCCTTCACTTGTTCAAGTTTTTCTCCATCCACCTGTATTTTACAAACAGTTCCTGGTGTTTTTTCAATGATCATTACTTTAGTTTTCTTTGTGTTTAGCGACATTCCATAGTTTTTGCATTCGACATTCAGCTTATTCATCATGTCCTGTAGATGCATAAACATTCAGCTTATTCATCATGTCCTGTAGATGCATAAACATGCATAAACATATTACTTCAGAGTTACTTTGAGAGGATTATGTGCTCCAATATATTCCACTGCACCATTAATCTATAAATGCAGAGACATGTAATCATTGTAAATACATCACATATAAACATAACACTGCCTTCATGGCACAATCTTGATGTAACTAAGAGATTATTTTCATGCATGAATTACTAGATACACGCATGCACACATAAATGCATGCACACATATACACACATACACGCATGAACACACACATACACAGTACATTGAGGGGAAAAGATCTGTAGCATGCTTGTCCCCCCAAAACACACTGAAGCCCCTTTCACACATGCACTGGACTCCCGACAACCTGCACAGTAATCAGAAATGTGAACTGTTTGCTCGTCATCCAAAATGAATCATTCATGAGAAATAAACATTTTGGATTTAGTTTCACAATGTAAATTTTTTTTTTGCACTGTTGGTTGCTTATTTCACTGTATTGAATACCATTGATCCTAATTCATTTAATTTCACACCTTTATTTTAACTAGAAAAAAGTTAAGATTGCCCTCATTTGCAGCGATGTCAGGTATAGAAAAGAAGAAATATTTTAACGTTAAATACATACATTTACATTTAGCCGACGCTTTTATCCAAAGCAACTTACAAGTTCTGTACGACAAGTCATCAGGAAGGGTACAGCTCTATCAGCTGAGTAACAATGTTCATCAAAGTGTTGCGTGATATGACAGTAAGGTTAGTTAGGGTTAGACATATTTTATTTATCTTTTTATTTTTAATATCTAGGGACATCTATGGATCTCAGGGAATGTATTCAGGTATATTGTGTCTGTTACTAGGCTTGAGTAAATTGTGATGCAACAAAGGACAATATAAATTATGATTTTTCTTAGCATCTTTGACAGTGAATAACACCATGCTAAAAATGACCAGACATGAAAAATGGCCACTGAGCTCGTTCAGCACCTTCTTGAGATAACCTATACAAATAAATCTAGGGAAATGAATAAAGGGAAGATGATTAAACAGAAGGTTTTGTAGATACAGTACTGAATTCTGCCATCCGGACACAGGCAATTTGAAATATTATTATAGAATATCAGGCCTATAAATGACCATATTATAGCCAATTCGCACATCTATGGATTGGCCCAAATCTCTTTCCAGTGGCAAAGTTCAATCTGGATTTAGTATCACCAGGCGTGCAGCAAGAACTGAGAATGAAATTTACTGTAAGTAGAGTTCCATTCTTATAATGGATATCCGCCATTTTGGATCGGATTGGACTCTTTAATTCTCCAGAGGTAATGAAGTTCTTCTCACACTGGTCAGAGTGCTAGGGCTTCTCTCCTGTATGAATGCGCTGGTGACGCTTTAATTCTCCAGAGGACTTGACGCTCTTCCCACACTGGTCACAGTGGTAGGGCTTCTCTCCTGTATGAATGCGCTGGTGACTCTTTAATTCCCCAGAGGACTTGACGCTCTTCCCACACTGGTCACAGTGGTAGGGCTTCTCTCCTGTATGAATGCGCTGGTGAATCTGTAAGTTTCCAAATTGACTGAAGCTCTTCTCACACTGGTCACAGTGGTAGGGCTTCTCTCCTGTATGAATGCGCTGGTGAATCTTTAAGTCTCCAGATTGACTGAAGCTCTTCTCACACAGGTCACAGTGGTAGGGCTTCTCTCCTGTATGAATGCGCCGCTGGTGAATCTTTAAGTATCCAGATTGACTGAAGCTCTTCTCACACAGGTCACAGTGGTAGGGCTTCTCTCCTGTATGAATGCGCTGGTGAATCTTTAAGTCTCCAGAGTTACGGAAGCGCGTTCCACACTGGTCACAGTGGTAGGGCTTCTCTCCTGTATGAATGTGCTGGTGACTCTTTAATTCTGCAGAGGACTTGACGCTCTTCCCACACTGGTCACAGTGGTAGGGCTTCTCTCCTGTATGAATGCGCTGGTGAGTCTTTAAGTATCCAGATTGACTGAAGCTCTTCTCACACTGGCCACAGTGGTAGGGCTTCTCTCCTGTATGAATGCGCTGGTGAATCTTTAATTGTGTAAAGGTACTGAAGCTCTTCTCACACTGGTCACAGTGGTAGGGCTTCTCTCCTGTATGAATGCGCTGGTGAGTCTTTAAGTATCCAGATTGACTGAAGCTCTTCTCACACTGGCCACAGTGGTAGGGCTTCTCTCCTGTATGAATGCGCTGGTGAATCTTTGATTGTGTAAAGGTACTGAAGCTCTTCTCACACTGGCCACAGTGGTAGGGCTTCTCTCCTGTATGAATGCGCTGGTGAATCTTTAAGACTCCAGAGTTACGGAAGCGCGTTCCACACTGGTCACAGTGGTAGGGCTTCTCTCCTGTATGAATGCGCTGGTGTCTCTTTAAGTCTCCAGAGTTACGGAAGCGCGTTCCACACTGGTCACAGTGGTAGGGCTTCTCTCCTGTATGAATACGCTGGTGACTCTTTAATTCTCCAGCGGTCTTGACGCTCTTCCCACACTGGTCACAGTGGTAGGGCTTCTCTGTATGAATACGCTGGTGTATTAGAAAAGCTGCCTTTTTGATGAAGCGCTTTCCACACTGGTCACAGCAGTGAGGCCTTGACTCATTTATATCTCTGCTTTTATGCAGCAATTGTGCCTGGAGAAGAGAGAAGTACACCAATTAAGAGTTCATATCCATAAAACACCAAAGTTTTACCAGCTGCTTTTGCAGCATTGTCCAATTGTCCGAAAAGGGCTAGGGAGAAGCACTAGGCTTGTCGGGCCCTACCCCTGAAGACTTACGTTTCTTTTTTTTATTTGTTTTTATTTACATACATACATAGTAGATACATATAATGCCCAGGTTAGTCGCCGTTGGTTTAGCTCCGCAACGATTGTGCTTATTTTTAGTGCTTATTTTTAGTCATTATGTTTATTTTTACTACGTTTTTTATGGAAACCACACTGGCGGGGACGTCATACGACCGCCAGTCACTTATTGACCTAAACTCCGGACTTAAAGAGGAGTTTAGAGACACTTTATGCCAAGATTGGCCATCGGAGATCAAGCGGGACAAAGGCGGCGGTAGGACAAAGAGAAAGCATAGAGGTAGGAGAAGTGGAGTCAGATTAAGGCTAAAAATATCTGCTTACCGACCGGCGATCCCATCCATCTTCCTGTCAAATACACGTTCGCTGGAGACCAGGATAAACGATTTAAGGGTGCGGGTCAAATTCCAACGAGAACGAGAAGTGAGAGACTGCAACGTCTTGTGCTTTACGGAGACATGGTTGAAACCAGCGACTCCGGACCACAGCGTCTCTCCCTCGGACTCCTTCACAGTCTTCCGAGCGGATCGCACGGAAACCTCCGGTAAGAGCGTCGGCGGGGTGTGCTTTACGGAGACATGGTTGAAACCAGCGACTCCGGACCACAGCGTCTCTCCCTCGGACTCCTTCACAGTCTTCTGAGCGGATCGCACGGAAGCCTCCGGTAAGAGCGTCGGCGGGGGTGTCTGCCTCATTACCAACAACGGTTGGGTTAGCCCCAAGGAGATAAAGATACTCTCCGGTTCATGCTCCCCGGACATGGAAGATCTCTCCATTCAATGTCGCCCATTCCACCTCCCCCGAGAGTTTACCGCCATCATTATGACCGCGGTGTACATCCCTCCCCAAGCGAACACCGCCAGGGCTCTGGCAGAGCTGGCGGACCATCTCAACATCCACCAGATTAAACATCCAGACGCAGCCATGGTCATTGCCGGCGACTTCAATCAGGCGAATCTGAAAAAAGTGATGCCATCCTTTTTTCAGCACATCGCCTGCTCCACCAGGGGAGGAAACACGCTCGACCACTGCTACACCCCCGTTCAGAGCCGGGTACAAAGCTGTACCGGCTGCGTGTACCACTTCCGCAACGGATTTGATTTCCGGGGTTGGCCTGATTGGCCACTAAGCCCACATGACCCTACGCTGGCACGCCCCCCTTGCCCCGCTTATGCCTGAGAGTCACACACAGCTAGCGCCAGCCAGAGAGCCTTGCTACTACTAGCCGAGTGATGAATGAAGCTCTATCTGTTTCACCTAACAGCACTATTGCTCCGTGATCATAGCCATCCATCTCTAAAGCTAACCACTATTTGTAAAAGCCACAACCACGTTACCATTAGAGATGTTCCGATACCATTTTTCCCTTTCCGATCCGATTCCGATACCTAAGTTGGGTATCGGCCGATACCGATATTTATCCGATACCAGTGCATACAAAAATGTTTTTTTTTTAAATTATATAAATTATACTTTTTTTTTTAGATACTGTTATACTGTTTTTTAGTAATAACTAGAACGTATGGTATTTATTCAACAACAGGTGATTGTATAGATTTGTATTAGTATCATTAATCAATGAGTATGGGCTGCAGCACTGCAGATATACCCTACTCCAATGATCCACACGGACATTAAACGGTGTTGCACTCGCTACTCAGTGGCTCTGCAGATATACCCTATTCAGTCTGTAAGCTAGTGGCAGATAGAACGTTCATGTTGTGATTTTTGATGCAAAATAAATATTCAACATTCTCTTTTGAAACTCCGCCTCAGACTCGTATCCTTTGGCACTTGCTGTACTTTGCTTGCAGGTCTGCAGCCATTATTGCTGGATTATGTGAATAGCACCAACTTTAGACACGGTAACGTTATCAAGCTAAGCTAACTGACCTAGCTCGCCTTCCCGCATTGACATTAAGATAACGTTAGTAATAGTCAGCTAACGCTAGTCCGTAGCTACTTAACTTAAATACAATTCACCGTGGGTGCATTATTGTTGATAGACGGTCACGGACAGTGTTAGGTCCTGGAGAAAGGACAGGCGATCATCTGATTTGATGTAACGTTAAAAGCGGATGTTGTTCCAACTAGCTATCTTTCCAGCTAATGCTATCATAACACCAGCCAAACACATCCCGATTCCCGTCCGAGCTCCCCGTCACACCGCACTGTCGGGGACAATGGAATTTAAGAAAGTGTATCTGCTGTTAAAATGACACAGCATCACACTTTAAAACATGTTCATTTTATAATCCTCACTCTCCGCAGGACTCGGCAGGAGATAAATTACATCATGGGATCGGAGGCTAGAATTTACGTGTACTCGCCGATACCGATACCAGCATTTTAGGCAGTATCTGCGGCATTTCCGATACTAGTATCGGTATCGGAACAACTCTAGTTACCATATGTAATAATGTAAATCATTGTGTCGTTGTACATATTGTGTATACACCGTTAGAAGCTAACGCAGCTTAGCCTGGTAGCTATTGTTGTGCTAACAGGCATAGACGCATGTCGCTTGTTGGCCGGCATGAGTGCCCGATTTGGGGTGGTTCTCTCCTCTGTGTGCCTTTGTCCTTGCGGGTGTTCTGCCGGGGGAGCTTGTGGACACGACAATAGTGGTGGTTGTAGGGTGTTTGAGCTTGTAGCCTAGTTAGCTCGCAGCTATCGTTAGCTTCTAACGCAACGGTGTATACACAATATGTACAACGACACAATGATCAAACACCTTATAAATACTATTGTCATGTCCATAAGTTCCCTGGCAGAATACTTGTGAGGACAAGGGTATACAAGGAGGAGAGAACCATCCCCAAATCGGGCACTCATGCCGGCCAACAATAATACAACAATAATAGCTACCAGGCTAAGCTGCGTTAGCTACTAACGGTATATACACAATATGTACAACGACAATGATTTACATTATTACATATGGTAACGTGGTTGTGGCTTTTACAAATAGTGGTTAGCTTTAGAGATGGATGGCTATGATCACGGAGCAATAGTGCTGTTAGGTGAAACAGATAGAGCTTCATTCATCACTCGGCTAGTAGTAGCAAGGCTCTCTGGCTGGCGCTTGCTGTGTGTGACTCTCAGGCGTAAGCGGGGTAAGGGGGGCGTGCCAGCGTAGGGTCACGTGGGCTTAGTGGCCAATCAGGCCAACCCCGGAAATCAAATCCGTTGCGGAAGTGGTACACGCGTACCGGCTCCTCCACTAGCGGGAGCCACAAGCACATCGGACCATGACTCCATCTTGCTCAGATCACGTGACGCAGTCATGTCACGTGAGGTAAAAAGATGGTCCGACCAATCAGAGGCCACGCTTCAGGACGCTCTCGAGGGTGTCGACTGGGATATGTTTCAAGAAAGCGCCAGTGACGTCAGCGAGTTCGCAGACACTGTCATGAGCTTCATAACACTTGCTGATAGTATTGTTCCCACAAAAAAGGTGCGGGTGTTCCCGATCCAGAAACCGTGGGTAGACACTAACAGTACTATCAGAGCAGCTCTGAATACTCGCACCACTGCCTACAAACTCCATACTCATAGCCAAGCTCAGGGACCTGGGCTTGAACTATGACCTCTGCCAGTGGGTCTTGGACTTCCTGACTGGCAGACCCCAGGTGGTGAGAGCAGGCAACTGCACCTCCTCATCCATCACCCTCAACATAGGGGCCCCCCAGGGCTGTGTTCTGAGTCCCCTCCTCTACTCCCTGTACACACACGACTGTGTGGCTCAGCGGAGTAGCAATACAATCATCAAATTTGCTGACGACACAGTGGTGGTGGGCCTGATCTCTGCCAACGACGAGAGGGCCTACCTGGAAGAGGTCAAGGTCCTAGCGGGATGGTGCCAGGAAAACAGCCTCTCCCTGAACGTCAGCAAAACAAAGGAGATGATTGTAGACTTCAGGAGGTCGGGGGTCAAGGACTACAGCCCCCTCAGCATCGACGGGGCACCGGTTGAGAGAGTCAACAGCTTTAAGTACCTCGGAGCCTACATATCCGAGGACTTGACATGGACCACACACATTGACAGTGTTGTGAAGAAGGCACGACAACGCCTCTACTTCCTCAGGCGCCTAAGGAAGTTCCAAGTCAGTCAGAAGATCCTTAAGAACTTCTACTCATGTACAATAGAGAGCATCTTGACCGGCAACATCACCTCCTGGTTTGGGAATAGCACTGCACAAGACCGAAGCAGACTACAAAGAGTGACACGTTCAGCCGAACGCACAATTGGAGGGGGGCTCCCCACCCTCCAGAACATTTACAACAAGCGTTGCAAGGGCAAGGCTAAGAGAATCATTAAAGACTCCAGTCACCCGAACAACTGCCTCTTTGAACTGCTGCGGTCAGGCAAGCGATACCGGAGTCTCAAGGCGAGCACAGAAAGACTCAGAAGAAGCTTCTATCCCCAGGCCATCAGGCTGCTAAACGAACAATGAACACTACACAACAACAACCACCAAACGCACATAGCACACACATCCACACGCACACACTCACTTTAAACAAACACACTGTAGCACCCACTCCACACACTTTATAGCACACACCCACTTTAAACAAACACACTGTAGCACCCACTCCCCACACTTTATATTTATTGATGAAGGATTGCACTACAACTCGTACACCTTACTGTAAATTGTACCTAAATTGTACCTCATCCCATTTCTGCTTTGCACTATATAGTACTGTACATTAGTACACTGCATAGTATTGTATATTATATGGTAACTCAGAACATTGTACATATGTCTATACCGAACACTGTGACCTCATTTTCTTCTTCTAAATTACATGCTATACTATGTTATTTGATACTATCTTATCTAGCACAGTCTCTGGAGCGTAACAGTAAGAAGCATTTTGTATGAAAGTATTCTGTACTTCTGTATGACAACTATTAAAGAAACTTGAAACTGGGCAGAGAGACAGGAAATATGGAAGAGTACAAGACTTCAGTCTACACTCTGCGCAAGGCTGTCAAACTTGCAAAACGGACATATGCTGACAAAATGGAGGCAGAAATGGCACAGAATGACACAAGAGGCTTATGGCGGGGACTGAGGACGATAACTGACTACAAAGTCAGCGCCCCTTCAATGGGGAGCGACGACGCCTCTCTCGTGGACAAACTCAACTCTTTCTACGCTCGGTTTGGTGCAAACAGTGGCACCGCTAGGTCAACGGCTAGTGACGTCACTGGCGCGCCGGCTGTTGTGGAGGGGGGGGGGGGGGTGGCAGCGTGTATCCTTTCGGCAACTGGCTTGTCCTTCCGCGTTCCTGTTTGGCGCTCTGATTGGCCAGGTCATGTGACATGCGCGCCCAATAGCGTGTTTGCCCATTTCTGCGTCAAACAGCCTGCAAACTACCAGAACCAGAACCTGAAGCGAAGTAAGATAAATGCAAGAAGCCGACTGCATCGCCCAACGGTGGTGCTAGCATTAGCGTGAAACCACAAGGAGCTAACTCTCTAGCTAACTCTCTGGCTAATATGTTAGCTAACACCGAGGCTAGCAGTGAAACCCCGCCGGCATGGTTTCTTGGGGAACTGGAAAAAGTATTCGACAGAATACAAACCTTGATGGAACTCAAGTTGAACTCTCTAAATGTCTCGGTGCAAAGTCTTATCAGTGACAACCGGGCGCTAGGGCACCGTGTTAAGGAAAGTGCATGCTAGCTATAGTGATAGCCTCAACTCGCTACAACAAGACCTCAGCGTAGGGCTGGGCGATATGGAAAAAAATCATATTGCGATAACGATATGATAATTTTATTTTATTTCTCGATATCGATAATTATCGAATTGTTATAAGTATAAAAAAAATTAAATTTTTTTTTTTTTTTTTTTAACAACATATGTATGTTTATTTTGCAGCAATTCTTTGTCATTGCCGCCATCTTTAGTGTTACATCCCCTCACACTCCAGTTCTCAGGCTGCAGCTGGTTTAAAAGCTAAAGTAAATCGGCTTCTCTGCTGGCTGTGGCTCCAGAGGAGTTGAACAGTTCTGGCTCTGCTAGTTTATTTTCGATCTTTTGGCGCTTTTTTGGTGGACAAACCACCGCACATGTGCACTGTGACTCGTGACTGGAGTCTAGTTCTGCTAGCACACATAGCCTACTGTGTACAGACGGTTTCAAAATGTATTTTAAATTAGAAAGCAAACAAAATAAATGGACAAGAGAAAAAGAAATCTGAATTTGGTCAGTATTGTCATTTGGACAAGCAAAGCCATTACTTTAAGTTGCAGGCAAGAAAGACAAGTCTGTCCACTGTCTCTGGTTTTAAAACTGCCCTGTTGCAGGTAAAAAAAAAAATAAAATAAAATAAAAAAAAAAACGATTTTTCGATTTTTTTTTATTTCGATATTCGATATCGATTATTAAAATATATCGCGATATTTATCGTTATATCGCCCAGCCCTACCTCAGCGAACATAATAAAAATACAGAGGAAGAAGTCAGCGGTCTGAAAGAAAAGCTTGACGATTTGGAAAACAGAGAGAGAAGACGGAACCTAAGACTGGCAGTCTTCCCGGAAGGTGTGGAGGGTAAAAACGCTATCGCTGTCGTACAAGTATGGCTCCCGAAAATAGTAGACCTAGACACCGGGCAATCCATTGAGATCGAACAGGCTCACCGTACACTCCAACGCCGACCAGATGAAGGCAGCCTCCCCTGAGCCATAGTGATCCACCTACTCCGTTTTACTGATGTGTCCCGAATCCTTAAAACGTCCCGGGCCGGGTCGGTGGCAGTTAAGATAATGTATATGGTCCAAACCAAGATGACCCTAACTTCTATGTGAACCTTTTTCTTAAAGTAACATGCACCCCCTCGGAGCTTATAATTGGTGGTGATTTTAACCTGGTATTAGACCCCGCAATGGATAAATCCTTCCCCACCCTTTAACCTCAGTGGCCAAGGTCCTTAGAAATTACTTATAGATCTTAATTTATTGGATATATGGCGGGAGCGGCATACATCCAGTGTTAATTTAGTCAACGAAAATTATTTTGATCTTGCGTTGATCCGATATTTTTTTCCCGCGATCGAAGCCTCTCTGTGTGGAATCATGTGTATGTGCTGTGTCTCGTTGGTCACATCACGGATGGGCGCCCCGCTCCAAACCAATTTCTGTCTTTAACGCGACGTGGGCATAAAGGAATGGCGAAGATGCAAAGCACACCACCACCCTGGCAACAAACACCTCATACGGCTGCGCTCGGGCAGGCGTTTCAGCGTTATACCCACCCGGACTAACAGACTGAAGTTTAGTTTCTATCCCAGGGCCCATGTGCACTAAACTCAGCTAAAGTTTTAAACAACAATCTGCCTGCACCCCCCCCCCCCCCCATGCACACACACACACACAACACTAAGGGATAGTGCAATTATCTTTTATACCCCCCTGTTTATGTTATGTCTATTATGCCTTACTCTTGTTTTATATTTAATACTGTGTTTAGGACTGTGTTTTTATGATCTAGGACTGTGTGACGGCTAGCACCTAGGGCTGCATTTTAAATTTTGTTGTAACATTGTAACAATGACAATAAAGATCATTCTATTCTATTCTATATAAATAAAGTTTATTATTATTATTATTATTATTATTATTATTATTATTATTATTATTATTATTATTATTAATGCTCTCTACCTGATCAACCAAGACCACAGTGTCAAACAGACTAATGTTCTCCACCTGATCAACCAATACCACAGTGTCAAACGGATTCTCTAATGCTCTCCACCTGATCAACCAAGACCAGTGTCAAACTGTGCTGCAGTGTGTTTAGTTAGTGTCTCTCTCCACACCTCTCTCTCTCGCTAAGAGACATTAGGCTACAAACAGACACTCAGTCAAGCCCAACTCAGCCAGGAACAAGACTAGGCAAGTCTAGTTAAGCAGGACCAAGCCAAGAACGAGACTAGGCAAGCCTAGTTAAGCAAGACCCAGCCAAGAACAAGACTAGGCAAGCCTAGTTAAGCAAGACCCAGCCAAGAACAAGAGTAGGCAAGCCTAGTTAAGCAAGACCCAGGCAAGAACAAGACTAGGCAAGCCTAGTTAAGCAAGACCCAGTCAAGAACAAGACTAGGCAAGCCTAGTTAAGCAAGACCCAGCCAAGAACGAGACTAGGCAAGCAATTATAATTTTTTTTTAAATTAATACAGTATATCTATATTTTTATCATAATTTATGTAAAGGTTTTTGTCTAAAATCTGCAAATGGATTATGCAAAACAACTCCCAATGTAATATTTTCTTCCCCATCTTACCGCTGACAATCTCTTGAGTGGGATTTCCAAGAGTCTCGTCTGTAGTTTAGCTCCACTTTTCTCTCCAAGCTCCTCATAACCTTGGATTACAAACCAGTCTGTGTCCTTTTCTGAAACTGAGAGAACAGTCATATTTTTATTTGTTTATTAAAATGGATCCCCATTAGCTGATGCCAATGGCACCAGCTAGTCTTCCTGGGGTCCAAAGTCCCACATATCAATATATACACATACAAATATACATAAATCCGTGCACATACATATACACAACTATATACATACATACATATTCAGAATGGTCTTTATTGCCATGTACTTTTCACATACAAGGAATTTGCTTTGGACGTTACTGGTGCGACATTAGCGGACAGATATTAACACATCCGGTGCCGTTAACGTAGAACTACGTTTCTGTCGCCCGATCGTTGAGTGCCGGAAACGTAGATCTACGTATTTCTCACGGTATTTCTTTTATTCGCTTTTGTCATTCATAATTCAGCGGGGCACCTTGTGTATGCTGTACTGAATGTGTCTGAGCTGGCAGACGGTCTTATACCGCCCTCTTATACTGGCCATTATTGCACCCTGTTAGAAACGGGTTCGTTTATTTTCTCTACCGAGCTGCGGCGTGGGGGCAGGTCCTAAACACTACGGCAAAACACACGCTTGTAGGGATGGTTTTGACTACTGACCCCACCCGCACGTTGAAGTGCAATGCCCAACAACGTCGGAGACAGGATCGCTGTGGATAACTGGAATGGCGATCAGATATTTGGATTCTTTTTTTTGCATTACATCAGAGACCAGGTAAGGACATTATATGAAAGCTTGCGTTGATCTGATATTTATTTCTACCCTGATAGACGCTGTCACTGTGTCTGGGGGGGGGGGGGGGGGATTTAAACGTGAGCCCCCCCCCCCTAAAGGTAATTGTAACTGAGGGGTACAATTCCCTGACTGTATTACTAGATATGATACTTACTACCACTACCTTTGTACTTAATATTCGGCCACCCAGTACACGGCATAAATATATTATCATGAACACTCTCACGTAGATGAAACGGATCCAACACAAATGTACGAATTAGAAACAGGTCTTTATTTCCTACACAGCGATGGTGTGTAGAATAAGCACTTAATCACTTAATTACATTTATGAATTGAAATAGTATGCACTTTTATGGCAAGGAGTATTCGTCGGTATATCAATAGATAATGTCCAATCTCTGAAGGCGCAGGTGGTAAATATACGACCTGGAATAGTTAAGGAATAACAGCAATGATACTTTAATGATTATAGGCTGGATACACTAGAGGGGGTTAATCCGGTCGCTTGTAAGCCGACAGGAGTAGGAGGGGGGGGGGGGGGGGTAGAATCCAGCTGCCTCGTCCGGCCAAGGGTATCCCAGGAGAACCCACTGTAGTGCCGTTCAATGCGCCGGCGATCCTTGGACCACAGATGAAAGCAGGTGGACTCTTTGTGGGCCGGCTCTCTCCGGTCCACGGGGGAGAGATGTGGAGAGACCTCGTCTTGCAGAGCGTCTCCTCACCTTGCGTCCTCTCCAGGGGGGGGGGTTCCAACACACGGTAGTGTCGGGGGTCTTTATCCATAGAATAATCAAAGTATCCAAAGCATAATCCGTGCCTGGGAAGGCGGGCTGTCGTCGGTAGAATAATCCGGTATACAGGTCCACTCGCTCGTCGGCTCTGGGGCTCCTCGGGTGCAGCTTCACATAGGGTCAACCACCCTGGGTAAGCAGCCAGTTCTCTGCCCGAAACGATGGGGTACTGACTACGGTAGTATTCTCACCGCACGAAGCACTATATATTAACAGACTATTATTAGCTTAATAGACTACGTCCAACTCGACGATATAGTGCCAAATATGACTATTCAAATATTAATATACACGATGTCTCAATACCGATGGTAGGCCGAACTTGGCCTTACTCCCACACGTGGCATCGCGGGGAGGCTTTACGTCTGTGACTCTATTGGAGGGTAAGAAACTGGACTGAAAAGAAAGTCCTACTTTAGTAGCGCAGTATATATACGCACTATGAACAAATAGTCCCATTAGTGGTGCGGTAGCCAAATTCCTACGCGGAACTAGGACTTGTTCGTACATGTCGAGCGGTACGTTTGAACTGGGTCTGAGGGGTATGGCAGCCTGGCACCAAGGTCTCGACCAATAGTAGAATGGAGACTATTATGGGATGTTCAGTAGGCCAGAATGGATATTCAATGCATATTGTACAAGGAATATACAAGGGATATCAGGGAATATTAGAGAATATACAAATACAATTAAATATGTATATATAAATAAATATATATATTCGGTTTAATCTGGCCCTTCACAACAGTAATAATACAAAATTATTTTAAATAATAATTTTTTTTGCATACAGTCAACGTATTCTTAAATAATAGCACTGCCCGAGGCTGGGCATACAGTCAACGTATTCTTAAATAATAGCGCTGCCCGAGGCTTAGTGGCAATGCACCTGTACAGTTGTACACCTGGCAGTAACAGGGAAAATGCATAAAAGTCCCCTGGAACCTGATAAACAAGCTTAAAGCCAGGTACATTTTTCAAGCACGACATGCAGATTTGCAGTTTTGCCTTATTTGAATCGAACTCTGTAAGCTTAGTACACACGTCACAAACTGCACGAGTACAGTGTGAGCAGACCCTGTTGCATGATGCAACACACCGAGTGAGAGAGAGAGAGAGACCATGAGAGTGCGCGAGAGAGAGAGAGCGCGAGAGAGTGCGCGCGAGAGAGAGCAAGAGAGAGCGAGAGAGCAAGAGAGAGAGAGCAAGAGAGAGAGAGAGAGAGCAAGAGAGGGAGAGAGAGATCCACGGCGGGAACAGAATAGATTGCATTAAAAACTCACCAAACGTCCAAGAGGAAGGAGACAACCATGGATATGACAAAGTTCACCAGTCCATATTGTCCCCCCCATTGGGATGAACTTGGGAGTCTGTTCCTAGTTTATCTGCCACACTTTAGCACTCGATAACGTAGCTAACGCTAGTTAGCTGTCCCTGCCTTTAGCTAAGCCGACATGGCTAGCCTGACTGAACTTTCTAACACGCAACAACTTTCATCCTCAGTCCATCTGCCGAACGTCCTCTTCGTCTTGGCATAACCTAATCACTATACTTGGAATTGATAAGCTTACGGCACGCGCCGTTATTTCTTCTGCTCCGATGCTGCACATTTGGTTTTCAGAAGTAGGATGCTCTTGGCCAAGACGCTCCCGTGGATAGCGCCGAATAGTCAGACCCCGTACCTGTAACCCCTCCCCTCGTTGAAACCAATAGTATATCTGCAGAGCCGCAGAGCTCCAATAGTGTATCTGCAGAGCCGCAGAGCTCCAATAGTATATCTGCAGAGCCCATAAGTCAGACACATTCTACAAACGTGTCTAATGTGAAATATATAAGCATGTAAGCTAAACTAGATTTTAGGTCTGTGATGGAAAGTGATTGTTAACATTGTTAACAAGTATTATTATTTTTTTTTCTCTCACGAGGCCCCCTTCCCCGCGAGGCCCTGTGCGACCGCACTGCTCGCACGCCCCTTGAGGCGGCCCTGGCATGCGTGCACGAGGAAGGATAATAATTATGATCTAGCGTTGATTTCAGGAAGATCCGATAATCAGGCGAAAAATGACGTGTTTATTGAATTACACAAAAACAGTTTTCACGTCTTTTCCCTGGAATGACTCAGAAGCACCCAAACTATATTTATATTCAAAACAGTATAAAACGGAAATGTACGGATGAAAAAAGAATCTGTTTTTGTCACTGAGACTCGACCCCGTTATTAGACCCATAGCTATACTATAAAATATAGGTTTAGCTCTACAAACTACAACTACGTTTACATGGGATTAATGGACGGCAAGGAAGGGGTCACTTCCCAGAAGGGGTGTGGCACTCAATGTGTTAACAGTCAGATAATACAATAAAGTGGTGGAGTAAAATAAAATGAAATATGAGCTACGTTAACACATTGGGCGCCAAACCCGAGATACGTCGGGTTAACTCGCCAGCGGTTGGGCGCCAGACCAGAGATATCTCGGGTTTTGGTCGTTTATTCGATATTTGTATTCATTATTCATCCGGGGACCTCGGCGTTACCATAGGGAATGAGTCTGAGATCGCCAAAGTGCAATACCGGCCGCATCCAGCTAGATGGCGGTATCTAGCACCCTTTGAAACCTTGTATCTTGGCCTGTGCGTCGATCAAATGTCTCCGGTCAGCTTTTTTTTTGGCAAGTGGAGCAGTTATACCGGTCGGATTGAGAAGTGTCAAATGCTCCCGATGCATGATGTGTGGTGGATAATGTTGGCGACGATGGACATCAATACTTGGAATCGCGATCAGATAATTGGAATATTCTTTTTGGGGTACATCCTAGTCAAGGTAAGGGCTATATGATACCAATCTTGCATTGATCCAACCATGTCTTCACCTTGATCCGAACGTGTGTGTGTAACATTACTCCACAACGTATGCCGTTGGTGACGATCAAAGCATCAAAAAACTATTTGATTTGAGAATAGTAGCGGGTCCAGGCAAGAGACGGCAACGGTTATAGTATAATAAACGCAGAAGGCTATTCCTGAGCATTTCAGGAATGACCCCAGACCATTGTAAAACCACTTATATTCACCACGGTATAACACAGGAATGTATGTTATATAGTGAGCGATAGATATTTGATGTCAAATGGGCCATAGTATTGTATCCATAGCTATAATATAGAATATAATATAGCCCTGCAAACAAGGTGACGCACTCCTATCTTTTAAAGCGTTGGCCTAGCTACAACAGGGCCCGTCTAATCCCCGGCGCTGAATGAGTTAAGCACAATCGAATAATATATTTATGACTGTATATAAGAGGTTGAATACAATTATATGAGATATAAACTAAATAACTAAATATAGCACAATAGATGTAGTATAATTATAAGTAAAAATGTAATAGGAATAGGAATAGGCCAGGGCTGTGCAACTGGGCAGATGTGGTCAATTATAAAATTATATACACTAATTAGAAAGAGTAACAATACAGTGGACAAGTATATAGTCCAGTAGGGTGTGTTAATGTAACACAGTGGGGGGTGTCAGTGAGGGTGGTGTAGTGCAGAGCCGTATAATTAAGAGTTCCGACACTCCCACCCACTTGGTTGTTATCGTGGAATGCGGAAGTAAAGCGCCTCAGGGGGGTCCGTAGTTCAAGCTTTCAGCTCGTCGCCATTCATTTCATTGTTGCCGAGCGGCACTCGCTGGTAAGTTTACTTTACTTTCTTACTGCATTTTCTTTACATTTTAACTCATTAGCAGACCACTCGTGGATGTAGTCAATAGTGGTATTTTATGTAGCAATCTTTAGTTTATGTTTATCATAAGTTAATAGCTTGTTAGATTCTAAATGCAGTTAGATAACGTTACCATGTAACGTTAAATGTATATACACTCTTTTTCTGGACACTTTTTGTATCACAAACAGTACTGTATTTGCAAATCTGGTATGTCATAAATGTATAGATGTAGCAGTACTGTATATCTGTATGTCGTGTATGTCATATATGTCCTGATGAATTGAAAATGGGGGACCCTGATGTAAACAAGACGAAAGTCTTTCTCTGGTCTGCATCCCCTTAACAATTGTATGTATTGAGCTGTACTGTACCCATTCTGCAATCTGTTAATAAAGTGTTCAATCAATCCATTCAAAACCATACTGACGTTGGTAAAGTGAGCAACACTAGTTTCGATCGTATTCGTATTAGTACATCTGATTACAACCAAGAATCAAGAGGTTTATTTGTCACATCATTCCAGGTTCAACTAGAAGACTGATAAGGTGAATATGCCTACCATATTACTACTACACCTGCATATAACCCATACAACTCTGTATGATATCAATAATGCTGTATATAACGTATACATATATTTATCTTTACCATATATATATTTATACACATTTGTCGGTATATACCTGCATATAATCCTTTTTTCATACCTGTAGTTACTATATCTATATCTGTACATATCCCTTACATACTCTTATAGTTATACCGCTGGCCAGTATGACTTACTACCATAGTGTCTTTAAACCTGTATCACTGTAGATAATAATACTATAACACCGTACATACTGTACATCTGGTTATAATTATTACTCAGTAGTACTCTTTATATATTTTGTATCCAGTCTAATCACCTGTACATTGAATATTGCTATTGCACTTTACTGCTATATTTGCACTCCGGTTGGATGCCAAACTTATTTCCGTTGTACTGTACTTGTGCTGTATAATGACAATGCATTTATGTAGCCCTATGGAAGCTGCTCTGTCAATAATGTCCAGAATGATGGGTTTATAAATTGCTCCATTAGTGGAATTGCCACTGTAGTGGTAAGCCACTACTTGTTTCCAGCGTGTCGTGGTCCCTGACAACATAAAAACACACGCATGTGTTGCCTCTCCTGTGTGGCCGGGTAACGTCACGTCCCCATAAAGTTTCCCTGTCCCCAGGTGCAGCTCCACGCTGGGTGTGATTGACATCTCGTCCACAGTCAGCACACACTCCCTCTCCATCTCTGTCAGGCCATCTACTTTCAGCTTCAGTATGTCAAACACCTCCCCTAATATTCCTGTACAGCCTGTAGCCTGTTGAGCCTGTGGCAAAACTGATTTTTATGGCCTTTTTAATGATTTCATTTCCCCATCTCATGCCCCTCTTGCTCTTCATACCAATCGCTTTAATCTGATCTTTTGAAAAAATTCCAGCTAATTTCTTTTCCATGACACATTTTTTTCCCGTAGGACCACATTCATTATTTTTTGTCTTTTTAGGGCTGCCTCTAACTGATGTATTTTTCTTTCTAACTCAACCCTCAGGACTTTCTCACTGGCTCCTGGTTCACTTGGACGCTGCACACTGGTTTCTGGCTCATTGGCTCCTGGTATGGCCCTCTCATCAATCTCCTCACAGTCTTCACCTTCGTTGCCCTCTCTTCCCTCATTTTCGCTTCCTGCCTCAATATCTGAAATGATGACATGGCATTGTCAGTGAGGGTGTGTACTGTGTAGGCTAGTCATTGAAATTAGAAATATTATATAAATTATAACTTCACGTTTATTCATACCAAAGTTAATTTGAGCACAATGTGTGTGGTCACTGGCCACTGTATGAATATGTGCTGGAGGTTCTGGGGTTCTCACAGTGGGACCCTTCCTCCTCTTGGGTTTCGAGCGATGCACAAATAGTGTTGGAACAGCATCATATTGAAATCAAATAGTTTTATTGTCACATACACAATCATACACCTCTTGAAGCAAGATGCTTGCATGCTGTGGAATGGAAATGTTAGAGATGAGAAGATACAAGATGTGTGTTGTTGTAGAGTGCATGAGCAACTCCATAATATCTCCCTGTTTTGTTTTCTAGGATAAACTACCACTATAATGACGTGCGTGTGTGCATCCAGTCTGAGGTTTGTGAGCAGCAGTCGTGACAGCAAGGCCCGAATATAGCACTACCAACAACAGGAGTGGAAGACTGGACCCTCTACCTGGACATATTATAGGCCTATAATAATAAAAATGTGTGGAATGCAATTGCTTGCCTTGTATTTTTTCTACTGTTGACCAAACTTCTTTCTTGGCTTAATTGAGTAGCATCAATGGTTACAGTATGAAATGTAAATGCTAAGAAATGCAGAGTAAACAGCTTGAGATATGATATTCACTGCATTTTCACATGTGCATGTATGAATGTCTTATAGATAGCATTAGGATGTGTAGAAGCACAAGTCTCTCTGCCACTCCCCTGAAATGCTATTATATATATTGAATATAAATAGCCCACATATAATGTGGGCTGATTAATACAATTATGCTTGATTGTGTAACAACTGGTGATATGGCTAATGTAAAATAAGTCAGCTAGCACAGCTAGCATTTAACGTTCGAAATTGCAGTCATCGCCTAGTGATATAATGTAAATATTAAAGTAGCAGATATGTAAATGATATATCGCAACAGTGATCAATGCACATTGTATTAATAAGTACCAAAAATTGCTGTAACAGTAGTAGCAGAGCCGTATAATTAGTTCTGCCGTTCTGTCCCGCTGACAGGAAGACCAAATTGGAACTAAAGGTAGCTACGTGAGCCACGTGATATCCTGTCGGTGAGATCAAAGCGTGTCGCAACTCTCAATTATACGGCTCTGGTGTAGTGCAAGTAAGATATTTGTGGCTGCAGGACTTCCATCCCAAGCTGCCTTAAGAGATTGTATGTAGAAATGTATTTGCCAGGTAAATGAGATCATCTTGGTTTTGTCCTTCAACCCCACCAGAGACCATTGTCTTTATGCGTGACTTATCTTTTGAACTATGTTTTTTATGGTGCTTTTATATGTAATTTATTCTATGTATTGTCTTTTATATGGACCCTGAGTCCGTAATAAAATGTAGATTGATTGACATCCATGAGGTATTTAGGAATGATAAAAATGAAGAACAAAATTACTTTAAAGAATGTAAATGAAGTGGTAAAATGATCACCTCTGGCAAGTTCATCTATGTCCAGCAGACCATCCTCGTTGCCACGGGTGATGGGAAGCGTGTGGACGTCTGGACAATCCATCAGGGGTTTCTCTAGACGTCGACAGAAAGATGCACAAAACAAATTAATCATGCAGTGGATTATTTGCCAAAAAACTGAAGGCTAAATTACAGCAGGTGAAGAGAAAAAGATACCTTCATGTCATGGTTCATAATGTACCGACAATAGCCTACATCTGCCAAACTTCTTTTTGTTGTACTGTACTTGTGCTGTATAATGACAGCTAATCTAATCTACATGAGGGAAACCGCCACTTCCTAACAAGTTGAAATAAAGGTTTAAATGGAAAAATTAGGAAAGGAAATGTTAGCTTTAGGCTAGAGCGTAATGTTGCCTCCTAGCTCTCCAAACGATGCAACAGTAAAAAGTACAGACAGGTAGGATAGTTCTAGTAGGGCTGGGCGATAAAGATAAATATTGCGATAAATTATTTCCTCGAAATAAACATGAAACGTGGTCGCAAAGTTTCGATATATCGATTTTCCAAGTTTGGCTCCGCTCAGCCTCGGCTCAACACACTCACTAACAACAACCAACGTTATGTGATGACGTGCTTACGCACCACAGCTCCAGATGCGCTACTGTTTTGGTTTAGGACTCAAGGCTGGCTATGGCTAATTAGCTTGCACGGCACTATTTCACAGGTTACCTGCCGAGTTGGTGTGTGTTTTGAATTCTGAGGGTAACTGTTATAGTAGTGTGGGGTATACGGTGGACGTCGTTGCAATGAATTGGGCGGAACAGAGTATTTTAGGGTCATTTTTTAGTACATTGTCATGAAATACTCCGCTCGGAAACGAGGCTGGCTATGGCTAATTAGCTTGCACAGCGCTATTTCACAGGTTACCTGCCGAGTTGGTGTGTGTTTTGAATTCTGAGGGTAACTGTTATAGTAGTGTGGGGTATACGGTGGACGTCGTTGCAATGAATTGGGCGGAACAGAGTATTTTAGGGTCATTTTTTAGTACATTGTCTCATGAGATACTCGCTTGCTTTGGCTAACTGCTAACGTGCGCGGACTGATGACGACATAAACTCGACTCTCGAGACATTCACAGCAGCAAAACAAGTCAGCCCGCGTATCGGCGCCGGGCATAATAAGTTAATTAAACTTGACAGACATTATATCAACGATAATTATCGATATAGAGTTATATGAAAATAATTTTATCATTTTATCGCGATAACGTTTTTGGTCATATCGCCCAGCCCTAAGTTCTAGTATTGATCACAGACATAGGATAGTTCTATGTATTGATCACAGACATAGGATAGTTCTATGTATTGATTACAGACATGTAGGATAGTTCTATGTATTGATCACAGACAGGTAGGATAGTTCTATGTATTGATCACAGACATGTAGGATAGTTCTATGTATCGATTACAGACATGTAGAATAGTTCTATGTATTGATCACAGACATGTAGGATAGTTATGTACTGATCACAGACCAGGGCTCCAGACTAACTTTTTACATTGGTTGCAACTTTTTCATTTAGGTGCACCAGCACATAATTTAGGTAGACCCAACATTTTCACTGCGCCTTTTGCCGCTGCAATAATACATTTTAAGCGTTACCTTTACCACAGTGGAGGTTTCTCTATGACAACACGTGAAACACAAATTCACTCATAATTCATAATTATTATTAATTTACATATATATATATATATAATTATATATTTTTTTAAATTATTATTATTATTCTTTTTTTTTATTAGAAAGGTTTTCCTCTGTAAAAAGAAATGCCAGTGAATTTTTTTTCTTCAAAAATGGCCAAAAGTGACAGCTCTGAGCTCTTTGGTCAGGGCTGCAGTCAGTCATGGCTAGCTGTCAATCACTAAGTGAAACTTTCACTGCACAGGCAGTTCTTTTCATTCCATTATCCAATCAAAATAGGCTATTTGAGTCATCTAAGCACTGCTTGTGCAGATTTGCCTCAGCCACCCACGAACGCGGGTTGAATGATTGACAACCTTCAAATCCAATCAGAGATTGCTGCATTGCACAGTCAAAACAGTCCAGCTGCAGTTCCGTAGGTTAGGTTTAGCTGGGGCCAATCTCAAGTTTCTTTATTAGTTGTCATACAGAAGTACAGAATACTTTTATACAAAATGTAACAGAAAGAAGCATTTTGTATAAAAGTATTCTGTACTTCTGTATGACAACTAATAAAGAAACTTGAGAAACTTGAGATTGGCCCCAGCTAAACCTAACCTACGGAACTGCAGCTGGACTGGTTTGACTGTGTGCAAGGCAGCATTGAAAGAGCAAGCTAGTAGTTTAGTAAGCTGTACAGCTATAACAACGCAGTAGGCTAAATTAAACTTTGCGCCAACATTAGGACCGAAGTATAAACCAGCAAATGAGCAACATGAAGAAGTGGACTTATGCATCTGGATCAGAAAAAAAGTGGTGGATGAAAAAGTAAGTACAGTGTTTGTAAAAGCTTGTATGCTAACAGTAGCTAGCCAGCTTAGCCTACATCACAATGATGATCACCAAGCTAATTTACTGTACAGTAGGGCTGGGCAATTAATCGAAACAGAATTGCGATATCGATTCATAGACCTATGCAATCTCATTTCTAAGTTATGACGATTTTTTTTATTAAAAAAAAAGTTATATATTTTTTTTTTAACTTTTTAAATTATTTTATCTGGGTTGAACATGATTTGTGGAACTCCCTCTGGTGTTGTGGTCGTGGTATTCACGGACCTTTGGGAAGTATTTCGACATGCACATGGGTATCTTAGTGGTGTAGTGTATCTTGTAGACCAGGCCCATTGCAAGTTGCTGTACTCTGTCGTCTACTCTAAGCCATCCTAGGTTGTCAAAGTGGGCAGGGGTGAGGTGGGTTTTAGGAGTAAGGTCAAGCAGTAGTCTGACCAGTTTGTTTTGTGATGTTTGTAATCTTGTTTTAGTGCCTTTGAGGTGCTTTGGTACCATGAGGTCCAAGCATAGTCGTAGTACCCTTGAATGAGTGCTCCTGTTAGAGTCTTCAAGGTATTCTTGTTTACCAGAGAGGAGATCCGGTACATGAATCTAGTTTGTTGGTTGACTTAGTTTTATTACATTGGATCCCATTTTGTTAAGATAAGATAAGATATTCCTTTATTGATCCCCTTGCGGAAATTCAGGCATCATAGCAGCATGGGGGAAGGGGGGGGGGGGTACAGGTAGTAAAAACAACACAAGCAGTGTAAACAAATAGGTCAATATAATTTACTATCTAACTAACTGAAATATATTTTCACAGTGTCACATAAGGTGCAGTATGCATAAGGTAAAGGTAGTGTTATCATTTACTATCTAACTAACTGAAATATACATTATTCACAGTATCACAGTATCCACATAAGGTACAGTATGCATAAGGTATTGTTATTGTCCTACTTGGGTTCCTATTAGTTCTAGGTCGATGTCTGGCAGCAGTCCCTGCCCACTGTTGTGGAGCCTGATGGCCACTGGTATGAAGGACTGTCCGAGGCGGTTAGTTGAGTGTCGGGGAGGGTATGAGTCTGTGGCTTCCTTGTCACCTTCACCTAATATGTTTTGATCTGGTCAGGTGCGCTGTCACCTAATATGTTTTGATCTGATCAGGTGCGCTGTCACCTAATATGTTTTGATCTGGTCAGGTGCGCTGTCACCTAATATGATTTCATCTGGTCAGGTGCGCTGTCACCTAATATGATTTCATCTGGTCAGGTGCGCTGTCACCTAATATGTTTTCATCTGGTCAGGTGCGCTGTCACCTAATGCTAATATGTTTTCATCTGTGTCCACTGACCACTGACAACAGTGGGGGATGTTTTAAAAATACAATTTAATATATAATATAATATAATAATTTGTGCTTCACCTAAAAATTTGGTCAGCAGCCTCCACCTTTTTTGTCAGTTCCCATACACATTAGTAATTTCTTAAGATGTTATGTAAATTATTGTAAAAAAATAACATTGTATTACAGTTAGCTCACAAAGTCCAATCCTTCACTTTTTTATGTCAATTTTAACACATTCAGCTCAGCTCCAGTTAGAGCTGTCCCCAAGCCTGTTTTTGGGATTCGAACATTCGCCAGGGTTTTTCGAACGGATGTTTGAACCATCGTTTTTAATCATGCAAACAATTTGCTCCTAAATAGGGAGGTGTAGTCTGACGTCACTTTGTGTACAGTCTCCTAATGTACAGTCTCCTCCCCATCATATGTATATATTCTCTGTTACGATCTATGGGTAACAGTACTGTATACTCAGGAGAGAGGGGGTGAGTTCAGGAGAGATGGGGTGAGTTCAGGAGAGAGGGGGTGAGCTCAGGAGAGAGGGGGTGAGTTCAGGAGAGAGGGGGTGAGCTCAGGAGAGAGGGGGTGAGTTCAGGAGAGAGGGGTGAGTTCAGGAGAGAGGGGCTGAGTTCAGGAGAGAGGGGTGAGTTCAGGAGAGAGGGGGTGAGTTCAGGAGAGAGGGGTGAGTTCAGGAGAGAGGGGTGAGTTCAGAGGGTGAGCTCAAGGAGCGTATTATTTTCTATTGACCGCAAGTAACGCAAGATCGCAATTGATTGATTGATTGATTACATTAATTAACAGATTGCAGAATGGGTACAATACAGTACGGCTCAATACACACAATTGTTAAGGGGATGCAGACCAGAGAAAGACTTTCGTCTTGTTTACACCAGGGTCCCCCATTTTCAATTCATAATGACATTTATTAAAAAAATGTATTCCGACCAACTAGGCTAGGCTATATGTTAGCTATAATGTCCAAATAGAGAAATCTTTTTTAATAATCAGTAGGTCTCTGGGTGGATCTGGGACAGAGGGAAACACAACTCAACATACTAGCAGGGCTCCAGAGTCCAGACTAACTTTTTACATTGCTTGCACCAGTGCGCCTAACTTTTTCATTTAGGCGCACCAGCACATAATTTAGGTGCACCAAAAACATGTCACCCCTGCCCACTTTGACTACCTAGGATGGCTTAGGGTGCTTTCACATATAGTTTGTGGACTCGGTGCGGTTCTGGTGGTGAAGTTGCAACATTGTTGCATTCTTCATTTGGTTCGTCTGCATTCACACAGCAATTTGTCAGGCGCACCAAAACTTTCTGAAAAATATCACGCGGTCGAAAATGGCGCTCATCTATTGGACAATAGAGAGTGGAAATGTGTGTGTGTGGCTGCAAGCCCGTGTGTGCGTGCGCGTGTGTGTGTGTGTGTCTGTGTGTGTGGACTGCGAGCCCCATAGATATGGCGAGCCCCGTCTCCAGATCAGCGGAGGCAGAGTTTTTTTTATTTTGACATGGCATTGATCCATTGTTCTATTGAAGCCCATTACCACCATCCTCTCACTAAACAACTTGTACACTGCGTTGTTTTTATGAGTGCCCACAAGTAGCTGTTTTATTTAGTCTTCTGCCCATATGTGTACAGTGTGCTTGTTTTGCAGTGAATGCCGCGCGCCTCGGTAATAATAATAATAATAAGCAGCGTTTTTTCTTCCTTCTACCCAAGATGCACAGTTAGATATATAGATAGATAGATAGATAGATAGATATATAGATAGATAGATAGATAGATAGATAGATAGATAGATAGATAGATAGATAGATAGATAGATAGATAGATAGATAGATAGATAGATAGATAGATAGATAGATAGATAGATGCAGTGTGCTTGTTTAGCAGTGAATGCCGCACGCAGTGGTAATAATAAGCACTTCCTATATTTGGTCCGCGTTTGGTCCAATGAAGCGAACCGAGACCTATGTTTTCAGGCGGACCAGAGTTCGCGTGTTTGGTCCGCGGACCGAGTTTGACGCGCATTCACACAAACCCGAAAAACCGGACTATCGAAAGCGACCTTAGAGTAGACAGAGTACAGCAACTTGCAATGGGCCTGGTCTACAAGATACACTACACCACACAGGTACCCATGTACATGTCGAAATACTTCCCAAAGGTCAGTAAATAAATACCAATTTGCCCACAACACCAAATCATGTGCAACCCAGATTCGGCACAAACAAGGGACTAAACACATTTCGCAATTATGCCACATCAATGTGGAACGCCCTACCCACAGCCGTAAAAAGATGTGAATCATCCCTACCCACATTCAAAACCTCCCATCTACGGGAGGCTGCAATTCGAAACTGGCCACCGAAGGGCTCTTCCGCCTTGTACATATAAATTCTCTGCTTCGAAGTGGTTATGCTTTGGCCCTCTTTCGAAGTGGGTTATGCTTAGAGTTTTTGGACCACCAGCCCTGATTCCAAACTCTAAGCACAACCCACTTCGAAAGAGGGCCTAAGCATAACCACTTCGAAGCAGAGAATTTATATGTACAAGGCGGATATTTCTATCCCAGAGCCCTTTGGAGCTAAACCAATCAGAGAGGGTCATCGCTGTACGCAAGCTAGCCAATCAGAGAGAGTCTTCGCAAACTGCGGCTACGGAAAAAAAAAGCACCCCCCCCCCCAAATAGACAGCCTCCTCCCCACCGTATGTATATTTTCTCTCCCACCCACCCACCCCCTCCTAATGTACAGTCTCCTCCCCATCATATGTATATATTCTCTGCTAGGATCTATTGGTAACAGTACTGTATATTTGCATATCGTATGCAACAGTACTATATATACCTGTATGGCCCTATGCCATAAATGTCATGATGTCATGTATGTTGTGTATGTCATAAATGTCACTATGAATTGAAAATGGGGGACCCTGATGTAAACAAGACAAACGTCTTTCTCTGGTCTGTATCCCCTTAACAATTGTGTGTATTGAGCCGTACTGTATTGTACCCATTCTGCAATCTGTTAAATAAAGTTTTCATTCACCTCCCTCGGGTATTTTATGGCCACTTACGTCCGCGCCTCACTTAACTTTTTTTTTGTTTTTCTTTTTTTGCAAGAGTCTCGACTTTAGGCACATAGCGAATGAATGAATGAAAACTTTCTAGAAAGGGAGATGTGGTGTTATGTTAACGTTTGTGCATTATATACGACACAGTGTACAAGCCACCGTGCTCGGGGGTCGAGTAGTGTACGAGAGAGGCAAGGAAGAACACAGTCTGTGTAATGGAGCTATGGAGAAGCTAATAAAGATACTCACAACCACAGCAGAGGACTCACGTATTTGTTACAGTGTGAAGCAACACGACACCTGTGTGCTGTAGTGGATCTTGCAGACCAGGCCCGTTGCAAGTTGCTGTACTCTGTCGTCTACTGTAAGCCAGCCCCTTTCGTGACTGAGATGCCAGCCAGGGGCTCGAATACGCAGTCACTTATTCCTCCGTAGTAGCCAGGTTAATTTGCACTGCTTAAAAGCTAGCGGTGGGTCAAAAATATATCAGATATAAATTTCAAAGGTACCCAGCGTTTCATTAGGGTTTCACACACACACACATGCGGCGGGGTTTGAAAGCTCGGCGTTGCTAATAAACATTTTAAATCATTTTTATAAACTGGTCAACTCTGCTCAAAGTGACTGTATTTCCGGCGTTGGGTACATGATGCGCATGCGCTGTGACGGCACACCAGGCAGCCAAATACAGAAATACAGCCGTTTTGAGCAGAGTTGACCAGTAAAATAAAAAAAAATTAAGTTTATTAGCAACGCCGAGCTTTCAAACCCCGCCGTGTGTGTGTGTGAAACCCTAATGGAACGCTGGGTACATTTATATAAATTTATATCTGATATGTTTTGGACCCACCGCTAGCTTTTAAGCAGTGCTTGGTGGTGCAAATTAACCTGGCTACTACGGAGGAATAAGTGACTGCGTATTCGAGCCCCTGGCTGGCATCGCAGTCACGAAAGGGGCTAACTGTAAGCCATCCTAGATTGATTGATTGATTGAAAACTTTATTAACAGATTGCAGAATGGGTACAATACAGTATGGCTCAATACACACAATTGTTTTTTTTTTGATCCACTTTTTCTCCCATTTTTTCTATATTTTCTCCCATCCCAATTTCGTATCATCCAATTCAACCCTCCCCTGTCACAAACGCTGTTTCTTGCCTCCCACAAGCCGGCTGCAATGTGGACTAAGTCATACATAGCACAAGTCCCCTCCGGTACTTGAGGTAACAGCAGTCGCATCTTTTCACCTGCGCAGCTCGACCTCTCAGTGTCGAGGAGTAACGCGTGGGAGGCTCACGCTGCCCCCGACACTTCCTGATTCTACTGCGCAGGCGCACCAACCGACTTGTAGGAGTCGCTTGTTCACAACGTTCGATCCCCACCCTTCAGTTTTCCCTCCCCGTAATACGGCCAATGTGTATTACTGCGGACGACCAGCCAAACTGAAAAACAATGTGGAGAGCTGGATTCGAACACGCGAATCCTAGCGTCTCCACACTGGTGGCGAGTGCCTTAGACCACTACACCACCTAGCCGCCCTAATACACACAATTGTTAAGGGGATGCAGACCAGAGAAAGACTTTCGTCTTTCAAAAATAATGGTTTGTTTCCGGTTGCCGACCGACCATGCCGATTTAGGTGCGACCCAATATATTTTATGAGTTAACATTTTTTTTTAAATAAAATAAAAATAAAAATACTTTTTTTTTAATAAAGTTTCGTAGAAATCTTAGTCAAACCTTTAGTATTATGGATATTAAACATGCTGGCAGAGTACAAGCATCCATGTTGTTGTGAACATTTTTATTAAATAAAGAAATTCCCTATCCATAGTCGCCGTGGGAAAGAATAAAATAAATTTAATTAAATAAATTCCCTACCTACCCATGGCCTTAACTGACAACCAACAGGAAACAAACAATATTTTTTGTTATGCCCAAGGGGATCAATAAATAAAGGAATAGCCTGCCCGTGCCCAGTCTAGAGGATAGAATGTTTTCCCCTCTGCATGGGCGAGACGCGTTTGCTGCTATCTCCTCCATCCCAATTGATTGATTGAAAACTTGAATTAACAGATTTCAGAATGGGTAGAGTACAGTACAGCTCAATACACACAATTGTTAACACAATGGCGCCCAAGGACGTATATCTCCGTGTTTCGATTCCACCCGTTGTGGACAGAGGCACAGATAAATCTGTGGCAAGTTGTTATTGCTTTTATTCCATTTTAACACTTTGATCGCCATGGTTAAATTCATAATTTACCATCCCTAGCCAGCTCTATTTGTCTATGGAGAAGTTCCCCTTCTTTGCAGGGCTATAACTTTTTAAATTCTATTGCTAAATTGACATTATTATGGCCCATTCAATGTCCTATATCCATTGTTCAGGGTGTAGCAACGATATACTTTTTCATTCACATATTAATACTAAAATATGGTCTAAAGTATAAGTATGTTTTTATCGTTTTCTGCAGCTTTCTCCAGAACGTGATTTATAGTCCCAAATGCATTATATTGATGATCAAATACAGTTCGATAGCAATCGCCGCAAGATAAAAAATCTCAACTGGACGTGGTTCTAGAAGTTACTACGTATCATCTGATGTTGACCGGATGGGCGAGGGGGGCGTTTATAATTCTGTGGGCAACGTTATACCATTCATCTAGTGTGGGTCATATGATCATCAGATCAGTTAGTATAGAAGACGTTAGAAAATAACGTTGAAACTCACCGTATCTTCCTCGCACCGTTGGACAATCAGCGTGGAGTAGACAGTTTTCGATTATGGGATGTTGATCCTGATGAACCATTTCCAGGTTGTATAATACTATATATGTCCAAATAACGTTGTTTATTGAGTTAGGGCAAGCGATTGATTATCCAGTGTTGAGATAGAGTCCTGCTAATGATCGCGAGTGCCCGGACGATTTATGGATGAGCACTTCCTGTTTGACGAGTCACTTCCTGTTGGCGATCTGCCGATCGGCCACCAGATGGCGCTCTTGAACCGCTAGAGAGTTGAGTGGAGATCAGCAGTATATCTCACGACCCGGGAGGAGAAATATGATTTCGATCACAGATTTTTGAAATATTGACATCAAAGACGAGTTACGGCGTCTTTGGCAGAATGAGCATGGCTAGGAATGACGTCTAAACACGTCATCGGCGATTAAAGTGTTAATAACCTATTCAAGGTCGCCGAGCGGCACTGCTTTGGCTCAGGGGTAGAGCGGGTCGTCCAATGATCGAAGGGTTGGTGGTTCGAATCCCGCTCAAGCCCATGTCCATCCCATTGCCGTTGTGTCCTTGGGCAACGCAAGACACTTAACCTACTTGCCTCGTATGAATGTGTATGCATGTGAATGAATGTTGGTGGTGGTCGGAGGGGCCGTAAGCGATGATTATTCGCCACGCTTCCGTGATTCTGCCTCAGGGCAGCTCTGGCTGCAATTTAACGTTATTAGCTATTAGCCCTGTATCTCGGCTTCCAGGAAATATACTAGACCCAAATCCGGTATAATGCTTATATTCATGGCGCTATAAAATGAGAACCTATTGATGATTTTTTTTCCCTTTAAGCCATTTTGAAGGGACGGTTTATGGACTCAATTGACAATGAGAATGGACAGATAGCAATACTATAAAGTATAGATTTATCTGTACAAACAGCCCCACGTTTGTTTACATTCCCCGGTCCTCTTGAGAATAATTAGATTCATCCCAATGGTCCCGAATGTGTTAAGGGGATTCAGACCAGAGAAAGACTTTCGTCTTGTTTACATCAGGGTCCCCCATTTACAATTCATAATGACATATACAGATATAATAATCTAATCAATCATCTAATCTAATCATGACATTACACAGTACTGTTACATTTGTGACATACAAGATATGCAAATATACAGTAAATATACAGTACTGTTAAACAGATCCTAACAGTAAATATATACATACGAGGGGGAGGGAACTGTACATTAGGAGGGGGTGGGTGGGTGGGAGGGCGGTTCAGACATTTACAGGGGCCAGGTTCGAATTGCAGCCTCCCATAGGTGCCCTTGAGAGCGGTTTTGAAGGTGGGTACTGGGTAGTGATTAGGGGTGGACGGTATAAACGGTATGGATTTTGACTATACCTTCATACCTTGTGACCGGTAGACTAGAGCAGCTAGTCACAGCAGTAGCAATGACGTTAACGTTACTTGACGATTCACTCGACGTTTGCAGTGGTCGTTGCAGTGTTTAATTGTACTGAGTTTTTCTCCACTTGCTCACGGACCTTGTCATATAGTTTGGGCATTTCAATTTGGCTAAGGAGGCTGAGAGGAGACTTGCTTTAGCGCAGCAAGGGGCTAACATTAGCCGCTATGCTAACGTTCTTACGTGACTGTGCGGCACCAGTTTCATTAGTGAGGAAAGGGGGGTTATAGTGACGAGGCTTGACAACAGAGGTTCAAAGATAACTTCACATTTATTGGCTATTCGTTTCTTTATATCGCTTTATCCATCGGGCTGCTCTCGTTTCCAACTCTGTGTGTTGACATTGACATCCTGGTGTGACATCAACTACAGCAACTTAGGACGCTCAAACCTCAAACATAAACCTATTGCATCACGCTCTCTCTCTACGTTGTCAAACACTAAAGTTAAGTTATGTTGGAGTTTTATTGTGTTTGCGTTGTTTGAGGGAAAGAAACCTTGTGTCCTGCAGTAGTTTTTATTTTCACTTTGTGCTGCTTGATTTGATTGTATTTCATGAAAAGTGTTTTTCAGAGATGGAAGTAACTTGAGAAAAGGTTTTGCATTTTTCTATTGCAGTTTTGCACAATAAATGTTGTTGTGAAGGATCAGATTAAACCGAATATGTATATTTATTTATATATATATATTTAATTGTATTTGTATATCGTTTGATATCCCCTGTATATTCCTTGTACAATATGCATTGAATATCCCTTTAGTCTACTAAACAGCCCATAATAGTTTCATTCTACCATTGGACGAGAACCTGGCGCCAGGTTGCCATACCCCTAGGTCCAAGTTCAATCGTGCCCAGACTGATTCACCTGGCACCAGAGAGTGACGCCCATAATCTCATCAGAGTGGGTGGTCGCCTGCGGAGAGCCCCCGATCTACCAGATGACATTAAGTACCCGATCGTCTTGAACAGCCGACACAAGGTCACAGAGCTGATCATAAAGAAATACGACGAGGATGTACACCACGCAGGAGCAGAGAGAGTCTTCGCGGAGATCAGACGTCGTTATTGGATATTGCAAGGGAGAGAAGCAGTACGGCGCTTCCAGCGAACCTGTCTAGACTGCCGTAAGTGGCGCGCGCAGCCCAGCATACCACGGATGGCTGACTTACCCCCCTGTCGCCTCCGAATCGGCGACAAGTCATTCCACTCCACAGGCATGGACTGCTTTGGCCCGTTGTATATAAAGAGAGGAAGAGGCACCGAGAAGCGGTGGGGTATTGTATTCAAATGCATGACCACCAGAGCGATACATATCGAGCTCCTTCCGACCATGAGCACAGACTCATTCCTTATGGCCTTCCGGAGATTCACATCACGGAAAGGAAAACCGTCTACATTGTTGTCTGATCACGGGACCAACTTCAAAGGCGGAGAAAGAGAGCTGAGAGAGAGCTTCCAAGCTATGGGCCCAGAACTTAAGACCCACCTCGCTCCAGCCCAGATCGACTTCCAGTTTAATCCCCCGAACGCACCTCACTTCGGTGGAACTTGGGAACGAGAAGTACGTTCTATAAAGACAGCCCTGTACGCAGTACTCGGAGCCCAGACTGTGGCGGAGGAAGTCCTAATGACAGTCCTCACGGAGATCGAGGGAGTATTGAACTCAAAGCCCCTCGGTTACGTCTCCAGTGATGTAGCAGATGTCGACCCAGTCACCCCCAACACACTCCTAATGGGGCGGCTGGACCCCGCGCTACCCCAGACAATGTACAGGCCTGAAGAAGCGAACGGCCGAAGAATGTGGAGGTACAGCCAAGTACTAGCTGACAAGTTTTGGAGCAGCTTCCTACTTCACTACCTACCGTCTCTACAGACCCGCCAGAAGTGGGTAAAAGAGAGAGACAATTTGACAGAAGGAACAGTCGTCATGATTATTGACCAGTCACTACCCAGAGCTATGTGGCCGGCTGGCCGCGTAAGCAAAGTGATCACCGGTGCCGATGGCAAGGTCCGAGCAGCTGAAGTACTCGTCCAAGGGCGCACCTACACACGTCCCGTGGCGAGGCTCATAGAACTGCCCCGACTCCCAGATACTATCGATGATGACCATGACCCCATGACGTTGTGAGTTGACTGACCCTTACAGCGGACCTTGAGTGGTAGACAGTGCGGTTAATCTGTCTCTGCTTAGCTAATTAGGTGGGACTAATTAGGGGGCGGCTGTTGTGAAGGATCAGATTAAACCGAATATGTATATTTATTTATATATATATATTTAATTGTATTTGTATATCGTTTGATATCCCCTGTATATTCCTTGTACAATATGCATTGAATATCCCTTTAGTCTACTAAACAGCCCATAATAGTTTCATTCTACCATTGGACGAGAACCTGGCGCCAGGTTGCCATACCCCTAGGTCCAAGTTCAATCGTGCCGCCTAACATGTCGTGGCAAGCCCCGGTTCCGCGCAGGAATATGTCGGGCGAAATACGAATGGTACTATTTGTTCATAGCGCATATATATATGGCGCAAGTAAAGTAGAACTTTCTTTTAGTCCAGTTCTTTACCCTCCAGCAGAGTGACAGACGCAAAGCCTCCCCACGACGCACGTGCGGTGTAGTAAGGCCTACTTGGCCCCAGAATAGGCATTGAGATATCGTGTAGATTAATAGTTGAATAGTCATAGTTTGGCACTATACCGTCGAGTTGGACGTATTCTATTAAGCTAATAATAGTCTATTTATGTATGGTGCATCGTTCGGTTAGAGTTCTAATGTTATCAGTACCCCCATCGTTCCTGACGTTATCTGGACGCTTAACCAGGCTGGTCAGACCCCTAGTGGTGATTGCATCCGAGGAGCTCCGGGCCAAGAGCGACTGGACCTGTATATTGGATTACTCTACCCGGACGACGGCGAGCCTTCCACGGCTTGGATTATGCTTTGTGTGCTTTGATTATTCCATGGATAAAGGCCAACACTGCGGAGTGTTGGAACTACCCCCCGGAGAAGACTCCAGGTGAGACGGCGCTCGACACCAGTGAGGTCGCCTCACGTCTCTCCGTTGTGGACCGGCAGCTACCGTCCACAGAAGGTCCAGCTGTATTCGTCTGCGGTCCGAGGTTCTGTGGGCACCGTGTCCAAGACTTTGGATTCTCCCAAGACACCGTCGGCCAGATGGGATACCGCCAGTGGCTTCTCTAACCCCCCCCTCCTACTGTCTTACAACCAGCGGGACCCCCCCCCCCTTAGTGTATCCAGCTCTAATCATCTAAGTACCATCGCTATCGTTTCCTAAATATTCCAGGTTGTATACTTACTCCCTGCGTAACCAGAGATTGGACATTCAATGTTGATTTACCTACGAATACTCATTTGCCATAAAAGTGCATATTTCATATTTCAAATCATAAATGTAATTAAGTGATCGTTGTATACACCTTTTGCTGTATTAAACCTTCGATTTGGTACATTTGTGTGGATTCGTTTCATCAGGTGGGAAAGTGTTCATCATACTTATATCTTGTACTGGGTGGCCAGAAGTTAAAGTACATGAGGTAGTGGTATTAAATATCATATCTAACAATACAGTCAGGGAATTGTACCCCTCAGTTACAAATGTTCTTAAAATACCTCTGTACTATGTGAAATATGTCCTAGTAATACAAGAGTACAGTAATAGCTGCCAGATCTTTACCCCTTCAGAAGCATTTATAGACATTTTTAGGGCGGCTAAGTGGCGCAGTGGGAAAGGCGCTCGCCACCAACGCAGGAGATGCTGGGTTCGAGCCCAGCTCTCGTGTTGCTTCCGGCTTGGCTGGTCGTTCATACTAATCAAGAAAAGGGGCAGGGTTGAGATAGGTCTATTGGCAGTATTAGGGGGTGGGAAAGCCGGTGGGTAGGGATCGGACGTTGTGGACAGCGACTCCTACAGGTCGGTTGGTGCGCCTGTACAGCAGAATCAGGAAGCAACGGGGGCAACGTGAGCCTCCCACGCGTTACTCCTCGCCGCTGAGAGGTGGTGCTGTGCAGGTGAAAAGATGCGACAGCTGCCTCCTCGTGTACCGGAGGGGACACGTGATGCAAGGCTTGGTCCACATTGCAGCCGACCAGTGGGAGGCATGGTCTAACAACGTTCGAGACAGGGGAGAGTAGAATTGGATCATACGAAATTGGGATGGGAGAAAAATTGAAAATGGGGAGAAAAAGTGGATAAAAAAAAATAGACATTTTAAGATTAATTAATATACTGTGATATACCGTTACCGTCTATTCTTCAAATTATACCGTGATATACATTTTAGACCATACCGTCCAGCCCTAGTAGTGATTCACATTTTTTTACGGCTGTGGGTAGGGCGTTCCACATTGATGTGGCATAATTGCGGAACGTGTTTAGTCCCTTGTTTGAGCCGATTCTGGGTTGGACATGATTTGTGGAACTCCATTATTTACAACAGACAATGCTAGTGGACAATGCTAGCAATTATGTCAGTTACGTCTTGTGTCTCTTCCATTCAATTAATAGGGCCACCAGTTTGGTCTACCCGTTTTTAAATACTGGATCAACAGAGCTGTCTTTTCAACACTGGCGTGCATGCTTCAACAAGTGCTGATCCAAAAAAAATAGGTAGAATGGTGGACCTAATTGTAACAATTTAATTGTAATTGTTGACAATACTTTGTGTGAATAATATATTGTAAATGTAGGCTGGACAAATGCAAACCTGTCCTAATATGAATGCATATTTATTTACTACAGATACAAGGGTTCTTTCTAGGCCTGCCGCGATAAGCAATAAATCGATTAATTGCCGCGATAATTAAAATGAATGCAATGATTTTGACGGGCGCGATTAATTGCTATTTGCGCGTTTGTTTTAATGAGGCGGAACCAGTGCCCCTTGTCAGTCACTCTCCGTGTGGGTTGGCCGCTGGCGTTACTACAGAGCACAGCACGGGAGCTCCGTGGGGCAGTAGCAACGCCACATATTTAGCTTACCTACATTTCTCAATAGTGTTGCTCCTTTTAACCAAGTAGCGTTATTTGTAGTGTAACGTTAGAATAACACAGAATAACGTTAATACAATTACATGCATCATTGTTTACAATGAACGGGTGGGGCTAGTCAAAGCACTGGAGACGGGGACAAGTTAAACATGAATTAATTTATTATAACGGGTCGTTTTCGAGTCGTGCTGCAGTGCCTACGCACCACAGCTATTCTATTATATACGGCTTTGACGAGTCCTCCTCATCGTTGATTGCCTGTAGTAGCTGCATCTAATGTTAGTAGCTAACGTTAAAACTAAAAAACACAACCAGACGAGACAAGTTGTCGGCTAGGATAATCGCAACAATACTTCCGGTCCGGTCGGTGGGCTTCAAAATAAAAGTCTTAAACCGGAAAAGACGGAGCGGTGGGCTTCAAAATAAAAGTTTTGGGAAATAAATTTCTCAAATTCTTTTTTTAACCGGTCGCAATAATATCGCTTATCGCGATATTTTCGGGGGCAATTAATCGCCCAGCAAAATTTGTTATCGTGGCAGGCCTAGTTCTTTCAAAGTGGCAACATATCGAACTGCGTCGGCCGCACAGCCTTTAAAACACCTTCTATTCTCTCGCCTGGGCAAGCGAACGCCAGGCGACCCACCGGCGTTGATGAAGAAGTTTCCCCTATATGCATTCAGCAGCGGCGCATTAGGACCGCCGCTGCTATGAACTAGAGTCTCTAGACTATTAAAAAAATGTATTAAAAAAATACGTTTTTTTTTTATCATTTTATTTGGGCTGTGGGGGGTGCTTAATGTAAAAGACTGACCTGAGGAAAAGGCTGCAGGGAGAAAGCACTGCAGTCTAGTCGATTTTGTGTTTTGAGCACAAAGTTCATCATAGATCTAGCCTCTTTATTTTGCTCTCAAAGTGCACCAGATTGATGCATTTAACTTTAAAATGTAAAAAAAAAGTTACGGGGGGCATGCCCCCAGACCCCCCTAGAGGCACAGCGCCGCTGCTGAATTTTTTTTTCAGGGGAAACACTGAAGACACAGATCATTACGGATCTGGAGGAGCGGTATAGTGAGGAAAAGAGGGTGTTCATGCTGCTGAACAAAGCTAGTTACTTGGATCCACACTTCCATCGAAGAAGGGAACATAAACAGGAGGTGGCCTTACTGGAGGAGATGAAACAAGTGAACAGAAGCAGGAGGTGCAGATGGCCTTACTGGAGGAGATGAAACAAGTGAACAGAAGCAGGAGGTGCAGATGGCCTTACTGGAGGAGATGAAACAAGTGAACAGAATCAGGAGGTGCAGATGGCCTTACTGGAGGAGATGAAACAAGTGAACAGAAGCAGGAGGTGCAGATGGCCTTACTGGAGGAAATGAAACAAGTGAACAGAAGCAGGAGGTGCAGATGGCCTTACTGGAGGAGATGAAACAAGTGAACAGAAGCAGGAGGTGCAGATGGCCTTACTGGAGGAGATGAAACAAGTGAACAGAAGCAGGAGGTGCAGATGGCCTTACTGGAGGAGATGAAACAAGTGAACAGAAGCAGGAGGTGCAGATGGCCGTACTGGAGGCCAATCTCATCCTAGAATGAATGAATGAAAACTTTATTTACCAGATTGCAGAATGGGTACAATACAGTACGGCTCAATAGAAGCATTAGCATAGCCTCTCAAGTAAAGCCGACACAGTGGCTGAAACGCTCAACAGAGATGTTCGGTCATTATGATTAACGAGCTGAATAAACGCACATTTCTCTCTATACACAGAGTCGCACCAGTTTCTGACCTAACGTCACATATGCTCACAAACTCAGTAGTAATAGTAACATTAGCATTAGCTTAGCATTAGCATAGCAGTTTAGCGTGTTAGCTGCTCCAGCTACCTCTGGTCAAGGCCTAGTCTGGTGGAAAAGTGGCAGAAACGCCCAACAGATCAGATGTGCGGTCACTAGATTAATACAGGCAGATGTTACTGTAACAAAACGGAGAGGTCGACGTGAACCTACCTTTGTTTCCCTTCTCCTGTGTTGTTCTGAACGTGGTAGAGTCCAGCAGCGTTCTGCTAACAACACGAGGTGGTTCTTCTGCAGGGAGTCCGACACAACAACACCGCTCATGTAACCTACTACTGGTTAGAAGTAGCCGGACTTCGGGCTCATTCCCTCTGGAAGGTGGTGACAGTAAACCAGGAAACAGTTTATTTGGGTTTGCAGGTTTTAGTTAGTCCGTTCTTTACACGATCTCTACATTCTAGATCTGTTCAGAATCACAAGTTAGCATTAGCCCATTAGCAACATACAACGAGGTGAAGAAGCTACACAAAGCCTGACGTCATTTCCGCTGGGCGGGGACTTCCTCAATGCGCTCCTTGGACCAACTCTAACTTTGCCAGCAGATGGCGCTCGAAGTGCAGTAAGTGTAAAATGAAGTGCAGTCAATGGGAGGTTTACACAAAAACACTGACTAACTAAAGTCATTTTTGGAGGATATGCTTTATTCTCTCTAAACAGACACACTGACTCTCACAACAAACGTCCTAGATCAGATTAGATTCAGATTTATTATCATCATACCACACAAATTCAGTAGAATGAAAATAAGTTCTAACCAGAGTGCATAACAGATAAAGTATATATATACAGTGTGTACAGTGTACAGAATTGTATACAGGTATATATGCAGATATATCCATACTGATATAGATAAATGTATACGGTATACAGTGTTGCAGTCTCTGGCCAGAGGTCCCACCTCTTCTCTGCCAGCGGGATCGACTGCAGAGAAACAGGTGGGGGACCCTGATGTAAACAAGACGGAAGTATTTTTCTGGTCTGCATCCCCTTAACAATTGTTTGTATTGAGCCGTACCCTGTATTGTACCCATTCTGCAATCTGATAAAGCTTTCAATCAATCAATCAATCAAACATGCAGGAGCTCCACAGCAGTCTGGAGCTGATGGACAAACGTCAACATAAGATCCCCTCCTGACACCACTGCTGCTACTACTGCCCTCTCCTCCTGCCTCCTGAAATACAAATCTGGATGAATCACAACCTTCTCCAACTCAACAATCTGGAATGCCCTCCCCAGCCAACTGGAACAATCTACCTGTCCACATCCGTTCAACGTCATCTTTTAAATTGTTTAAAAATATGTTGTCCTCTCACGGTGAGACTATCTGCTTATGCTTTGGACCTCAATAGAATAATATGAGATAGATTAACCATTGCTGGTGTTGCAGTTCATGTTCTTGTTGTTGTGTTGTTGTTGTTGTTGACATACTGTTGTATGTTTTTTATCTTTGGATTCTTTTATTTTCTTGGCTGGCGTTGCTTACTCTGTTGTTTTGTTGCTTTTGTTTCTGTTTTGTTTTGTCTAGTTTTTTTTATTTGTATTTTTTTATTTGTTGTTTGTTGTTTCTGTTATATAAGATTGTCAAATAACTCTGTATTGTCTTTGCGGACCCCCTTGAAAACGAGATGGTTTCATCTCAAGGGGTTATTCCCAATAAAGACATTTCAAACTAACAGTACCAAAACTGAAATCCTTCTAATAGGCCCACCTCACCTTCTCCGTAAAAACCCTGACTGCTCCATATCCATCAACAACCACTCTGTCCTCCCCTCCCCCATAGTGAACAACTCGGGTGTTCTATTTGACCCCAAACTATCCAAGATATGTTACTTAAAGAAGCCCCGTCCGTAGAAACATTTAAGTCCCACCTCAAAACCCACCTGTTCAATTTTTGTACCTTTATTTAACCAGGCAAATCAATTAAGAACAAATTCGTATTTACAATGATGGCCTGACAAGCGACAACGCCTCTTGAAGGGAGGGGGCCGGGGGGGATGAAAAGGAATTCAGGATTAAACATTTCCGACATACAATATATGTTATTAATACAATATAAATATACATACAACAAGTAATATAGCAGTGAGAGGGGCACCATGACAGACAGGGGGGGGGGGGGGGGTGTTACTGGCTTGAGAAACAGTTGCAGGAATCAGTGAGAATGTTCATCAGAGAGTGCTTGAATGTTGACTATAGGCATAAAGGTGACCAGTTTGAGAGATTTCTGTAGGTTGTTCCAGTCCCTGGCAGCAGCAGCCCTGAATGACGTTTGACCAAGTGCAGTGTATGTTTTCTGAATCTTTAGGAGAATGTGTTGAGCAGAACGAGTGTTGTAAGTGGCAGATGTAATTTGCAACAGGTGACATAGGTAAGGGGGGGGGGGGGGACAACCCAAGGAGGTTTTTGTAAATGAGCATGAACCAGTGTTGCGACGAGTGTGCAGGGATGGCCAGTTGACGGAGGAGTAAAGGGAGCAGTGGTGAGTGTTGAAAGGGGCACTGGTGGCAAACCGGATAGCAGAGTGGTAGAGGACATCAAGTTTGTGGAGTGAGGTCTTACATGCAGATCTGTAGACTATGATCAAGCATGGGGAGTATTGTCATTTGAATCAAACTTGCATACCCTCACTCCTGACCCTCTAACCCCTGCATCACTTACATTTTCACATCTGTACACACATATTAGTATTATTATTATTTTCTATTATTATTATTTTTTAATTGTCTCTGTCTCGTTTCTAAGCTGTCTCCCTTTCTCTGTAGTGTCACCACCATGTTGTCATTGTAAAGGTCCATGTACTGTGTCTGTCCATGTACTGTAATGCAATGTCTGTAAAGTGCTTTGAGATACCTTATGTAAGGTGCTATATAAAATACATTTATTATTATTATTATCTTGGAGGTGGAGCGTGTCCAGCCTCTGTGGCCATCCAGTCTCCTACAAACTGGAGAAAGAGGGAGAGAGATTTGCCCTGACAGGCGTTCCACTCTTTTTGAGAAAAGGTTTTCCAGGACTTTTCCAGGACTTTTTCTTGACAATTCAGGACAGCACTTGCTCACAATCGGTCATATAATTTACCAGTAGGCCTGGTATTGACACATTTAACCCCAAATGTATTCCTCCTTTTTTAATTATGCAGGGTTCCTGATGAAGTGTCTCATGTTCATTACAAGTACCTGCTACACCCATCACAAAATGTACGTTTTGTAGTCATTACATCAGGATTTTACAGCACTTTAAATAATAAGACAATAAGCATGTGCTTGTCAAATACCATGTTAGGCCAAAACAAAGGGAACGTGGGCCAAACTTGGCCCGCAGGCCCAAAATTGGGTGGTACTGCTATAATCCTACCAACAGTTGAGTTTCAATCAAAATGCACATCTAGGGACTAAAATACAATTGTACATTTCCAGGACAACATCATCTTTTTTCCAGCATATTTGGTAATTTCCCAGGTTTTCCATGACTGGAAATCTAGTCTCTGGATTTCCAGGGTTTCCAGGACGAGTGGGAACCCTGCCTGACCCTGGACACTAAAGACTTCTGGTATAGTGTACCTGCCCACTCACTTTATCTTATTATTTAATATAGTCTTTGCTATTTATTTTGTATGTTTACTGTATGCAGGAGGGGAACAGCTCCCTCCTACCTCTGGTCAATAATCTCTAATTACACACCCCCAAGACCCCTACACTCTACATCTTCTGGCCGCCTCAGACCCACTCCCACCTGAGCTCCAGGGGGGTCATCAAAGAGAAGCAGGCTATTCTCAGTCCTCACTCCACAATGATGGAACAAACTTCCCACCAGTCAGGACTGACAAAACCCGCCCAATTTTCCGCCGCCGCCACACTTCTTCAATCAATATCTGAAATGTATATATATATTTTTTATTACTTACTAACCTTTGTACCATCTTACTATCATGCACTTTGCTACAAAGTAATCTACCTTGCCTATATTACTACCTACTATGCGAATCTGTCTATACTACTATGCACCCAAGACTGTAGCACCCAAGTTCAACCCTGTTTGAGGAACAATGTTACTTAGCTGCCAGAGTTGTACCCTTCCTGCTGACTTGCTGTACACAACTTGTGAGTCACTTTGGATAAAAGCGTCAGCTAAATGACTATGTAATTGTAATGTAAACAACTGTAGTAACAATTTATGTTCATATGGCCAATAGATTTGATATTATAGTGTATTTTTGATTGATTAGTAATAGTTATTTCAACAGTATTATAGCATTATTCAGAATGGCTAGCTGACCACAGTTTGGCTTGACCTTGGCAAACCTGATAGAAGAGAGACACGCACGCACACACACACGCACGCGCGCGCACACACACACACACACACACACACACACAAACACACTCTCTCATGTGACATTTCAGTGACCACTGTCTACTCTAAACTAACAAGACAGGCTGGTTAGGTTAAGTGGACCACACACACACATCGTCCCAGCTTGATGAATGACACACACAGAGAGAGAGAGACACACACAGACTCAGGTGACACCCACACACACACACAGAAAACCCAGACAGCTAGGGTGGGGCCCTGACCCACCCCTGATCACAAGAGCATTGTTGTTAAAAACCTGTTCTTCTTGAAACCAGCGCTCACACTCAAAGAATCTACTTCACAAACTTGCCCCTCCCTACCTGTCTGACCTCCTCCACCGTCACACGCCCACCCGTCGCCTTAGGTCTGCAGATGCCAACCTCCTAACACCTCCCACGACCAGGCTCCGGACCTGGGGCGACAGGGCCTTTGCTGCTGCTGCCCCCTCCCTCCGGAATGCCCTCCCCAGCCATATCTGTGATGCAAACACCCTGACATCTTTTAAATCAGCCCTCAAAACTCACCTTTTCAATCTTGCTTTTGACCTCTAATTCTGTCGGTTTTATTTTATTTTGTCATGTATTATTTTTATTCCGTTTTTGTTCTGTTTTTTTGTTTTGCCATAGTTTTGTCTCTCCTACCCATGTAAAGCATATTTGAGCACCTGGAAAAGCGCTATATAAGATAGATGTATTATTATTATTATTATTTATTATTATTATTATTATTATTATTATTATTATTATTATTATTATTATTATTATTATTATTATTATTATTATTATTATTATTATTATTATTATTGTTGCAGTCTCTGGCCAGAGGTCCCACCTCTTCTCTGCCAGCGGGATCGACTGCAGAGAAACATGCAGCAGCTCCACAAACTTCAACACAAGATCTTGGAGGATAAGATACTGTAAGATAAGATATTCCTTTATTGATCCCCTTGTGGAAATGCAGGCGTCATGGCAGCATGGTGGAGGGGAAGTACATGTATGGGCAGGGTAATAGTAGAAAGACATAAATATAGGCAATAAAATGAGAACAAATAAACAGTGTAAACAATATAATTCACTCTGAATATAAAAATAGGAGAAAAACAGTGTAGTGGCGGCTGGTGAAAAATATTCTGACAACATCCCCTCCAAATTCCTCAGAGATTCCATCACCCCAGTCATCACACACATAATAAACCTCTCCATAAAACAGGGACACGTCCCCAAGGACTTCAAAATTGCGAGGGTGACCCCTCTGCACAAAAAGGGCAGCAAATTAGACCCAGGCAACTACCGCCCTGTTTCTATTCTCACCTCCATCTCGAAAGTCATGGAAAAAATAGTCTACGAACAGGTCGAAAAGTACCTAGCGGAAAAAAATCTAATCTACGAATTCCAATCTGGCTTCAGAACATCCCACTCCACTGACACATGCCTTCTCTATTTGAACGACCACATCAAACAAGAGGTGGACGCGGGCAAATACTGCGGCATGGTCATGCTGGACCTACAAAAGGCCTTCGACACTGTCAATCACTCCATTCTGATTGACAAGCTAAAAGCAATTGGTTTTAGCTTGTCAATCAGTGAGCTGGATGCAATCCTACCTTGAGGGGAGGGAACAGATGGTGGAGGTAAACGGTACCCTATCCCCCCCCCTCACAGTGAGCTGTTGTGTTCCACAAGGAAGCATACTAGGACCGCTACTGTTCCTAATTTATGCAAATGACATGTCGTCAGCTTGTGACTGCAACTTGTTCCTGTTTGCGGACGACTCAGCCCTGCTGGTCTCTGACAAGAACAAGTTACAGGTTGAAAAAACCCTCAGCTCGGAACTAGGCAAAATCTGCATATGGCTCGCTGATAACAAACTATCATTACACATGGGCAAAACAGAGTCCATTCTCTTCGGTTCAAATAACAAACTCAGCAAGACCGACGGCTTCTCAGTTACAGTGGGTGACAATATTGTCACAAGAAAAGATGAAATTACCTACCTGGGTTCCATCCTAGAGGCTAATCTCTCCTGTGACAAAATGGCATCCAATGTAATAAAAAAAGTCAACCAAGGAACTCGATTCTTGTACCGGATCGCCTCTCTGGTAAACAAGAATACCCTGAAGACTCTGGCAGGAGCACTCATTCAAGGGTACTAGGACTATGCTTGCACCTCATGGTACCAAAGCACCTCAAAGGCGCTAAAAACAAAATTACAAACATCTCAAAACAAACTGGTCAGACTACTGCTTGACCTTACTCCTAGAACCCACCTCACCCCTGCCCACTTTGACAACCTAGGATGCAGTGGCGTAACTCTCTCTCAATGTGTGCCGGGGACAGATTTGGGGGCGTGGCGAGTGACGTCGATGGGGGGGGGTTAGGGGGGCCCCCCCCCCCCTCTGCGTCTCTACATTTCGTGGCCGCATTTCTGCAGACCCCTCTCTGATTGGTTGAACTCTATTTCTGCAGACCCCTCTCTGATTGGTTGAGCGAAGCCCCTCTCTGATTGGTTGAGCGTGCGCATGCGCATGAGCCGCGACAAGCTCCTCCAGAAACTCCGTTAAGCTCCAGAGAGAGAGGCTGAAAACCCACAGGTCTTGCCCGACGGATGGGAGCGAATCCCGGATCCGAGGTTTCTGATGACTACCCCCAAAACACGGAGGTCGCGAACGCAATTTATACGCATGGAAGTATTGATTACGCCATAACGAATCATTAAAAAAATATACCGTTAACTGGAATATGTTGTGTGTGCCTTTCTGAATATGATTTGGAAGGGTTATAATAGAAGAAAGACAGTGTAAACAATATAACGTTATGTGAATAAACTGCGAAATAATAACTAATTCCTTGGTCAATAGAAGTCTCTGTGATACTTTCTGAATATGATTTGGGAGGGTTATAATAGAAGAAAGACAGTGTAAACAATATAACGTTATGTGAATAAACCGCGAAATAATAACTAATTCCTTGGTCAATAGAAGTCTCTGTGATACTTTCTGAATATGATTTGGGAGGGTTATAGAAGAAAGACAGTGTAAACAATATGTTTGACGTATTTTAACACACACCTCGGCTGACGACCCGAGCTATTATTATGCAAAGACAAGTACTTTAGCGAGTGGGTACTTGGCCCATGCAGGGCAAGAATGCAACCCCCATCTACTGCTCTTTGCATAATAATAGGACAGGTAGTCAGACTCAGCTCTTTGGACGGTAAAACGTGGGGGGGACACATTCCGATGTCCCCGGCGTCAGGTACGCCCCTGCTAGGATGGCTTAGAGTAGACGACAGAGTACAGCAACTTGCAATGGGCCTGGTCTACAAGATACACTACACGACCAAGGTACCCATGTACATGTCAAAATACTTCCCAAAGGTCAGTGAATACCACTATCACAACACCAGAGGGAGCTCCACAAATCATGTTAAACCCAGATTCGGCTCAAACAAGGGACTAAACACGTTTCGCAATTATGCCACATCAATGTGGAACGCCCTACCCAAAACTGTAAAGGAATGTGAATCACTACCCACTTTCAAAACCACTCTCAAGGGACACCTACGGGAGACTGCAATTCGAAACAGGCCCCTGTAAATGTCCTACCCCAACCCCCTCCAATGTACAGTAATTTACCTAGTATAGTTTTGTCAATATTCCAATGTACAATTGTGCTTGTTTGTACAGTGTCCCCCCCCCCCCCCCCCCCCCCCAATGTACAGTTTTGCTTGTTTATACAGTGTTTCCCCCCCCCCCCCCCCCCCCCAACCACCTCTAATGACAGCTTTAAGTACCTGGGGGTCCACATCTCAGAGGATCTGACATGGTCAACACACATAGACACAGTAGTAAAGAAGGCGAAACAGCGCCTCTACCACCTGAGACAGTTAAGGAAGTTCAGAGTATCGGGGAAGATACTCCAGTCCTTCTACTCAGGAGCTGTAGAGAGCATCTTGACCGGAAACATCACTGCCTGGTATGGAAACAGCACGGCACAGGAGGCCCTACAGAGAGTGGTGCGCTCAGCCGAGCGTACCACGGGTATTGCACTACCTCCCCTGCAGGTTCTATACAACAAGAGGTGCAAATCCAGAGCCTGCAGAATAATGAAAGACCCCCACCACCCCAATAACAGCCTGTTTCAGCTGCTGAGGTCAGGCAGACGCCTGCGAACCCCAGCTACTAGGACAGAGAGGCTTAGGCTCAGCTTCTTCCCCCAGGCCATCAGAGTCTTGAACAATGAACATTGAGTACCACAGAACACTGAACTATCCACACATAAGCACACATGAGCACACACACGACACGCACGCTGTGCACGCTCACACACTAGCAGCCACTTTAACACTTTAACATGAGCGGGCACACACTCATGCCGCACACACACCCACACTTATTGCCAAAAGGAAAGGCCACTTTAAATTAGTATTAGCAACAGTAACAGTGTATTGCACTACCAAAGCTACCTAGCATGTCCTATATGCTCTGTAAATAACTATGTACAGATACCGAGATGTCACACCATGTTACCTGTTACCTGTTATTGCACAATGTTTTTTGTATTGGATTCTATTATATGTTGTACCACTGTATTGCACATCGTTGCGGGCAAGACCACCCGCATTTCATTGTATACTCGTATGCAGTGACAAATAAAACTCTTGTTGTTGTTATAATGTAAATTACCCAGTATGGTTGTCAATATCCCAATGTACCCAACCCCCCCCCACACAACCCCACCCAAACTCCTCCAATGTACAGTTTCTACGTCAAATGTATATACTCCCTTTTCTTGACTCTTTTTGTATCACAAACAGTACTGTATTTGCAAATCTGGTATGTCATAAATGTATAGATGTAGCAGTACTGTCTATCTGTATGTCATGTATGTCATATATGTCCTGATGAATTGAAAATGGGGGACCCTGATGTAAACAAGACGAAAGTCTTTCTCTGGTCTGCATCCCCTTAACAATTGTGTGTATTGAGCTGTACTGTATTGTACCCATTCTGCAATCTGTTAATAAAGTTTTCAATCAATCAATCAATCAATCAGGGCTGTGCCATATTCACTCAGTTTCAGTAACTACAGTATATAACCAGACCTGCAAACTGATAAGAGGTGAAAAAGGTGACATGTTTGTTGCTGCCAGTAGAACATCGCCGTACGAATTGGAAGAGCCGTTGCGTGTCGCGCTAACCCTTCCAGAAGCTTTGTGGTCCGGGCTTGAACTTTCCATAAATGTGTCTATAAATCCATTTAGTTAGATCCAGCACTGAATGTATCTTGTGATTATTATCAATTTTCATCGACGACAACTATTAGTTATTTCCTGGTTGGCGTGATTCCGGATGTGATGTCAAACGAATGCCACACGCTCAGCCAATAGACTATTTGTTTTATTATTGTGACATACATATGACGAAAGCCCGTAAGGGCTTGCACTAAAATAACCCATAGAAATGCATTGGAGGTCGTGGTGTTAAAAAATGCCAACACATAATAATAATTCATTACATTTATATAGCGCTTTTCTAGACACTCAAAGCGCTCCCCACAATGTAGGGTGGAAATGGCCTCCTTCACCACCACTGGTAGCACCCAACCTTGGGCTACGCAGGCTCAATGGCTGCCATACACTGGCACCAGGCACATGAATGTACGAGAGGACTGAGGGGCGATCGGCAGCCAGAGAGAAGTCGCCCATGGAGTCAGACAGTGATTCTGAGATTTATTCCTGAACAAAATTAGATGCTGCAACCGATTGGACTATGGTATTCAGAGACAGGACTTTTACAATTATTATTATATTTATCATACATCATTATTCTTTTGGGGGGGGGGGGGGGGGGGGGAAGAAAAAAAGAAAATCACCTGTGGGAGGGAGGGCATCATAATCGTCATAATCAATCAGTCAGCCAGTGGTGGTTAAGAGTCAGACACACTTAGTGGAGTTCTGCAGATAGAGTGTGTCCCAGCCTCTGTGGCCATCCAGCCAGTCTCATACAAACTGGAGCTTTGCCCTCCTGACCCTGGACACTAAAGACTTCTCCCCAGAGGAGCTGTCTGTCAAGCAGGTGGGCAGGAAGCTGAGAGTCAGTGGGAGTCAGAGAAGAAGCAGGAGGAGGGGAAAAGCTCCTACCCAGTGGATCCTGAGGCTGTTACCTGCTCCCCGGCATCAGATGGAGGCTGGAGAAGACACCACCACCGCAGTCTTTCAGCTCAGAGACAGAGGGCAGCACCACACAGACTGACTCTCACAACAAACAGGACACTGCAGAAATGATGGGACTCATAATTGTAATCCTTGAGTGACTTTTTTGTAAAAAATTGTCTTTTTATAATCACTAATTCAAACAATGTATTTTTTTTCATGAGCAATACATTTCCTGTACATTATTAATGGTTGTACTGTAGTGCCGGAGGAAAGAGGAATAAACGGAGGTAACTGAATGCTTGTTTAATGTACAAAGCCACGTCAGTCAACACAGAACAACAGCACATGTAATCGCCAGCACAGTAATGAATGACAACAGCGAGTGCCACCGCAATAGATGTCCCCTCTGGCCGCGGTGCCAGATTAGTAGTTCCCTCCCACTACACAACACAGTCAGAGGAGAACACGAACCAATAATGTAGTCACTACAATATTCCAGTTAACGGTATATTTTTTAATGATTCGTTATAAATTGAGGAAGCTGAGGGAGCGCGGAAGCTGAGGGAGCGGCAGGAAGGGGGCGGGCTAGCGTAGGGTCACGTGGGCGTCGTGGCCAATCAGAGGAACCCGGAACCTGAGCGCCGTTGTAGAAGGGATAGAGGCACGCGGGGCGCCTAAAACCAGTTGCGTGATTACGAAACCTAGCCGCATTTCTCGGAGACGCTCTCTGATTGGCACTGACTGACGCTCTCTGATTGGCCACTGACGCGTTTGCCCAAACCGTGACGAGCTGTGTCTTTGCCCATTTCCACGTCAAACAGCCTGCAAACTACCTGGCGTTCTATCGCCATGCTCTAAGACAAACTCTAACCTTAACCAACTTCGAAGAGTGCCTAAGCTTAACCAGTGTAGAAACAGGCGTCGGCCAATCAGAGAGCGTCTCCGAGAAATGCGGCGTGCATATGTAATCACGCTGCCGTCCCACGATTGGCGCACATGTCACATGACCAGAAACGTGCGTGGCCAATCAGAGCGCAAAACGGGAACGCGGAAATACGAGTGGTTTGGCAAGATGGCCGCGCGTCGCAGCAGCTAACGTTTCTACAGCCAGACTGTTTACATTGAGGAGCTTTTAACTCGCTTCTCTGGTTCAAAACCGTTATCAAAGGTCAAGTTAAACACAACACATTTGTGATCGGCCACCGTCAACTCCTCCGTGCAAACACGACTGACTTTGAACCCGATTGTGAACCAGATCAAGTGTGTTGTTGCCTTTGTTGTGAGTCGGACCAGAGACATCCACGTTGGAGACAATGAAACGAGTCTCTTGCTAACGTCTCTGTGGAGAACAGAACTGTACTGGACCAAGACTTCACATCTGGAAACAGATCAGACTGTGGACACCACAACATCTGTAAGTACAATTATGTTCACATTGTTTTCCTCGTATTGCTCCTTCCTTGCAGCAGCAGCTCGAACGGAACTGTTGCGGCTACATGTTGATTGATTGAATGATTGAAAATTGTATGAACAGATTGCAGAATGGGTACAATACAGTACGGCTCAATACACACAATTGTTAAGGGGATGCAGACCAGAGAAAGACTTTCGTCTTGTTTACATCAATCAATCAATTCCATCTTCAAAATTGATAAAGTAAGTGCCGATGGACATCATAATACGTAAATTAACACTTGTGTCTGTGATCAGTACATACATTTTATTTTATTTTTCTTTTTATTTATCCAGGAATGTCCCATTGAGATACAAGATCTCTTCTTCCAGGGAGTCCTGAACTATCCTAACATACGAACTATCCTACATGTCTGATCAGTACATAGAACTATCCTACATGTCTGTGATCAATACTAGAACTATCCTACATGATCAGTACATAGAACTATCCTACATGTCTGTGAGTGATCATACTAGAACTATCCTACATGTCTGGGATCAGTACATAGAACTATCCTACATGTCTGTGATCAATACTAGAACTATCCTACATGATCATACTAGAACTATCCTACATGTCTGATCAGTACATAGAACTATCCTACATGTCTGTGATCAATACTAGAACTATCCTACATGATCATACTAGAACTATCCTACATGTCTGATCAGTACATGAACTATCCTACATGTCTGGGTCTGGGATCAGTACATATAACTATCCTACATGTCTGGCATCAGTACATAAAACTATCCTACATGTCTGGGATCAATACATAACACTATCCTACATATCTGGGATCAGTACACTTTTTCACACCTTAACGACACAAAGTTATCTGCTCTTGGTAAGTCATATTGTAACATGAATGAATGAAAACTTGAATGAATGAATGAATGAATGAATGAATGAATGAATGAATGAATGAAAACTTTATTTAACAGATTGCAGAATGGGTACAATACAGTACGGCTCAATACATACAATTGTTAAGGGGATGCAGACCTGAGAAAGACGTTTGTCTTGTTTCCATCAGGGTCCCCCATTTTCAATTCATATAGACATTTATGACATACATAACATACATGACATTTATGGCATAGGGACATATAGGTATTTAGTACTGATACATTTGTGACAGTACTGTTACCCCTAGATCCTGACAGAGTATATACATATGATGGGGAGGGGACTGTACATTAGGAGGGGGTGGGTGGGTGGGAGGGGAATATACATACGGCGGGGAGGGAATATATACATGCGGTGGGGAGGAGACTGTCTATTAGGAGGTGGTGGGGGTTTTGGGCATTTACGGTGGCCAGTTTCGAATTGCAGCCTCCCGTAGGTGCTCTTTAAGGGCGGTTTTGAATGTGGGCAGGGATTCACATTCCTTTACAGCTTTGGGTAGGGCGTTCCACATTGTTGTGGCATAATTGCGAAACGTGTTTAGTCCCTTGTTTGAGCCGAATCTGGGTTTAACATGATTTGTTGAGCTTCCTCTGGTGTAGTGGTTGTGGTATTCACTGACCTTTGGGAAGTATTTTGACATGTACATGGGCACCCCGGTCGTATAGTGTATCTTGTAGACCAGGCCCATTGCAAGTTGCTGTACTCTGTCGTCTACTCTAAGCCATCCTAGGTTGGCAAAGTGGGCAGGGGTGAGGTGGGTTCTGGGGTTCAGGTCAAGTAGTAGTCTGACCAGTTTGTTTTGTGATGTTTGTAATTTTGTTTTAAGCGCCTTTGAGGTGCTTTGGTACCATGAGGTGCACGCATAGTCATAGTACCCTTGAATGAGTGCTCCTGCCAGAGTCCTCAGGGTATTCTTGTTTACCAGAGAGGAGATCCGGTACAAGAATCTAGTTCGTTGGTTGACTTTTTTTATTACATTGGATGCCATTTTGTCACAGGAAAGATTTGCCTCTAGGATGGAACCCAGGTAGGTAATTTCGTCTTTCCTTGTGACAATATTGTCACCCACTGTAACTGAGAAGCCGTCGGTCTTGCTGAGTTTGTTATTTGAACCGAAGAGAATGGACTCTGTTTTGCCCATGTGTAATGATAGTTTGTTATCAGCGAGCCATATGCAGATTTTGCCTAGTTCCGTGCTGAGGGTTTTTTCAACCTGCAATTTGTTCTTGTCAGAGACCAGCAGGGCTGAGTCGTCCGCAAACAGGAACAAGTTGCAGTCACAGGCTGACGACATGTCATTTGCATAAATTAGGAAGAGTAGCGGTCCTAGTATGCTTCCTTGTGGAACACCACAGCTCACTGTGAGGGGGGGGGGGATAGAGTACCGTTTACCTCTACCATCTGTTCTCTCCCCTCCAGGTAGGATTGCATCCAGCTCACTGATAGGCTATCAAAACCAATTGCTTTTAGCTTGTCCATTAGAATGGAGTGATTGACAGTGTCGAAGGCCTTTTGTAGGTCCAGCATGACCATGCCGCAGTATTTGCCAGCGTCCACCTCTTGTTTGATGTGGTCGTTCAAATAGAGGAGGCATGTGTCAGTGGAGTGGGACGTTCTGAAGCCAGATTGGAATTCGTAGATTAGGTTTTTTTCCGCCAGGTACTTTTCGACCTGTTCGTAGACTATTTTCTCCATGACTTTCGAGATGGAGGTAAGAATAGAAACAGGGCGGTAGTTGCCTGGGTCTAATTTGCTGCCCTTTTTGTGTAGAGGGGTCACTCTCGCAATTTTGAAGTCCTTGGGGACGTGCCCCTGTTTTATAGAGAGGTTTATTATGTGTGTGATGACTGGGGTGATGGCGGCTGCTGCGTCTCTGAGGAATTTGGAGGGGATGTTGTCATGGCCAGTGGCCTTGTTAGGTTGGAGGGCGCTCAATTTTTTGAGTACCTCATCGGTTGTTACCATTTCAAGTTTGAAGTCGTCTTTGTGGACCCCTAGGTTTTTGTAGTATGCTACTATGTGTTCTACCCCATAATGCCCTGAGTGGGAGGGTAGTTTGTTTACCAGTGTTGTGGCTATGTTTGTGAAGAAGATGTTTAAGTAATTGGCTACATCCAGCTTGTCTGTGATGAGCGTGTTGTCCGTCTTTATGTTTATGTTTGAGAATCTGGTTTTAAGTTTTTTACTGCAGCCTAGTTGATTATTGAGTAATTTCCAAAGTTCGCGGGGTTTGTTTTTGTTTTCCTCAGTTTTGTCGTTGATGAAATTTCTTTTTGCGGTTCTGATCATGGTGTTTACGTCATTTCTTAGTCTGTTTCTTTGGATTTTTAGTTCAACCACGTGGGCTTGGAGTTCACTGTTTGAGCTTTTGGAAAGCTTTGTCTGACTTTTATGAAGTTCAGAGCATTTTTTGTCTCTGGTTTTCATAGCGGCCAGTATTTCAGTAGAGTCCCATGTCCCATATCCAATGTGTTGTTTGCTAAACCTTGACTAAACCTTCTCAGTTTGTGATTGTTCTGTTCTGTTAGAACAATCATATTTTATGTTGCATGGTTTGGAGAGCTAGGAGGCTTCCTTAGAAGAGACTCGGAGTTCAGTGTAAAAGTGAGAGTAAGACAGACTAAAGTAAACATTTCCTTTTCCCCCGTCGCAAACCGTTAATTCAACTTGTTAGGAAGTGGAGGCTTCCCTCATTTAGATTAGATTAGCTGTCATTATACAGCACAAGTACACTACAACAAAAAGAAGTTTGGCAGATTTAGGCAATTTTTTCTGTACATAATGAACCATGACATGAACGTATCTTTTTCTCTTCACCTGCTGTAATTTAGCCTTCAGTTTTTTGGCAAATAATCCACTGCGTCCACTATGATGGATTTGTGATCTTTGTGTCAACGTCTAGAGAAAAAGGTATTTGCATTCCCATAACCTAGAATATTGATGACATTGATTATAGTTGAATCACTGATGGTTCTTCTGTAAAGAAAGGTTTAAAGGGTAATTTAACCTAAAAGGTATTTGCATTCCCATAACCTAGTGTGAGGATTCGCCTGTTCCCTGGACCTTTTTTCCCTGTGTCCTCACCTCACCAGCCCCCACCCTTGTGAGAACTTTTCCCTGCCTCCTACTCTTCACCAGCCCCCACCCTTGTGAGAACTTTTCCCTGCCTTCTACTCTCCTTCACCAGCCCCCACCCTTGCGATGATTTACTCTCCTCTACTCTTCACCAGCCCCCACAGACAGTGTACAGGCCTGAAGAAGCGAACGGCCGAAGAATGTGGAGGTACAGTCAAGTATTGGCTGACAAGTTTTGGAACAGCTTCCTACTCCACTATCTACCGTCTCTACAGACCCGCCAGAAATGGGTGAAAGAGAGGGACAATTTGACAGAAGGAACAGTCGTCATGATTATCGACCAGTCACTACCCCGAGCTATGTGGCCGGCTGGCCGCGTAAGCAAAGTGATCACCGGTGCCGACGGAAAGGTCAGAGCGGCCGAAGTGCTCGTCCAAGGGCGGATCTACACCCGACCCGTGGCGAGGCTAATAGAGTTGCCAAGGCTCCCCGATACTATTGATGACGACCATGACCCCATGACTTTGTGAACTGCCCTACCCTCACAACAGACATTGAGTAGTGGACAGTGCGGTTAATCTGTCTCTGCTTATCTAATTAGGTGGGACTAATTAGGAGGCGGCTGTTACGAAGGATCAGATTAAACCGAATATATATATTTATTGATTGATATATATTGCATAATATTTGTATATCGTTTGATATCCCTTGTATATTCCTTGTACATATACACGGAATATCCCTTTAGCCTAGTACAGACCATAATATTTCATTCTCCTATTGGACAGCGGTCCACAGGCGCCATGGCCATACCTTCAAGGTCTGGTTCAAAGTCACCGCCGGGGACATGCCTGGACATGAACGGTATTGCGCAAGGATATGAGACAGGAATAAAGCTGGTACTAGTTTATTCATCTAAGCGTATAAATACGGTGCAGGTGAATACAGAAGTAGAGTTACCCAATAAGTTGAAGCCTCACCCACGATACGACGTGCGGTGCAGTATGGCCTGTTTGGCCCCAAATAGAGCATTGAGACCGCGTGCGAATTAATAACTGAAGTGTCAGAGTTTAACGCTGTACCGTCGAGTTCGACCTATTCTATTAAGTCAGTAATAGTCTATTTGTGTATAGTGTATCGTGCGGCTAAAGTTCTACAGTGACCAGCATCACCAACGTTTCCTCGTATCAGCTAGAGTGCTTATCCAGGCTGGGCTGCTTACCATGGCGCTTTCACCCGAGGGGCCCTAGACGAGGACCGTGTGGATTATGTACACTGGATAACCTACCGACGACTGCATAGCCCTTTTCGGCTGGATTATATTTGCTTTTGGTCCTGTAATTAATGGAGCGGAGAATCGCTGACACCCACAAGTGTGTGGGATTTAACCTGTGAGGAGCCACGTCGAGTCTGCCTCTCAGAAGTCTGAGGCCGGCTAGCTTTCTTCCATGTGGAGCTACATGCTACGGAGAACAGCTGTATTCGTCTGCGGATCAAGATCTTATTGCACCGTCTCCTGTACTTGGAGTCTCCTTATCATCGTTGACCCAGACTCTACTACCGACAAATCCTCTACCCTTGCTGGCTTACAACCGGGGGGACCCTTCCAGTATCTCCCGCTATATTACTAGTGTACCATAGATATAATTCCCTAAGATTCAGGTTGTATGATTATCTCCTGCGTAATATGAGAATGGACATTCGTTATTGATTTGCCTACGCACATTCCTTTGCCTTATAAGCGCATCCAAAGTAAAGTAAAGTATATTATGTACCTTTTGCTGCTAATAAATACTTAAATCCAGTTTTGTGTGGAACCGAGTCATTGTGGGAAGTGTTCATCATTAGATACCTGTGTACTGTATGGCCAGTAGGAATGTACATAAGACGGTAGTGGTTTAATGATACCATACTTATCAATACAGTCAGGGAATTGTACCCCTCAGTTACACTTGGTCTTTCTTGTTCAATTACCATCACGCAGCTGTCATAGTTTGTGATTAGCGCCCCTGAGGGCTTTATATACCTGGACCTCCCTTCCAGTCCTTGTCGGGTCGTTCTGTATCTGTGTTCACTCTGTGTTCATGGAGTTCTGTACGTTACCATCCTGTACGTTACCATCACCTGCCGCGTCTCCGGCGTGAGACGACGTGCCAGCCATCACCACCTGTCGCCGTTTGCCTGGAGTGGGACACCGTCTTCGCTCTCTAATTCTCTAGGGGAGGTTTTCCAGTGTTCCCACTCCAGACGTCAAGCCGGCGCGTCATCGCTCCCTATTTCCACGGGAGGATGGCATCTCTTCGCCCCGGTCCCCTGGGACCCCTGTGTTCTGCGCTGCCCGTCTGCAGCATCCGAGGAGGATCTCTGTGCCAAGCCTGGAGTGGTGTTCCCACTCCAGACGTCAAGACGGCGCGCATCGCTCCCTATTTCCACGGGAGGATGGCGCCTCTTCCCCCCGGCCTCCGCTGTCGGGCCCCTGTCTCCGTACCAGGCCTCCGCTGTCGGGCCCCTGTCTCCGTACCAGGCCTCCGCCGTCGGGCCCCTGTCCCCGTGCCCGGCCTCCGCCGTCGGAACCCTGTCCTCATCCCTGTAAGCAGCTCTGGCCCTCGCCCTGTCCAAGGCCTTAACCCTGTTCTCTGTCCCTGTCTCCAGCCCGCCTCTCCGGGCCTCTGTCCCTGTCCCCCTCTCCAGTGCCCCTGGTCCTGACACTTAGCCCTGGCCCTTAGCCTTGTCCCTGACACTTAGCCCTGTCCCTTAGCCTGTTCGCCTTTTTTTAGCACAGTGCCGCATTTTCCATATTTCCTTGACTCTAGTGTTTTTGTGTTTTCCCTTAAAGGGACTGTGCCGCTTTTTGTTCTATAATACATTTTTGCCCTGTTTTGGCTTACTCTCATACCTGTCTTGTGTTGTGCGATTGGAGTCGGTTTCAAACCATAACAGTACGACCCGACCAGTCGACGACCCCAGCCAGCACAGACAGTGTATGTGAGTTAGCCCATGTTAGCTCCCTCTAGTTCCCTCTAGCTCCCTCTAGTTCCCCTGTTAGTTCCCCTGTTAGTTCCCCTGTTGACTCCCCTGTTAGCTCCCCTGTTAGCCTCGTTAGCTCCCCTGTTAGCTACCCTGTTCCCCACAGCTAGGACTGTCCTTCCAGCTAGCTTGTTCTCCTTTGCTAGTCCAGCCCTGTCTGCTAGCCTAGCTCCGGCAGCTAGCGCAGCCTCTATGCTAATGTAGCAGTACAGCTAGCATAGGCCCTGTAGCTAGCAATGCTCTGGCAGCTACCCAGTCCCTCTGCTAGCCCCACTTTAGGTGTAGCTTCCCCTGCTAGCATGGCCCAGTTTTTTTTTGTTTGTTGCTTAGTCTTGTCCCCTGCCCCGCTGTCTGATTTTTTCGGTCGCCCGGTGGCTCCCATGGAGGGGGAGGTACTGTGAGGATTCGCCTGTCCCTGGACCTTTTTCCTGTGTTTTCCCTGTCTACTCTCCTCAACAGCCCCCACCCTTGCGATGATTTACTCTCCTCTACTCTTCACCAGCCCCCACCATTGGACTTTCTTGTTCAATTACCATCACGCAGCTGTCATAGTTTGTGATTAGCGCCCCTGAGGGCTTTATATACCTGGACCTCCCTTCCAGTCCTTGTCGGGTCGTTCTGTATCTGTGTTCACTCTGTGTTCATGGAGTTCTGTACGTTACCATCCTGTACGTTACCATCACCTGCCGCGTCTCCGGCGTGAGACGACGTGCCAGCCATCACCACCTGTCGCCGTTTGCCTGGAGTGGGACACCGTCTTCGCTCTCTAATTCTCTACGGGAGGTTTTCCAGTGTTCCCACTCCAGACGTCAAGCCGGCGCGTCATCGCTCCCTATTTCCACGGGAGGATGGCATCTCTTCGCCCCGGTCCCCTGGGACCCCTGTGTTCTGCGCTGCCCGTCTGCAGCATCCGAGGAGGATCTCCGTGCCAAGCCTGGAGTGGTGTTCCCACTCCAGACGTCAAGACGGCGCGTCATCGCTCCCTATTTCCACGGGAGGATGGCATCTCTTCGCCCCGGTCCCCTGGGACCCCTGTGTTCTAAAAGATATAAGATATTCCTTTATTGATCCCCTTGGGGAAATTCAGGCATCATAGCAGCATGGGGGGGAGGGGGGGGGGGTACAGGTAGTAAAACAACACAGTATACAGGTAGTAAAAAACAACACAGGCAGTGTAAACAATTTGATCAATATAATTTACTATCTGACTAGCTGAGGAATATTCACATTATTCACAGTGTCACATAAGGTGCAGTATGCATGAGGTAGTGTTATAATTTACTATCTACTGAGTATACATTATTCACAGTATCACGGTATCCACTGAAATATACATTATTCACAGTATCACAGTATCCACATAGGGTGCAGTAAGCCTAAGGTAGTGTAGGTTGTCCTCCTTGGGTTCCTATAAGTCCCAGGTCAATGTCTGGTAGCAGTCGCTGTCGCTGCCCCCTGTTGTGGAGCCTGGAGGCTGCTAGTCGCTGCCCACTGTTGTGGAGCCTGATGGCCGCTGGTATGAAGGACTGTCCGAGGCGGTTAGTTGAGTGTCGGGGGGGAATGAGTCTGTGGCTGAACGAGCTTCTCATCTTGACTAGCTCGTCATAGAGGGGGTGGTAGGGGTTCTCCATGATGGCATCCAGCTTCCTTATCATCCCCCTCTCTACCATCACCTCAAGTCTAGGTAGCTCGACTCCCACCACGGAGCCCGTCTGCAGCATCCGAGGCGGATCTCCGTGCCAAGCCTGGAGTGGTGTTCCCACTTCAGACGTCAAGACGGCGCGCATCGCTCCCTATTTCCACGGGAGGATGGCGCCTCTTCCCCCCGGCCTCCGCTGTCGGGCCCCTGTCTCCGTACCAGGCCTCCGACGTCGGGCCCCTGTACCCGTGACAGGCTTCCGCCGTCGGGCCCCTGTCCCTGTGCCCGGCCTCCGCCGTCGGAACCCTGTCCTCATCCCTGTAAGCAGCTCTGGCCCTCGCCCTGTCCAAGGCCTTAACCCTGTTCTCTGTCCCTGTCTCCAGCCCGCCTCTCCGGGCCTCTGTCCCTGTCCCCCTCTCCAGTGCCCCTGGTCCTGACACTTAGCCCTGGCCCTTAGCCTTGTCCCCGACACTTAGCCTTAGTCCCTTAGCCTGTTCGCCTCTTAAAGGCACAGTGCCGCATTTTCCATATTTCCTTGACTCTAGTGTTTTTGTGTTTTCCCTTAAAGGGACTGTGGCGTTTTGTTCTATAATACATTTTTGCCCTGTTTTGGCTTACTCTCATACCTGTCTTGTGTTGTGCGATTGGGGTCGGTTACAAACCATAACACCTAGAATATTGATGACATTGATTATAGTTGAATCACTGATGGTTCTTCTGTAAAGAAAGAAGGTTTAAAGGGTAATTTCACCTAAAAAGTATTTGCATTCCCATAACCTAGAATATTCCAATTGGTACTTTTATTGTGTTACACCTTTCAAGGAAGAGTTTAAAGGAGCATTTCACCTGTTAAGGTATTTGCGTTCCCTGCACATTTAAAGGTTTAAATGAATATATTTAGACATTTACCTGGTGAAATGATAAACTGAAAGAGTTTACTGATGATAAAAGGATACGTCTAATATCCAATCTTGAATCTAGCTTTTAACTAGAGATAACCTCAGAGACGTCTGAACCAAACCTAATGTGTTGATCTAATCAATCTAGGACTCGATATCGAACTAACCCTCCTTAAAGGAGAGATTATTGAAAGAACCAAAAAGGGATACTTCAAACCACTGCTACCGTTTACGTTTGTATGTCTGTATGTCTAGCTAGCGCGCATTTAATTAATAAACCGGTTATTATTATAACTCTGTCTCTGGTCCACTATTCTTATATTGTGTATATTACTCCTCTCCTCGTTTCATACCTAGAACTGTGCCAGTGGCGAACAGCTGTTACAAGTAGGTGACACAAGTGCTACACTCTCGTGAAATTTGAAGTGTCCGACGTTCTGACTCCTCCCCCGGCTGCACTCGGCTACTCTCGTCTATTTTCGAGGCGAGCCAAAATCAATCTCGAACACACCTATTGTGTCGCAAGCCCTACAGATAGCGCCACTGCTGTGATTGGTTGTCTGAATATGCGCTCGGCGCACCGCTCTGGAAAGTTCAGAAAGTTTCAACTCTCTAGGCTGTGTGCGGCCGCATAAAAAAGCTGAAAGGCGCTGAAAAAAGAAGCTGACTGCAGCGCATTACCTGTATGCGGCCGCAATCGGCCGCATACGCTCCCTCCCCATTGGAATACATTGAAAAAAGACGCTTGCGCCCAGAAATATGAGGCAGGTGGACCCGGGCCCTTAGACCCCGGGTCAACATTGACCCGCTAACAACGGTCAGTGGTGCCAATTCCTAACACAACATGAGGGTGTAACGGTTCCAGGGAGGACAATGAGAACTTTGCTCACAAAGTGAACATTGACCACAATGGAAACAGTGGTCTCCTACCTCCCTCTAGTGGTCACCATCAGATGGGCCAGATGATGCAAGCCACCATTTTGTGTTTCTTTAAAATAGTTGAGTTAATTTCTTCATGTATGTTGTCCTGGGCTTTTCCTTTCCTTGTTTAATTGTCATCCCCCTGTCTGGTTGTTGTTTGTGATATTGCCTTGGTTGTTGTTGTGAATTGCTTTTGTGTCTAGTTGGTGTTTAATTGTTTCTATGTTTTTGGACTGGCCATGCCAGGTGTTGTCAATTGTAATTAGTCTAGTATTTAAGTGTGTGTCCTTCCTCTGTTCTGTGTGGCGACATACCTCCAGTTTCCCCCCGTTCCTGTCCACGTCATGTTGCACTGTGTTTTCATTCTAAGTAAGTTTTGTTGTTCCGGTTTATTTTCCTTATTCTCAAGTTCGCTGTTTCACTAGTGCCAGCACTGCTGCGCCGTTTATGTTCTTTTTGTTATTTGTAGTTTAACCTTGCTCCCTCGGTTCTAAAATAAATAGAACACCACCTTTTTGTGAAGAGCAACCACCATCTCCGTTCTCTTGTCATTCTGCACCACCGTCTCCGTTATCCTGTCATTCTGTAGTTCTGGGGCTCCTCCATCGTTCTGCATATTGGGTTCCGTTCTTCCCCTAATCCTAACAGAGGGTTAAGGAAATAGGATTTTCTGTGGGTGTGATCATCCAGTCTAAAAACGTTTGCAAGAAATCTGTCAGTGTTTTGTCCTCTGCATCAAGAAATCTGTCAGTTTTGTATTCTGCATCAAGAACTATGTCAGTGTTTTGTACTCTGCATCAATAACTATGTCAGTGTTTTGTCCTCTGCATCAAGAACTATGTCAGTGTTTTGTACTCTGCATCAGACGCTGCAACACTTGATTGACTAATTTTTATTTATTTAAATGTGACTTTACGAGGCTATATTTAATGTCTCTATATCTAACTGTTTTTTTCACTGGATTCAAAGTCTGTACAATAACAAAAGAAAAGTGTGTGCGATTGTGCCCTCTAGTGGTGAGAAGTGTACAATGTCAGCAGGGGTGCATTGCTCATGGGACCGGGTTGCACGCCATGCAACCGGCTCTGTGAGCAGAAGCACGCGCACGCACATGCACGGATGTGCACACAGGAATGCGCTGCACTCAACTGATGCGCCAACTTGTTAAGTACCCACCTGACTACTTTGCATAACAATAGCGCTGATCGTCAGGTGTGTTCAAATACGTTCTGAGATACATTCACACAACTTGTAAATGAAATGTGTTACATTCCATTCGTATAGGCAATTAGGCATTGTCTTTAGTCTGTGATTATGCAAGGGAACATTTATGGGCATGCGCGGGAGCGCAGGCACGTGGCGTCATTAAAACACCGTGCAACCAGCTTTGAAATCAGCAACGCAACACTGGATGTCAGTGTTGACCTGTTTTGACTTTTTGTTACTGATGAGATGAGAGATGGTCTAGAATCTAGATGTGAAATGCCGAGTGGTGCCCCCACTGTGTGTAGCTTTTCTCCAACACGTCCGTGTTTCCGGGTTCCCGTTTTGCGCTCTGATTGGCCAGGTCATGTGACATGTGCGCCAATCGTGGGACGGCAAGTTCTGCGCCTATTTCCGGGTCGAACAGCCTGCAAACTACCTAACGCCTAGTTTATCACTGGTTAAGCTTAGGCGACTCTTTCGAAGTTGGTTAAGGTTAGAGTTTGGAATCAGGGCAGGCGTTCTATCGCCATGCTCTAAGACAAACTCTAACCTTAACCAACTTCGAAAGAGCGCCTAAGCTTAACCAGTGTAAAAACTTGCGGTCCCATGATTGGGCGTACATGTCACATGACCTGGCCAATCAGAGACGCGGAAACACGAACACGTTGGAGAAAGGCTTCAAGCGTCCCCACTCTCTGGAGCCACATACCCCTTCTGGTCTGGAATCAGATCCTATAGCAGAATTCTCCCTTACCCTGTCTCCAAAATGCTGAGTAGTAGAAATGACCATAATGTGATATATTAGGAGGATAATAGATTATTAGGCGACATGTTAGCGATATATCTGAAGTGTTATCCATTTTGCTCTTAGTTTACCCTACATATAATTATATAGCTGCACTATTTTTATAATTGTGATTTTTATCAGGGATGCCCATGTTTTACAACCTGAGATAGACTGGGTTGTTTTTCTTTACCCTTGGGCCTATGTAATGGAATGGTACAGAAAGGGAAACTTCCTCCCACCTGGGACACCCTGTACTGTAAATTAATCATGTGTGCCCTCTGCCTGTCAGCTGGTGAATAGCCATCACCTGCTGCATGACCTCCTACACCTACAGTGTACCCTAACCTAGTAACCTTAACCACTCGCATAACCCCATCCCTAACATGTTTAAATACATGTAAACATATACTGGGCTTGCCGGCCCCATGGGTGCATTTAGTCTCCTGATGCTGGGTGATGGGCATGTGGAAGTTGTTGATATCACAAAGAAGATTTTCACCTTTTAGGTGACTATTTTCAGTTGCTGGGATTAGATCAACCCAACCAGTTGCTGGGATTAGATCAGCCATTCAAGCAGTTGCTCATTTGAAATGATAATAATAATACATTTAATTTTACTCTTTTTACTGTGGTGCTTTAGTCTGTCTCACCATGCTCATTTGATCTAATTCCTTACCACTAGTTATTTATTGTTGTTTTATTATTTCAATTATTGTGTTGCATTTATTTTATTGATTGTATATTTCTATGTTAAGCAATTACTTTAGAGGGCATAATAATCATGATTAACACATTAACTGCCACAGAGTTTGCCCGTCTCATACCACTCTCTGCCACCACTCTAAGCCTATGGAGATGTTCACCTTCTTTGCAGGGCTATAACTTTTTAAATTGTATTGCTAAATTGACATTACTATGGCCCATTCAACATCGATTATCTATCGTTCAGGATGTAGGAACGTTATACTTTTTCATTCATAGATTCATACGAAAATACCGTCTAGAATATAAATGTTATCGTTTTCTGCAGTAATTCCTAGAATGTGAGTTATAGGCATAAAGTATATAGATTATCAACTGCCGTTTGTTGCCGATACACGCTATATTAAAAATGTCAACTGTACATAAACGTTATGACTCATCATGCGCGGATGAACGGGGGGGGGGGGGGGGGTCGTTTATAATTCCGTGATCGCCAGTAAATGCTTTATGTAGTATGGGTGATATATTGATCAGAGCAGTTTGCATTAATAATAATAAACAATCACGCTGAAAATGACATCAGCGTCCTCTTACCGTTCGCCGATGAGACTGGAGGAAAAAGATCCCACTTATTTGACGTGGATCGACTAGATCCATTTCCGGTTTGTATAATAATAAACGCCCAAATCATATCGATTATTGAGTTATGGCAGGGATCCATATACACGGATGTGTGTCTAGAGTCCCGCAACAATATGTGAGTGCCGGACGCATTTCCCCGGTGCACGGAGATCACCAGAGATCCATTTCCGGTTGTAACTCGCCCGATCACCACCAGGCGGCAGTATTGAAGCGTTGGAGAGTTGTGCAGGCTCCCACTGTATCAGCCGAGGCTGGGTGAGGGAATTATGAATACCATGGCGAAAAAATGAAATATGATCTCAATAACGTTGTACGCCGTGGAATGGCGGAATTAGCATGACCTTGAAACCCGTCGTACAACGTCGTACAACAAGGGCGGCACGGTGGTGTAGTGGTTAACACTGTCGCCTCACAGCAAGAAGGTCCAGGGTTCGATTCCCGCTTGGGGACCAGGTTTCCATGATGCCAGGTACCCAGGTGGGGTATCTCCCAGGCCTTTCTGTGTGGAGTTTGCATGTTCTCCCCGTGCTCGCAAGGGTTTCCCCCCGATAAGATAAACCCAATGGAAAAACATGCACAACAACAGATCGCTAACGCTGTGGCGTCCTTGACGAAGACGGGCAGGAGCACTTGGATTGGTCCCCTGGCGCGGCCCTCGCCGACGCCTGTCTGCTCCCGGCTGCCCTTGGGGGGAAGGACGATGGGATGGGTTAATCGCAGAGACGAATCGCATCGGCGATCCTACAAGAGACAATGCATGCGTGTGTTCTGGTGTGTGTGTGCTAACCGCTAAACATTGAGGATAATTGCATGCCAATTAAAGACCTCTGAACAGGTCCTGCATTATTGCATTATATTATTATTACAACGTGATTGGCGGTCAATGTGTTAAGCAACTATTGAGTAATTTGATGTTAAACTATTGATTATCGTTACTCAAGTCTCATGATGTCTCATGACCTGATGACCTGAAATCCTTCCACTTCCTAATGACACATTCAGTAAAGACCTGTCCATCTGTTTACCTCCAATTCAAAGTGAAAACCATCAGGTGAATAATATTTGTTCTATCGCGGCATGGTGTAGTAGTGGTTAATACTGTTGCCTCACAGCTCGAAGGTCCAGGGTTCGATTCCCGCTTGGGGACCAGGTTGCCGCATTGCCAGGTACCCAGTTTGCATGTTCTCACCGCGCTCGCAAGGGTTTCCCCTCCCGATAAGATAAACCCAATGGAAAAACATGCAGAACAGATCGCTGTCGCGTCCTTGACAAAGACGGACAGGAGCACTTGGATTGGTCCCCTGCATGTCAATGTGTGCAATGAATAAAGACTTCTTCAAAGTCCAGTTTAATATACTTTGTTAACATTTAGGTCCAAGGTAATTTATTATTTATAAAAGTAAGGCATTACATGCTCCGCTTGATAGGAGTTAACTCAACCTGGAATATAACCTCTCCTGGATATCTGTATACATGGCATTGGACTTTTTCCCCCAGATCTTAATATTGATCATTGAAAACAGGAAGAATGGCTTCTCGTTTACCTGGGCACACAATTCAATATTAGTACCTGGCTCTACTTTTTCACATGTATATGCGTTAGTATCAGCATATTTAAACAGGGTTTCTGAAACACAAGCTAGTGGTGGTGACTAGTGGTCTCCACTCCCAGAGCGGACAATATTGATGGTTGACTCTTTCTGAACTGCAGTACATTTGATTGCTAAAGATTGAAAATGTTCTGCTAAAGTGCTGTATTGTTTTAAATCAAGAAGTTTCTTCCATTCAATCACATAACACAATATCGTCTATGGCAGTTGTGTCCTGCATGTCTTTCCATCTAAGTGGAACTACAAGATTAGTACCCATATATTCAAGGACTGCTCAATGATGAGAATAAAATGTATAAACATTTATATATTGTTTAATGTCTAAACAAAACGTGAAAAATATATTGTAATATAATAGATTAACTGTATGGTAACATAGAGAGCCATTAAAAGAGATATATCTTGAATGCATAAACATATTACTTCAGAGTTACTTTGAGAGGATTATGTGCTCCAATATATTCCACTGCAACATTAATCTATAAATGCAGACATGTAATCATTGTAAATACATCACATATAAACATAACACTGCCTTCATGGCACAATCTTGATGTAACTAAGAGATTATTTTCATGCATGAATTACTAGATACACGCATGCACACATAAATGCATGCACACATATACGCATGAACACACACATACACAGTAAATTGAGGGGAAAAGATCTGTAGCATGCTTGTCCCCCCAAAACACACTGAAGCCCCTTTCACACATGCACTGGACTCCCGACAACCTGCACAGTAATCAGAAATGTGAACTGTTTGCTCGTCATCCAAAATGAATCGTTCATGAGAAATAAACATTTTGGATTGTAAAAAAATTTGTTTCACAATGTAATATTTCTTTTTTTGCACTGTTGGTTGCTTATTTCACTGTATTGAATACCATTGATCCTAATTCATTTAATTTCACACCTTTATTTTAACTAGAAAAAAGTTAAGATTGCCCTCATTTGCAGCGATGTCAGAAAAGAAGAAATATTTTAACGTTAAATACATACATTTACATTTAGTCATTTAGCTGACGCTTTTATCCAAAGCGACTTACAAGTTCTGTACGACAAGTCATCAGGAAGGGTACAGCTCTATCAGCTGAGTAACAATGTTCATCAAAGTGTTGCGTGATACCGTGTAGGTTAGTTTATTAGGACAAGTGCATGACAGTAAGGTTAGTTAGGGTTAGACATATTTTATTTATCTTTTTATTTTTAATATCTAGGGACATCTATGGATCTCAGGGAATGTATTCAGGTATATTGTGTCTGTTACTAGGCTTGAGTAAATTGCAACAAAGGACAATATAAATTATGATTTTTCTTAGCATCTTTGACGGTGAATAACACCATGCTAAAAATCTCCAGACATGAAAAATGGCCACTGAGCTCGTTCAGCACCTTCTTGAGATCACCTGTACAAATAAATCTAAGGAAATGAATAAAGGGAAGATGATTAAACAGAAGGTTTTGTAGATACAGTACTGAATTCTGCCATCCGGACACAGGCAATTTGAAATATTATTATAGAATATAGAATATCAGGCCTATAAATGACCATATTATAGCCAATTCGCACATCTATGGATTGGCCCAAATCTCTTTCCAGTGGCAAAGTTCAATCTGGATTTAGTATCACCAGGCGTGCAGCAAGAACTGAGAATGAAATTTACTGTAAGTAGAGTTCCATTCTTATAATGGATATCCGCCATTTTGGATCAGACTCTTTAATTCTCCAAAGGTACTGAAGCTCTTCTCACACTGGTCACAGTGGTAGGGCTTCTCTCCTCTATCAATGAGCCGCTGGTGAATCTTTAATTGTGCAAAGGTACGGAAGCTCTTCTCACACTGGTCACAGTGGTAGGGCTTCTCTCCTGGTAGGGCTTCTCTCCTGTATGAATGCGCTGGTGTCTCTTTAAGTCTCCAGCGTTACGGAAGCTCTTCGCACACTGGTCACAGTGGTAGGGCTTCTCTCCTGTATGAATGCGCTGGTGAATCTTTAATTGTGCAAAGGTACTGAAGCTCTTCTTACACTGGTCACAGTGGTAGGGCTTCTCTCCTCTATGAATGCGCCGCTGGTGAATCTTTAATTGTGCAAAGGTACGGAAGCTCTTCTCACACTGGTCACAGTGGTAGGGCTTCTCTCCTGTATGAATGCGCTGGTGAATCTTTAATTGTCCAGAGGTCTTGACGCTCTTCTCACACTGGCCACAGTGGTAGGGCTTCTCTCCTGTATGAATGCGCTGGTGAATCTTTAATTCTCCAGAGGTCTTGACGCTCTTCCCACACTGGTCACAGTGGTGGGGCTTCTCTCCTGTATGAATGCGCTGGTGAGTCTGTAAGTGTCCAGATCGACTGAAGCGCGTTCCACACTGGTCACAGTGGTAGGGCTTCTCTCCTGTATGTATGCGCTGGTGAATCTTTAATTGTCCAGAGGTACTGAAGCTCTTCTCACACTGGTCACAGTGGTAGGGCTTCTCTCCTGTATGAATGCGCCGCTGGTGAATCTTTAATTCTCCAGAGGTCTTGACGCTCTTCCCACACTGGTCACAGTGGTAGGGCTTCTCTCCTGTATGAATGCGCTGGTGAGTCTGTAAGTGTCCAGATTGACTGAAGCTCTTCTCACACTGGTCACAGTGGTAGGGCTTCTCTCCTGTATGAATGCGCTGGTGAATCTTTAATTCTACAGAGGTCTTGACGCTCTTCCCACACTGGTCACAGTGGTAGGGCTTCTCTCCTGTATGAATGCGCTGGTGTCTCTTTAATTCTACAGATGTCTTGACGCTCTTCCCACCCGTATGAATGCGCTGGTGTCTCTTTAATTCTACAGATGTCTTGACGCTCTGGTCACAGTGGTAGGACTTCTCTCCTGTATGAATGCGCTGGTGAATCTTTAATTGTCCAGAGGTCTTGACGCTCTTCCCACACTGGTCACAGTGGTAGGGCTTCTCTCCTGTATGAATGCGCTGGTGTATTAGAAAAGCTGCCTTTTTGATTGTTGTTGGGGAGCAATGCAGCAATTGTGCCTGGAGAAGAGAGAAGTACACCAATTAAGAGTTCATATTTTTTGTGTGTTTTGCATTCGTTCAGTTTCAGTTCAGTTATTTTTTATTTCGGGCTTTGGACACATAACAACGGTCATTCCATAAACCACAAACGTTTTACCAGCTGATATTGCAACATTGTCCAATTGTCCGAAAAGGGCTGAAGCACTAGGCTTGTCGGGCCCTACCCCAAGACTTTTTATTTGTTTTTATTTACATACATACATAGTAGATACATATAGTACACATTTCAGTGCACACATATAGTCCACATTACAGCACACATTACATTATAGTATACCTGCAGTATATAATAGTATATAGTACATAATAGTGTATACAGCACATATATAATGTGATGTGAGATATGCCAAAATTGGCCATCGGAGATCAAGCGGGACAAAGGCGGCGGTAGGACAAAGAGAAAGCATAGAGGTAGGAGAAATCCATCTTCCTGGCAAATGCACGTTCGCTGAGACCAGGATGGACGATTTAAGGGTGCGAGTCCGATTCCAACGAGAACGAGAAGTGAGAGACTGCAACGTCTTGTGCTTTACGGAGACATGGTTGAAACCAGCGACTCCGGACCACAGCGTCTCTCCCTCGGACTCCTTCACAGTCTTCCGAGCGGATCGCACGGAAGCCTCCGGTAAGAGCGTCGGCGGGGGTGTCTGCCTCATTACCAACAACGGTTGGGTTAGCCCCAATCTCCGGTTCATGCTCCCCGTACATGGAACATCTCTCCATTCAATGTCGCCCATTCCACCTCCCCCGAGAGTTTACCGCCATCATTATGACCGCGGTGTACATCCCTCCCCAAGCGAACACCGCCAGGGCTCTGGCAGAGCTGGCGGAGCATCTCAACATCCACCAGATTAAACATCCAGACGCAGCCATGGTCATTGCCGGCGACTTCAATCAGGCGAATCTGAAAAAAGTTATGCCATCCTTTTTTCAGCACATCGCCTGCTCCACCAGGGGAGGAAACACGCTCGACCACTGCTACACCCCCGTTCAGAGCCGGGTACAAAGCTGTACCGGCTCCTCCACTAGCGGGAGCCACAAGCACATCGGACCATGACTCCATCTTGCTCATTCCTGTTTACAAGCAGAGATCACGTGACGCCGTCATGTCACGTGAGGTAAAAAGATGGTGCGACCAATCAGAGGCCACGCTTCAGGACGCTCTCGAGGGCATCGACTGGGATATGTTTCAAGAAAGCGCCAGTGACGTCAGCGAGTTCGCAGACACTGTCGTGAGCTTCATAACAACACTTGCTGATAGTATTGTCCGCACAAAAAAGGTGCGGGTGTTCCCGAACCAGAAACCGTGGGTGGACACTAACAGTACTATCAGAGCAGCTCTGAATACTCGCACCACTGCCTACAAACTGGGCAGAGAGACAGGAAACATGGAACAGTACAAGACTTCAGTCTACACTCTGCGCAAGGCTGTCAAACTTGCAAAACGGACGTATGCTAACAAAATGGAGGCACAAATGGCACAGAATGACACAAGAGGCTTATGGCGGGGACTGAGGACGATAACTGACTACAGAGTCAGCGCCCCTTCAATGGGGGGCGACGAGGCCTCTCTCGCGGACAAACTCAACTCTTTCTACGATCGGTTTGGTGCAGACAGTGGCACCGCTAGGTCAACGGCTAGTGACGTCACTGGCGCGCCGGCTGTTGTGGAGGGGGGGGACAGCGTGTATCCTTTCTGCAACTGGCTTGTCCTTCGGCGTTCCCGTTTGGTGCTCCGATTGGCCAGGTCATGTGACATGTGCGCCCAATAGCGTGTTTGCCCATTTCTGCGTCGAACAGCCTGCAAACTACCTGGCGTTCTATCGCCATGCTCTAAGACAAACTCTAATCTTAACCAACTTCTAAAGAGTGCCTAAGCTTAACCGTGCAAAAACTTGCCGTCCCACGATTGCCGCTCATGTCACATGACCTGGCCAATCAGAGCGCCAAACGGGAACGCGGAAGGACAAGCCAGTTGCCGAAAGGATTCACGCGGGGGGGCATCCGCGGGGGGGCGGGGACGCTCTCTCATTGTCGGTACACAGTGTGAGAAGAGCATTTATGCAGGTGAACACCAGAAAGGCTGCTGGCCCAGATGGAATAACAGGACGCATACTTAAGCCCTGTGCCAACCAGCTAGCCCCTGTGTTTACCACCATATTTAATCGATCCCTGGTGGAGTCAGTGGTCCCTGCCTGCTTCAAGATGTCTACCATTATCCCGGTACCAAAAAAACCCTCCCCAACAGGTCTCAATGACTATAGACTGATGGCACTCACCTCTGTGGCCATGAAATGTTTCGAGAGGCTGGTCAAGGATCACATTTGTGCCTCCCTCGCCAGTGATATGGACCCTATGCAATTTGCATACAGGCCAAACAGGTCCACTGATGATGCGGTCTCCCAAGTACTGCACAGCACCCTCTCTCACCTAGAACGCCAGAAGGGGGGCTATGTGAGACTGTTCATTGACTACAGCTCAGCGTTCAACACCATAGTCCCCACCAGACTGGTGGACAAGCTGATCGAGCTGGGTCTGAGCTCCGCTCTGAGCGCCTGGATACTGGACTTTGAGCGAAAGGCCCCAGGCGGTCAGGGTGGGGGGCCAGACCTCCAACACCATCACCCTGAGCATCGGGTCCCCCCAGGGCTGTGTTCTGAGCCCCCTGCTGTACTCACTATACACACATGACTGTGTGGCCAAGTTCAGCTCCAACTCCATAGTGAAGTTTGCGGACGACACAGTGGTGGTGGGGCTGATCTCGGACAACGACGAGAAGGCCTACCAGGAGGAGGTTGAGGTACTGGAACGCTGGTGCCAGGACAACAGCCTGCTCCTGAACATTGGTAAAACCAAGGAGCTGATCGTGGATTTTAGGAGGAGACAGCAGGAGACACACACACCACTGAGGATAAACGGGGCTACCGTGGACAGGGTGAGCAGCTTCAAGTACCTGGGGGTCCACATCTCAGAGGACCTGACATGGACAACACACATAGACTCAGTCGTAAAAAAGGCGAAGCAGCGCCTCTACCACCTGAGACAGTTAAGGAAGTTCAGAGTATCTGGGAAGATACTCCAGTCCTTCTACTCCGGAGCTGTAGAGAGCATCTTGACTGGAAACATCACTGCCTGGTATGGAAACAGCACGGCACAGGACAAGAAGGCCCTACAGAGAGTGGTGCGCTCAGCCGAGCGTACCACGGGTATTGCACTACCAACCCTGCAGGTCTTATACAACAAGAGGTGCAAATCCAGAGCCTGCAGGATAATGAAAGACCCTCACCACCCCAACAACAGCCTGTTCATGCTGCTGCGGTCAGGCAAACACCTGCGAACACCAGTAACTAGGACAGAGAGACTTCGGCTCAGCTTCTTCCCCCAGGCCATCAGAGCCTTGAACACTGAACTCTCCACGCACAAGCACACATGAGCACACACACAACACACACACTTGTACACGCTCACACACTAGCAGCCACTTTAACATGAGCACACACACACTCATGCTGCACACGCTCACACTTTACAGAAGGAAAGGTCACTTTAAGAATTGTATAGTATAGCTTGAGATTGTAAAATATAGCATTGTATAGCAGTGTACATAAAGACCCAGTACCTCATCCGTAGCTAACAGTGTATTGCACTACCACAGGACCTAGCATGTCCTACCATGCTCTGTAAATAACTCATGTACAGATACCGATATGCCCTACTTTGTTTACTTGTTATTGCACAATGTCGTTCGATTGGATTCTTATTATATATTACTATTGTATTATGCACATCATTGCGGGCAAGACCCCCGCATTTCATTGTATACTTGTATGCCGTGACAAATAAAACTCTTGTATCTTGTATTTTTTTAGTCTAGATTTGAATTGATTTATGTTTTCACAATATTTTTGTTAATTTAGTTCAGTTTGTATTTGTCAAGTTCTAAAAATGTTTTATGCTCCAAATGTAGTTATTGATGAGATTTAAAAGTAAATCTACTCCAAGGGCGGTTATTTAAAACTGGCCAACATTAATAAAATACCGAGACATGCAGTTGCCTGAATGAAGATGGCGGCGTAGAGAAAGGACGTAGTGGAACGGGCTCCTACACAAAACTCTGACGCATCTTTTAGCGTAAGTATATGATAACTCACGCTGGTGAATATTATTAACCACATCGCTAACAAAGAAATGCCACCCAAAAAACCTGAAGCGAAGTAAGATAAATGCAAGAAGCCGACTGCATCGCCCAACGGTGGTGCTAGCATTAGCGTGAAACCACAAGGAGCTAACTCTCTAGCTGACTCTCTGGCTAATATGTTAGCTAACACCGAGGCTAGCAGTGAAACCCCGCCGGCATGGTTTCTTGGGGAACTGGAAAAAGTATTCGACAGAATACAAACCTTGATGGAACTCAAGTTGAACTCTCAAAATGTCTCGGTGCAAAGTCTTATCAGTGACAACCGGGCGCTAGGGCACCGTGTTAAGGAAATAGAAGAAGTGCATGCTAGCTATAGTGATAGCCTCAACTCCCTACAACAAGACCTCAGCGAACATAATAAAAATACAGAGGAAGAAGTCAGCGGTCTGAAAGAAAAGCTTGACGATTTGGAAAACAGAGAGAGAAGACGGAACCTAAGACTGGCAGTCTTTCCGGAAGGTGTGGAGGGTAAAAACGCTATCGCTGTCGTACAAGTATGGCTCCCGAAAATAGTAGACCTAGACACCGGGCAATCCATTGAGATCGAACAGGCTCACCGTACACTCCAACGCCGACCAGATGAAGGCAGCCTCCCCTGAGCCATAGTGATCCACCTACTCCGTTTTACTGATGTGTCCCGAATCCTTAAAACATCCCGGGCCGGGTCGGTGGCAGTTAAGATAATGTATATGGTCCAAACCAAGATGACCCTAACTTCTATGTGAACCTTTTTCTTAAAGTGACATGCACCCCCTTGGAGCTTATAATTGGTGGTGATTTTAACCTGGTATTAGACCCCGCAATGGATAAATCCTTCCCCACCCTTTAACCTCAGCGGCCAAGGTCCTTAGAAATAACTTATAGATCTTAATTTATTGGATATATGGCGGGAGCGGCATACATCCAGTGTTAATTTTGTCAACGAAAATGATTTTGATCTTGCGTTGATCCGATATTTCTTTTCCCGCGATCGAAGCCTCTCTGTGTGGAATGTGTATGTGCTGTGTCTCGTTGGTCACATCATAGCACGGATGGGCGCCCCGCTCCAAACCAATTTCTGTCTTTAACGCGACGTGGGCATAAAGGAATGGCGAAGATGCAAAGCACACCACCACCCTGGCAACAAACACCTCATACGGCTGCGCTCGGGCAGGCGTTTCAGCGTTATACCCACCCGGACTAACAGACTGAAGTTTAGTTTCTATCCCAGGGCCATATGTGCACGAAACTCAGCTAAAATTTTAAACAACAATCTGCCTGCACCCACCCCCCCCCCCATGCACACACACACACACAACACTAAGGGATAGTGCAATTATCTTTTATACCCCCCTGTTTATGTTTATGTTATGTCTATTATGCCTTACTCTTGTTTTATATTTAATACTGTGTTTTTATGATCTAGGACTGTGTGACGGCTAGCACCTAGGGCTGCATTTTAAATTGTGTTGTAACATTGTAACAATGACAATAAAGATCATTCTATTCTATTCTATATAAATAAAGATTATTATTATTATTATTATTATTATTATTATTATTATTATTATTATTATTAATGCTCTCTACCTGATCAACCAAGACCACAGTGTCAAACAGACTAATGTTCTCCACCTGATCAACCAATACCACAGTGTCAAACAGATTCTCTAATGCTCTCCACATGATCAACCAAGACCAGTGTCAAACTGTGCTCCAGTGTGTTTAGTTAGTGTCTCTCTCCACACCTCTCTCTCTCGCTAAGAGACATTAGGCTACAAACAGACACCCAGTCAAGCCCAACTCAGCCAGGAACAAGACTAGGCAAGTCTAGTTAAGCAAAACCCAGCCAAGAACAAGACTAGGCAAGCCTAGTTAAGCAGGACCAAGCCAAGAACGAGACTAGGCAAGCCTAGTTAAGCAAGACCCAGCCAAGAACAAGACTAGGCAAGCCTAGTTAAGCAAGACCCAGCCAAGAACAAGATTAGGCAAGCCTAGTTAAGCAAGACCCAGGCAAGAACAAGACTAGGCAAGTTAAGCAAGAACCAGTCAAGAACAAGACTAGGCAAGCCTAGTTAAGCAAGACCCAGCCAAGAACGAGACTAGGCAAGCAATTAAATTAATACAGTATATCTATATTTTTATCATAATTTATGTAAAGGTTTTTGTCTCAAATCTGCAAATGGATTATGCAAAACAACTCCCAATGTAATATTTTCTTCCCCATCTTACCGCTGACAATCTCTTGAGCGGGATTTCCAAGAGTCTCGTCTGTAGTTTAGCTCCACTTTTCTCTCCAAGCTCCTCATAACCTTGGATTACAAACCAGTCTGTGTCCTTTTCTGAAACTGAGAGAACAGTCATATTTTTATTTGTTTATTAAAAAGGATCCCCATTAGCTGATGCCAATGGCACCAGCTAGTCTTCCTGGGGTCCGAAGTCCCACATATCAATATATACACATACAAATATACATACATCCGCGCACAATCATACATATACACAACTATATACATACATATTCAGAATGGTCTTTATTGCCATGTACTTTTCACATACAAGGAATTTGCTTTGGACGTTACTGGTGCGACATTAGCGGACAGATATTAACACATCCGGTGCCGTTAACATAGAACTACGTTTCTGTCGCCCGATCGTTGAGTGCCGGAAACGTAGATCTACGTTTTTCGCACGGTATTTCTTTTATTCGCTTTTGTCATTCATAATTCAGCGGGGCACCTTGTGTATGCTGTACTGAATGTGTCTGAGCTGGCAGACGGCCTTATAACACCCTCTTATACCGGCCATTATTGCACCCGGTTAGAAACGGGTTTGTTTATTTTCTCTACCGAGCTGCGGCATGGGGGCAGGTCCTAAACACTCCGGCAAAACACACGCTTGTAGGGATGGTTTTGACTACTGACCCCACCCGCACGTTGAAGTGCAATGCCCAACAACGTCGGAGACAGGATCGCTGTGGATAACTGGAATGGCAATCAGATATTTGGATTCTTTTTTTTGCATTACATCAGAGACCAGGTAAGGACATTATATGAAAGCTTGCGTTGATCTGATATTTATTTCTACCCCGATCGACGCTGTCTCTGTGTCTGGGGGGGGGCGGTCTAAACAACATTGCATGCGTCAGTGCCGTCTGGGAGAAATGCAAGGCCCTGTGCGAAATTTAAACGTGAGCCCCCCCCCCCCCCCTAAAGGTAATACATTTTTTTTTTATATATAATTATTATTATTTATCTTTTTTTTATTAATAATTTCTTTTTTGCATAGTCAACGTATTCTTAAATAATAGCACTGCCCGAGGCTGGGCATACAGTCAACATATTCTTAAATAATAGCGCTGCCCGAGGCTGGGCATATGATTTTCAACGTTTTTTTTTTTTTTTTTTTCCCTCCATTTTCCTCCGATTTTCTCCCATTCCAATGTTAGTCGTATGCCAATTCCCAATCCCTTCCTGGTCGCTGCGCACTTACCCCCCACAGTCAGATCATCTGGGAGAGTGGAGGCTATCACGTGCTTCCTCCGACACACGTCCAGCCAATCAACCGCTTCTTTTCACCTGGCAGCGCGGATCCTCCCTGAGAGGGCGTAGCGTGTGGAAGGATCACACTATCCCACTCAGGTCCTATCCACGCTTAGCAGGCCCCCGACCGAACTGTAGGAGTCGCTGTTTACAACGACCCGGACCCACCCCGCCAGCTTCTCCCACCCTCTAATACAGCCAATTGTATTAGTGTGAACGGCCAGCCAAGCTGGTGACAACCCCGGAGCTCAGTCAACGTATTCTTAAATAATAGCGCTGCCCGAGGCTTAGTGGCAATGCACCTGTACAGTCGTACACCTGGTGGTAACAGGGAAAATGCATAAAACACCCCTGGAACCTGATAAACAAGCTTAAAGCCAGGTACATTTTTCAAGCACGACATGCAGATTTGCAGTTTTGCCTTATTTTAATCGAACTCTATAAGCTTAGTACACACGTCACAAACTGCACGAGTACAGTGTGAGCAGACCCTGTTGCATGATGCAACACACCGAGTGAGAGAGAGAGAGAGAGACCATGAGAGCGTGCGAGAGAGAGAGAGAGCGCGAGAGTGCGCGCAAGAGCGAGAGAGAGAGAGCAAGAGAGAGAGCAAGAGAGAGCGCGAGAGAGAGAGAGAGAGAGAGAGAGAGAGAGAGAGAGCAAGAGAGGGAGAGAGAGATCCATGGCGGGAACAGAATAGATTGCATTAAAAACTCACCAAACGTCCAAGAGGAAGGAGACAACCATGGATATGACAAAGTTCACCAGTCCATATTGTCCCCCCCATTGGGATGAACTTGGGAGTCTGTTCCTAGTTTATCTGCCACACGTTAGCACTCGATAACGTAGCCAACGGTAGTTAGCTGTCCCTGCCTTTAGCTAAGCCGACATGGCTAGCCTGACTGAACTTTCTAACACGCAACAACTTTCATCTTCAGTCCATCTGCCGAACGTCCTCTTCGTCTTGGCATAACCTAATCACTATACTTGGTATTGATAAGCTTACGGCATGCGCCGTTATTTCTTCTGCTCCGATGCTGCACATTTGGTTTTCAGAAGTAGGATGCTCTTGGCCAAGACGCTCCTGTGGATAGCGCCGAATAGTCAGACCCCGTACCTGTAACCCCTCCCCTCGTTGAAACCAATAGTATATCTGCAGAGCCGCAGAGCTCCAATAGTGTACCTGCAGAGCCGCAGAGCTCCAATAGTGTATATGCAGAGCCGCAGAGCTCCAATAGTATATCTGCAGAGACGCAGAGCCCATAAGTCAGACACATTCTACAAACGTGTCTAATGTGAAATATATAAGCATGTAAGCAAAACTAGATTTTAGGCCTGTGATGGAAAGTGATTGTTAACATTGTTAACAAGTATTATTATTATTTTTAATTTTTTCTCTCACGAGGCCCCCTTCCCCGCGAGGCCCTGTGCGACCGCACTGCTCGCATGCCCCTTGAGGCGGCCCTGGCATGCGTGCACGAGGAAGGATAATAATTATGATCTAGCGTTGATTTCAGGAAGATCCGATAATCAGGCGAAAAATGACGTGTTTATTGAATTACACAAAAACAGTTTTCGCGTCTTTTCCCTGGAATGACTCAGAAGCACCCAAACTATATTTATATTCAAAACAGTATAAAACGGAAATGTACGGATGAAAAAAGAATCTGTTTTTGTCACTGAGACTCGACCCCGTTATTAGACCCATAGCTATACTATAAAATATAGGTTTAGCTCTACAAACTACAACTACGTTTACATGGGATTAATGGACGGCAAGGAAGGGGTGACTTCCCGGAAGGGGCGTGGCACTCAATGTGTTAACAGTCAGATAATACAATAAAGTGGTGGAGTAAAATAAAATGAAATGTGAGCTACGTTAACACGTTGGGCGCTAAACCCGAGATACGTCGGGTTAACTCGCCAGCGGTTGGGCGCCAGACCAGAGATATCTCGGGTTTTGGTAGTTTATTCGATATTTTTATTCATTATTCATCCGGGGACCTCTGCGTTACCATAGGGAATGAGTCTGAGATCGCCAAAGTGCAATACCGGCCGCATCCAGCTAGAGCTGCCGCGGTATTGATGTTTTCCTTACCGCACACATTTGCAAAATATTTCCTACCGCCGCGGTTATTACGCGATTAATGCACACAAAAAATTTAAAAAAAAAGTTTGAATGCATTTTTTTTTTAGTAGTAGTCTACTCTTTATAGCATATAGCCTGCCTCTAGTCTAAATGTCTATCTTTAGAGGATGACTTTGCAGCATGAATATTGTTTGGGATTCGGCAAGCACGCATTAGTTATTGAAAGTGAAACATGGATTCGAAGTTTCCCCTCTGGTCGTGCGCAGTTCACTCGGTGTCGCGGGCAGGGGTGGTTACCCCTAACCCCCCCGACCCTTTCTTATTATTATTACTATAAAGTTACTACTTTATAATAAAGGCATTCGTTTGGTGGCATTAACATTATATAGTTATACGTTCAATAACATCAGCGTATTTACCGGACCATATCAAGGCAAGCAATACTCTATTCATATCTCAGTTCCTTTCTTTGCTCAGAGCGTGCTGAGTTGTCCCATTCTGCGGTCTGTTAATAAAGTTTTCAATCAGACAAGTGTATAGAACGAAGGGCTTTTATTATAACATTCGTTGCAGACAGTAAAATCATTATGTCTCGTTTAGTACTCCTGAAGAGCGATGGTAGTCCACTCCGGCGGAGAGTTAAAGCTAACGTTATTAGCCGTGTTGTGATGAGCTGACATTCAGGACGTAAAAAACGTGTGACGCGTCTCTCTTCTGACCAATCAGTGGTCTGCAATGTTTCACGTGACTTTTCTGGTACCCAATAGGGTCGCTTGGAACCTTGATGGAGGAGTAGGGTATATCTGCAGAATCGCAAGCCCAACGAGAGGAGGGTAATTTATTATTATTATTATAAAAAACAGCGGTGACGCGGTATTCAGCCTACTCTGCGGTGGCCGTGATGTAACAGCGATACCGCGGTAATGCGGTAATCGCGGCAGCTCTACATCCAGCTAGATGGCGGTATCTAGCACCCTTTGAAACCTTGTATCTTGGCCTGTGCGTCGATCAAATGTCTCCGGGTCAGCTTTTTTTTGGGCAAGTGGAGCAGTTATACCGGTCGGATTGAGACGTGTCAAATGCTCCCGATGCATGATGTGTGGTGGATAATGTTGGCGACGATGGACATCAATACTTGGAATCGCGATCAGATAATTGGAATATTCTTTTTGGGGTACATCCTAGTCAAGGTAAGGGCTATATGATATCAATCTTGCATTGATCCAACCATGTCTTCACCTTGATCCGAACGTGTGTGTGTAACGTTACTCCACAACGTATGCCGTTGGTGACGATCAAAGCATCAAAAAACTATTTGATTTGAGAATAGTAGCGGGTCCAGGCAAGAAACGGCAACGGTTATAGTATAATAAACGCAGAAGGCTATTCCTGAGCATTTCAGGAATGACCCCAGACCATTGTAAAACCACTTATATTCACCACGGTATAACACAGGAACGTATGGATGAAAAAAAATTATTCTTTTTCACATAGTGAGCGATAAATATTTGATGTCAAATGGGCCATAGTATTGTATCCATAGCTATTAGGGATGCACGATATTGATTTTTTGACACCGATACCGATATCGATAACTTTATGCTCCTCAGGCCGATATCGATATTTATTGTATTATAATCTTTTTTCTTAATGTATATATTATTATTTTTTATCAAATTTTTTTTTTCAACATGAAACAAAACATATCACAATACAATAATAATACATAAAAAGACTTCCCAGGACAATAACTTAACACCAACTTAAATGTGACCTAACCAGACAACAGAAACAAAAGCCAAGACAACAGTATTGACTGATAAAGTGACCATATTTATTTTTCCAAATGAAAATTCACAATCCATCAACAACTTATAATACATCCAACCTAAGACGCTCGAAGCTTTGTTCTTCTTTTTTCAAAGCGGAGCCTTGAAAAAAAGGCTTTGAGTGGACACATCACCACCACAACAAGTCACCTGCAACAAGCTAGAAGCTAGAAGCTGCTGTGAATCCAAAGCCAGCTATTGACGAGTCGTTTGCTAAATTAAAGAAGTTTGACAGAAATGACCCAAGGGCTCAAGCCGCTAGCTTTTAAGCAGTCCTTGGTGGTGCAAATTAACCTGGCTACTATGGAGCAATAAGTGACTGCGTTCAACCGAGGGTTGCATCACAGCCATGGAAGGGGCTAGCTTTGCTTAGCTCCTCGTGTCGTCGTAGGCTTCTAAGTTAACACAATAACACACCATCGTAGCGGTGGTGATGCCGCAGGTGACCCGTCAGGCTGGATGTATTACAAGTTGTTGCCCTTTTCCCTCCTTGTGGAACTTCTCCATTGCATTTATTACAAATAGCAAGCGATCTTTTTCCTCTGAAATTCCGAGTACCGACGCGGCCATCTTTGTTTTTAACGTCCGCGCTGATTCAGAAATTTACGTGCCTACGTCACAGCCAAGAAAGGGAGCGCTCGATTTGTGTAAAACGCCCTGTTCTTAAACCACACGCTGTCAGTCGTACCACAGTACTGGCAAAACGGGATGAGCCTACAGTCAAAACAAACGCACTTCATTCCAATTCACCCACACAGCATGTTCTTTTACCAAAAAATATATTATATTATCGGAGCTATTAATAACGTTATCGGGTTTATCGGGATGACGTCATAATTGCTGATATCGGCCCGATAATTATCGTGCATCCCTAATAGCTATAATATAGAATATAATATAGCCCTGCAAACAAGGTGACGCACTCCTATCTTTTAAAGCGTCGGCCTAGCTACAACAGGGCCTGTCTAATCCCCGGCGCTGAATGAGTTAAGCACAATCGAATAATATATTCATGAAATAAAATATAGGCCAGGGCTGTACGACTTTATATAAGAGGTTGAATACAATTATATGAGATATAAACTAAATAACTAAATATAGCACAATAGATATAGTATAATTATAAGTAAAAATGTAATAGGAATAGGAATAGGCCAGGGCTGTGCAACTGGGCAGATGGTCAATTATACAATTATATACACTAATTAGAAAGAGTAACAATACAGTGGACAAGTATATAGTCCAGTAGGGTGTGTTAATGTAACACAGTGGGGGGTGTCAGTGAGGGTGGTGTAGTGCAAGTAAGATGTTTGTGGCTGCAGGACTTCCATCCCAAGCTGCCTTAAGAGATTGTATGTAGAAATGTATTTGCCAGGTAAATGAGATCATCTTGGTTTTGTCCTTCAACCCCACCAGAGACCGTTGTCTTTATGCAAGACTTATCTTTTAAACTATGTTTTTTATGGTGCTTTTATATGTAATTTATTCTATGTATTGTCTTTTATATGGACCCTGAGTCCGTAATAAAATGTAGATTGATTGACATCCATGAGGTATTTAGGAATGATAAAAATGAAGAACAAAATTACTTTAAAGAATGTAAAGAATGTAAATGAAGTGGTAAAATGATCACCTCTGGCAAGTTCATCTATGTCCAGCAGACCATCCTCGTTGCCGCGGGTGATGGGAAGCGTGTGGACGTCTGGACAATCCATCAGGGGTTTCTATAGACGTCGACACAAAGATGCACAAAACAAATTAATCATGCAGTGGATTATTTGCCAAAAAACTGAAGGCTAAATTACAGCAGGTGAAGAGAAAAAGATACCTTCATGTCATGGTTCATAATGTACCGACAATAGCCTACATCTGCCAACCTTCTTTTTGTTGTACTGTACTTGTGCTGTATAATGACAGCTAATCTAATCTACATGAGGGAAACCGCCACTTCCTAACAAGTTGAAATAAAGGTTTAAAATGGAAAAAAAGGAAATGTTAGCTTTAGGCTAGAGCGTAATGTTGCCTCCTAGCTCTCCAAACCATGCAACAGTAAAAAGTACAGACAGGTAGGATAGTTCTAGTATTGATCACAGACATAGGATAGTTCTATGTATTGATCACAGACATAGGATAGTCCTATAGATAGTTCTCGTGGGGCGGCGTGGCTCAGGGGTAGAGCGGGTCGTCCAATGATCAAAGGGTTGGTGGTTCGAATCCCGCTTAAGCCCATGTCCATCCCACTGCCGTTGTGTCCTTGGGCTAGACACTTAACCTACTTGCCTCGTATGAATGTGTATGCATGTGAATGTTGGTGGTGGTCGGAGGGGCCGTAGGCGCTGATTATTCGCCACGCTTCCGTGAGTCTGCCTCAGGGCAGCTCTGGCTGCAATTGTAGCTTACCACCACCGGTATGACTGTGTATGAATGAATAATGGACTCTGTAAGCGCTCTGGGGTCACTGGGGTGTCACGAAGAGCGCTATATAAATCCAATTCATTATTATTATTATTATTATTATTATGTATTGATTACAGACATGTAGGATAGTTCTATGTATTCATCACAGACAGGTAGGATAGTTCTATGTATTGATCAGACATGTAGGATAGTTCTATGTATCGATTACAGACATGTAGGATAGTATTGATCACAGACATGTAGGATAGTTATGTACTGATCACAGACCAGGGCTCCAGACTAACTTTTTACATTGGTTGCAACTTTTTCATTTAGGTGCACCAGCACATAATTTAGGTGCACCCAACATTTTCACTGCGCCTTTTGCCGCTGCAATAATACATTTTAAGCTACCACAGTGGAGGTTTCTCTATGACAACACGTGAAACACAAATTCACTAATAATTCATAATTATTATTAATTTACATTATATATATATATATATATATATATGTAAAGGCCAGTATATGTAAAGGTCAATGAGTGTTCTTGTTATAGATTATTGTTAGTATTATTATTATCTATATATTATATTATATATTAGATCAATGCACTGTTTTAGACTGTCTTATTTATGTTTGTGCACTAGGGGGCACACCACCTCTATTATAAGAGGCTCTGTAATCAGAGCCTAGGTGTGCACCTGCCGAGGATTTACTCTCAAACTTTGTAGTGGCCGCTTGTCGCTCCCCAATGAATCGCCAAGCGTCACGATGCACCCACTTAGATATTTCCTATACTCAAAGTTGTATGTTGAATGAGTTGAATGTCCAAAGTTGCCGCCGGTTCGGTTTACAGGGTTTTATTGTCCAAAGGAAAGATGTATGATGATGTTGAACAGAACAGTTGTCAATTGTTTGTTACAGATAAGCAGTTCCAACAGTGAAAGCAGGTTTGAGATTTCCCTCATACAAAGTTTGAGATTTCCCTCATACAAAGTTTGAGACTTCCCTCATGAAACAGGAAGAAGGACGTGTGCTGAGTGAGTACAAAGCTGGAAAACTCCTCACGGAAAAAAGGACGTGAGTAAAGTATAGGACAACTTTCCTCACGAATGGAAGAGAGGTAAGAAGATTGGAAACTTCTGTGGATTACCTGAAATTGAAATGGATAGTAGCGTGAAGAGCTGTAAACGCCTTCCGTGAAGATAGAAATGTTTGGACGCTATGCTGTAATTGCAAATGGAAAAGTGAGTCGGGACATTGTCACATTGCTACATTGTTGCGGTTCCGTGCGAACGCCAGGAGGAGGATCCTTACGTCAGACTAATTAATTGTGATATTGTGGATTATGGAACGGACTGGAAGCCGTATTAAATGTAACGGATTGGATGCCGTATTACGTTGAACCATCGCAATTAATGCCGTCTGGACGTATGGAAATTAAATTGTTCGCTTGGACATCGTGGATGTGTGGCAATAATATTCCCTGTTCCATATAGCCCTACATCAGTGAAAATTTGAGGTTTCTTTTCATTGTACTATATTACGTTACTGCATAATATACTAAGCAGAAAGAAAGGGAAACCCACTTTTGAAGGCTCGGACGCCACACACCAAGTGAATGCAACGTTCAAACTACAATAAGGATAAATAAAAAATATAAAAGGATAAATAACAATGTCTGAAGCCAGGATGAGCAAGAGGCAAACCCGCAAATGTATGCTAATAGAGGCTGAAAAGGCACGCTTAATCCTACGCCTTGCCAATTTAAAGAAAAAGCAAGAGCTTGGGAAACAACAAAGAGATTTGGAATATGAGACTGCCCTTGCCAATTTAAAGAAAAGGCAAGAGCTTGAGAAGCAGCAAGCAGCTATAAGGGCCTTACAAGAGGAGCTTGAGCTGCAAACTAACATCGAAGCCATAGCTGCAAAAATAAGAACATTGTCATGTTTAGATGAACAAAATCAACGGTATAATCAAATCTTGACTGAGAGGCGCAGCAAGGAATTGGCAGATGAATATCATATTAATAACGCTGAAAATGTGTGTATTAATCACTGTGATGATTTCACCTCCAAGGAGTGCAGGTACAAAATACTTAAACTCCCCTTTAAGCCAAAGTTGGAGTCGGAGTCCAAAGGCGAGGACGACGATGAAGATGGGGACGACGATGACGAGTCGATCCCCATTTATGTCCCCTCCAGGGAGTGGATGATAAAGGACGGCGTCGATGATGAAGGTGAGGATAAGAAGGAAGAGGACAATAATGAGGAAGAGGATGACTATTCGATTCCCTTTCATGTTCCCTCCAGGGAATGGTTGATGGAACATGGCCTGATTGAGGAGGAAGATGATGATGAGGAGGACGAGTCGAACCCCATTTATGTCCCCTCCAGCGAGTGGATGATGAAGAACCACCTGCTGGAGCCTTCCCAGAGGGTTCCTCAGAATGAACCAGATGACAATGGTGATGTGGGTGGTGAGGAAGACGGCGTCGATGATGAGGAAGAAGAGGACGACAAAGCGGGCGCGCCTCACGTTCCCTCCAAGGAGTGGATTGTTCCTCAGACAGTTCCTCAGAACGTCGATGACGATGATGGTGGTGAGGAGGATGGCGTCGATGACGTCGATGATGATGACGAGTCGACCCCCATTTATGTCCCCTCCAGGGAGTGGATGATGAAGAGCCAAGAAGAGGACGGCGATTTGATCGCATTTTACGTCCCCTCCATTCTGACTGTGCCTCAAGAGGACATCGAAGATGATGAGGAGGAGGATAAGGACGTTGATGAAGATGGGGATGCGATTTGATTCCCTTTCATGTTCCCTCCAGGGAATGGTTGATGGATCATGGCCTGATTGAGGAGGAAGATGAGGAAGAGGACGACAAAGCGAGCGCGCCTCATGTTCAATCCAAGGAGTGGATGGTGGAGGGCGACCTGCTGAGTCCTACCCAGAGACTTCCTCCGAATGACCCAGACGATGATGATGGGGACGATGAGGAGGAGGACAAGGACGGCGTCAATGATGACGTCGATGGTGAATAAGAGGACGACAAAGCGATCGCACCTCATGTCCCCTCCAGGGAGTGGATGGTGACCTGCTGGGTCCTTCCCAGACAGTTCCTCAGAACGAACCAGACGATGATGATGATGGGGACGGTGAGGAGGAGGACAACGTTGATGAAGAGGAGGACGCCGATGACGAAGGCAGAGAGGAAGAAGCAGTGACAGAGGAAATCACTGTGTCAGACGCCGAGAGGGAGAGGTACAGTGTGGCAGCTGTGGGGGAGAGTGCTGCAGAGGAAATGCAGGAAGAACCTGAAACAGCACCAGCAAAACCAACCATTGACTCTGCTACATGTGCACCTGATGAAGACGAGGATGAGGAGGATGATGAGAGAGAGGAATCAGATGACTCCACAGATGAGGAATGTACTGGGAAACCAGATGATGTGTGCGGCTGCAGCTCCTCAGAGGGTGATGCAGAGGAGGAGGAAGATGCACATAAGGAAGATGCACACAACAGGGCCACTACTGAACCTCCAGTGTTTAAAACGAGAGCTCTCAGAAGCAGGACAGAAGCAGTCGCAGCCAGTCCAGGAGGGCTGACCGGGCGGCACCGTCCTGAGGAGGAGAGGGACGGCAGCATGGAGGTGCATCTCCCGAGACGTGGCTCTGCTCTGCAAGGACCTGCTGAGGACGGGAGTGTTGGAGGAGATGACGAGCCGGTGGAGGAGCAACTGCCTGAAGAAGCTTGTCAAGTGAGGCCCATGGAAGCCCATGGTGTTACCGGGGCCGGTGGTGACCAAACACTTTTGGATATGCCAGTTTCCAAAAGGAGAAACTACAAAAGACGACGGCGTAAAGGAAACCTGGAGAAGAATGGCTGAAACCTCCCGACCGACTTACCGCAGAAAGTCCTGACGACCCCGATGGAAGGTCACAACCAGTGGACATTGGCTATATGCCTATCAGAGCTATAGGGCTCTGTTGAACAATGAATAAAGATTGAATAGACATATGCATATAGCCTATCAGAGTTATATGGCTCTGTTATTAAAAAAAAAAAGGAAAAGAAAAAGGGCATTATGTTTTCGGCTCAAATAGATTTTGTATGTTTATAATAATAACGGAACCGGTTGTTGGACCGGAGCTTGACCAACAGCCTAATGCTTTGAAACATTTTGAATGTTATTGACTGTTACTTGACTCACTAACTGATTTGTTCTTCCCATGCTCAGGGACAACAAGCGGAAACCAGAGCCCCAGTCAAGCTTCTTCGTGTTTAGAACTATGATTTGAGATTGATTATTATTGAGGATTGCAGGCTATAATGAACACTCACCCGACCATGTTTTGTTTTGTAATTGTGTAGACACAATTAGGGGCCGGTGTAAAAGCCAATGAGTGTTCTTGTTTATTAATATTATTATTATTGTGCTTAGGATAGTGTCTTATTTATGTTTGAACACTAGAGGGCTCTCCGCCTCCATTATAGCCACTCTTCTATAAATAGCCTAGCTAATCAATGGAATCGTGTGCACCTGCCGAGGATTTACTCTCAAACCTGCTTTCACTGCTTTCACTGTTGGAACTGCTTATCTGTAACAAACAATTGACAACTGTTCTGTTCAACATCATCATACATCTTTCCTTTGGACAATAAAACCCTGTAAACCGAACCGGCAGCAACTTTGGACATTCAACTCATTCAACATACAACTTTGATTGCTGAGTATAGGAAATTAATATCTAAGTGGGTGCATCGTGACGCTTGGCGATTCATTGGGGAGCGACAAGCGGCCACTACAATATATATATATATATATATATATATATATATATATATATATTTATATATTTTTTTTTAATTATTATTATTATTATTTTTATTATAAATGTTTTCCTCTGTAAAAAGAAATGCCAGTGAATTTTTCTTTTCTTCAAAAATGGCCAAAAGTGACAGCTCTGAGCTCTTTGGTCAGGGCTGCAGTCAGTCATGGCTAGCTGTCAATCACTAAGTGAAACTTTCACTGCAAAGGCAGTTCTTTTCATTCTATTATCCAATCAAAATAGGCTATTTGAGTCATCTAAGCACTGCCTGTGCAGATTTGCCTCAGCCACCCACGAACGCGGGTTGAATGATTGACAACCTTCAAATCCAATCAGAGATTGCTGCATTGCACAGTCAAAACAGTCCAGCTGCAGTTCCGTAGGTTAGGTTTAGCTGGGGCCAATCTCAAGTTTCTCAAGTTTCTTTATTAGTTGTCATACAGAAGTACAGAATACTTTTATACAAAATGTAACAGAAAGAAGCATTTTGTATAAAAGTATTCTGTACTTCTGTATGACAACTAATAAAGAAACTTGAGAAACTTGAGATTGGCCCCAGCTAAACCTAACCTACGGAACTGCAGCTGGACTGGTTTGACTGTGTGCAAGGCAGCATTGAAAGAGAAAGCTAGTAGTTTAGTAAGCTGTACAGCTATAACAACACAGTAGGCTAAATTAAACTTTGCGCCAACATTAGGACCGAAGTATAAACCAGCAACTGAGCAACATGAAGAAGTGGACTTATGCATCTGGATCAGAAAAAAAGTTGTGGATGAAAAAGTAAGTACAGTGTTTGTAAAAGCTTGTATGCTAACAGTAGCTAGCCAGCTTAGCCTACATCACAATGATGATCACCAAGCTACCTTACTGTACAGTAGGGCTGGGCAATTAATCGAAACAGAATCGCGATATCGATTCATAGACCTATGCAATCTCATTTCTAAGTTATGACGATTTTTCTTTTATTAAAAAAAAAGTTATAATTTTTTTATTTTATTTTTTAAATGATTTTATCTGGGTTGAACATGATTTGTGGAACTCCCTCTGGTGTTGTGGTCGTGGTATTCACTGACCTTTGGGAAGTATTTCGACATGCACATGGGTATCTTAGTGGTGTAGTGTATCTTGTAGACCAGGCCCATTGCAAGTTGCTGTACTCTGTCGTCTACTCTAAGCCATCCTAGGTTGTCAAAGTGGGCAGGGGTGAGGTGGGTTTTAGGAGTAAGGTCAAGCAGTAGTCTGACCAGTTTGTTTTGTGATGTTTGTAATCTTGTTTTTAGTGCCTTTGAGGTAGGGATGGGCGATATAACGATAAATATCGCGATATATTTTAATAATCGATATCGAATATCGAAATTTAAAAAAATTAGATTTTTTTTTTGACCTGCAACATGGCAGTTTTAAAACAGAGACAGTGGACAGACTCCTCTTTCTTGCCTGCAACTTAAAGTAATGGCTTTGCTTGTCCAAATGACAATACTGACCAAATTGAGATTTATTTTTCTCTTGTCCATTTATTTTGTTTGCTTTCTAATTTAAAATACAGTTTGAAACAGTCTGTACACAGTAGGCTATGTGTGCTAGCAGAACTAGACTCCAGTCACGAGTCACGGTGCACATGTGCAGTGGTTTGTCCACCAAAAAAGCGCCAAAAGATCGAAAATAAACTAGCAGAGCCAGAACTGTTCAACTCCCCTGGAGCCACAGCCAGCAGAGAAGCCGGTTTACTTTCGCTTTTAAACCAGCTGCAGCCTGAGAACTGGAGTGTGAGGGGATGTAACACTAAAGATGGCGGCAATGACAAAGAATTGCTGCAAAATAAATATACATCTGTTGTTTAAAAAAAAAAAAAAAAAAAAAAAAAAAATACTTATAACAATTCGATAATTATCGATATCGAGAATTATCATATCGTTATCGCAATATGATTTTTTTCCATATCGCCCAGCCCTACTTTGAGGTGCTTTGGTACCATGAGGTGCAAGCATAGTCGTAGTACCCTTGAATGAGTGCTCCTGTTAAGTCTTCAAGGTATTCTTGTTTACCAGAGAGGAGATCCGTTACAGGAATCTAGTTTGTTGGTTGACTTAGTTTTATTACATTGGATCCCATTTTGTCACAGGAAAGATTTGCCTCTATAGGATGGAATCCAGGTAGGTAATTTCATCTTTCCTTTTAAGATAAGATAAGATATTCCTTTATTGATCCCCTTGGGGAAATGCAGGCATCATAGCAGCATGGGGGAAGGGGGGGGGGGGTACAGGTAGTAAAAACAACACAAATAGGTCAATATAATATAACTGAAATATATTTTCACAGTGTCACTTGGGTTCCTATTAGTTCTAGGTCGTTTTGATCTGATCAGGTGCGCTGTCACCTAATATGTTTTGATCTGGTCAGGTGCGCTGTCACCTAATATGATTTCATCTAGTCAGGTGCGCTGTCACCCAATATGTTTTCATCTGGTCAGGTGCGCTGTCACCTAATGCTAATATGTTTTCATCTGTGTCCACTGACCACTGACACACAGTGGGGGATGTTTTAAAAATATAATTTAATATATAATATAATCATTTGTGCTTCACCTAAAAATTTGGTCAGCAGCCTCCACCTTTTTTGTCAGTTCCCATACACATTAGTGGTCTGCAAGGGCCTTGAAATAAAGCCTGAGCCCTGCCCGAGCCCTTGAACTTCAGGCCCTGCCCGAAAATAAGCCCGACTGTAAATAATATTTTAAGCCCTAGCCCGCGTGAAAACCTGAAAAAAATTATTATTATTATTATTAAAATATAATTTTTTTTGTATTTGTTTTAAATATTCGAAACACGGTTTTATATGAACGTAATAAATAAACAAAACTAAGAAGCATTTACATAGCCTGTTTCGCAATGCCGTCTCTCCCAGTGCTCGCTTATATAGACTGACTCACACTGTCACACATCAGCCTCGTAAAACGGCGGTGCCCGGGCCCGGCCGAGCCCGAATTATTTATTAGAAAAAAAGCCCTACCCAGCCCGAACGGGCCGGGCCCCATCGGGCCTGGGCAAGGTTGCAGTGCACTAATACACATTAGTAATTTCTTAAGATGTTATGTAAATTATTGTAAAAAATAACATTGTATTACAGTTAGACCCACCGCTAGCTTTTAAGCAGTGCTTGGTGGTGCAAATTAACCTGGCTACTACGGAGGAATAAGTGACTGCGTATTCGAGCCCCTGCCTGGCATCGCAGTCACTAAAGGGGCTAACTGTAAGCCATCCTAGATTGATTGATTGAAAACTTTATTAACAGATTGCAGAATGGGTACAATACAGTACGGCTCAATACACACAATTGTTAAGGGGATGCAGACCAGAGAAAGACTTTCGTCTTGTTTACATCAGGGTCCCCCATTTTCAATTCATAGTGACATATATGACATACACGACATACAGATAGACAGTACTGCTACATCTATACATTCATGACATACCAGATTTACAAATACATAGATAACTATGTTGTCCTGTGTCAAGGGTTCCTTTCGAGCGCCGCTGCTGCAAGGAAGGAGCAATAAGAGGAAAACAATGTAAATATAATTGTACTTACGTTTTTATCCAGTACAGTTCTGCCACAGAGACGTTAGCAAGAGACTCGTTTAACACTTTGAGCGCCAGAGGTTAATTCCGTATTAGTCCCTTGAATGCCCAGATCCACTCCAATGTTAACGTTAATATCGCCTAATCTATGTTTTAAATTATGCCCGTCGCTTATCAAAGACTCATTTTCCAGTCAACATTGTCAAATCAGATTGTTTTTTTATCGCTTAATTTCCGTGTTCTACCATTCTGAAAAGCACTCGGTTTCACTGAAAGAACAACACATTCCATTATAAAACGCCTTTTACTGGAATATTCTAGAACGTTGTCATTTGTCGGCCTATTTATGAATCGTTTTCAAATAAACGCTAGATGATCGATAGTATAATGTGTAGGCACGCACGCTCTGGGCGCGAGCCGAAAATCGATTATCCTATTTCCTGACGGGCGCAGAGTGAAACAGCCTGGGGGACACATATGGGAAACGCTTATATATCCATGAAAACGAGTCCGATTATCCTTAGACTTGTAACATAGATTCCTTACCCGAGATCAGATGGTATCCAAATGGTTTATTCCAATTCCTGATCGGCATTTGAAAAAATCGCTAATTTTAGTAATCAACCGTGTATACTGTATAACAGATATTCCCCGCCGCGCCGAGAGGCCAGCATGACGCTGGTAGACACCGGTTGCATGAGTGAGAAGTACAATTGTGGAGGGCGGGTTCTTTTTTCTCAGCCATTTACATTGAGTTCAATCTAAAAGGGTGAATTACCATCTGGGAGACGATACGGTAGGCTTGCTTGATGCAATATGATTTCAGATCGCTAATAAAAAATAAATAAGAGAAAATACGAATATTCTCGGGTTGGGCATTCAACCCGCGGGGGGGTAAACCCGAGAAAACTCGGGCGTGGCAATCAAAGTGTTAATGTCTCTGCTCCGACTCACAACAAAGCTGCTTGATCTGGTTCATAATCGGGTTCAAAGTCAGAAGTTTCAAAGTTTGCACGGAGGAGTTGACGGTGACCGATAACACATGTGTTTTGTTTAACTTGTCCTTTGATAACGGTTTAGTACCAGAGAAGCGAGTTAAAAGCTCCTTAACACTTTGAGTGCCAGGGACGACAATTATAGTTTTATTTTTTTATTAGCGATCTGAATTCATATTTCATCAAACGAGTCTCCCGTTGGTACAGCAGCTCCTCGGGAAAAAAGCACCCCCTATCGTCTATCCCTGTGTAACTGCAGGTCAGTCGATTAGACTGACCTGGGATCTGTAGATCTGTAGAGGTGGAGCCAACTGGCTCCATTGTGCTGGCGAGACGTCTGATCAAGAGGGATCTGATCGCGAGACGGAAATCAGCCTGGAATATATATTTACAGCAGCCAATAATCAATCAATAAGCGTGATCGATATTTGGAATGGCGATCAGGAATTGGAATAATCTTTTTGGATAACATCTGATCTCGGGTAAGGAATCTATTTTACCAGTCTTAGGATAATCAGACCTGTTTTCACTGAGATTTCAGCGTTTGCCCTATGTGTGATGTGGCTGTTTGGCTGTGATCGCTGATGAGGAAATAAGATAGATTTTTCAGATCGCCTCTATAGCGTGCATATGTACACATATACTATCGATAATCTAGCGTTTATTTGAAAACGATTCATAAATAGGCCGAAAAATTACAACGTTTTTGTGTATTCTAGAATATTCCAGTAAATGTCTTTTATCACAGAATCTTTATATTTTCCTTGAAAACGAGGGCTTTTCAAAATGCTATAAAACGAAAATGAACCCGAATAAACAATCCGTTTCGACAATGTTGACTGCAAACAAGTCATTGATAAGCGACGGGCAGATTAGACACAGCCATAATTAAAAACATAGATTAGGCGTTTTTAGCGCTAACATTGAAGTGGATGATGGCATTCAACGGGGTAAAAAGGTAAACAAGGTAGGCACTGATAGTGTTAATGTAAACAGTCTGGCTGTAGAAACGTTACCTACCTGGGTTCCATCCTAGAGGCTAATCTTTCCTGTGACAAAATGGCATCCAATATAATAAAAAAAAGTCAACCAACAAACTCGATTCTTGTACCGGATCTCCTCTCTGGTAAACAAGAATACCCTGAAGACTCTGGCAGGAGCACTCATTCAAGGGTACTACGACTATGCTTGCACCTCATGGTACCAAAGCACCTCAAAAGGCACTAAAAACAAAATTACAAACATCTCAAAACAAACTGGTCAGACTACTGCTTGACCCGACTCCTAGAACCCACCTCACCCCTGCCCACTTTGACAACCTAGGATGGCTTAGAGTAGACGACAGTACAGCAACTTGCAATGGGCCTGGTCTACAAGATGCACTACACGACCAAGGTACCCATGTACATGTCAAAATACTTCCCAAAGGTCAGTGAATACCACGATCACAACACCAGAGGGAGCTCCACAAATCATGTTAAACCCAGATTCGGCTCAAACAAGGGACTAAACACGTTTCGCAATTATGCCACATCAATGTGGAACGCCCTACCCAAAGCTGTAAAGGAATGTGAATCACTACCCACTTTCAAAAACACTCAAAGAACACCTACGAGAGACTGCAATTCGAAACTGGCCCCTGCAAATGTCCTAACCCAACCCCCTCCAATGTACAGTAAATGACCAAGTATGGCTTTGTCAATATTCCAATGTACAGTGTAGTGTCCCCCACCCACCCCCTACTAAATGAGTTCGAGAAGGAGCAGAAGGAAGCAACTACTTATCTAGTCCTGCCCCTTCCTTACAATATCATACATAAAACAAACGGTGGTATAGTGGTTAACTCAGAGCTAGAAGGTCGTGGGTTCGAATCCCGCTTGGGGACCAGGTTGCCAGGTACCCAGGTGGGGTATCTCCAGGGCCTTTGTGTGGAGTTTGCATGTTCTCCCCGTGCTTGCAAGGCTTACCCAATAAGATAAACCCCAATGGAAAAACATGCACAACAGATCGCTAATGCTGTCGCATCCCTGACGAAGACGGACAGGAGCACATGGATTGGTCCCGGTGGCACACGCTGCAGCCCTTGTCTGCTTCCGGCTGCCCTTGGGGGGGAAGGACGACGGGATGGGAGGTGCAGAGAACATTTTGTCAGCGACTCAGTGCATGCGTGTTCCTGTGGGTCGCCCATCGCATGTGTGTGTTTGTGTTAATCTGATGACAAATAAAGACTTATATTTAAAGTTTCTAATTTGCCTATAACTATTATTTGCATTTAAGAGTGAGATTATATGAGTTGTATCCATTAATTGATAAATCTTTCTGTCTGTTGCAGCACACACACACACACACATTTCCGTGATGAATAAAACCCACAGAGAGTTTAAAGTGGAACTCTCTCCTGTCTTCAAACCTGACCAGTCATCTGCCCGTGACTCTACTCTGCTCACCATCACTTTCATTCACCCTGTGCCAACACGTCCCTAGAGCAGCTACTATTACAATAATGTCTTTATACCTGTATCACTGTAAGGAGTGACGTTCAGGTGATACATGGGGACATTCTGCCCTCTAGTGGAAATTGTGCAGAACACATCTGGAGGCTCAGAGTGTCAACGTTGAGCAGAAGAGCGGTGTTCAGCCATATAGTTATTATGAGGAAGGATAGAGTGGGACCTTTCAGCTCGCTATAGGTTTTCATTTGGATTTAAGATGTCCCACCACGGCCTAAAGGTCTACTCACATGGAGCAACATGAAGAAACCTTATGCTTTAATCTCTCTTGCAGCAGGGAGCACCCCTAAGAGTAGAACCACCTCACCAAGAATAACTATTACCATTGACATTTATTCTGCATTATAATAAATGGTTAAACTAATGACGTGGGTGATTCGGTCTGGCACTACTTTGGTACGGTCTGGTTCCCACCTCCCTGAAACAAGCCAGAGTCACACCGCTCATAAAAACAACCCTGAACCCCACCGTCATAGACAACTATCATCCCGTCTCTCTTCTCTCCTTCCTTTCTAAATCACTTGAACGTGCTGTATCCAACCAACCTTCTGATTATCTCTTACAGAATGACCTCCTAGACCCTAATCAGTCAGGCTTCAGGACTGGTCACTCCAGAGATGGCCCTCATAGCGGTCAGAGTCTTTGTCTCACCATGCTATTTTATTAGCTCTCATCTAATTCATTACTTCATTACCACTAGTTATTTGTTGTTGTTTTATTCCCATTTCAATTATTGTGTTGCATTTATTTGATGACTTCTTCGTTAAGCACTTTTGTATTTTAATCTTGCACAAAAGGCTCTATATAAATACAGTTTGAGTTCATTTTTAAAACAACCTGCAGGCATTTTCTTAGTGTGTAAAGTCCTGTTTTTATTTTGATTTGGGAAGCTCTTTTGTTACTTAACACTTTGACTGCCTAAAAACGATTTACAACGTCTTTGCTGGCGATGCTAAAGTTGCCGGGGGACGCTGTAAGTCGTCTTTATATCAATATTTCAAAAATCTGCGATCTGATCCATAATGTCCCTCGGCTGGCCTGAGAACCACCAGCAGGACCCACTGAGCTCTCTGGCGGTTCAGGAGCGCCATCTGGTGGCCGATCGCGCAACCGCTTAACAGGAAGCACAGTGGAGGTTGTGCTAGTTGTCCGTATTGCTTCCGGCCACTCGGGATAGGTTCCGGCACTCTAGCTCGTCACTCTACATAGCGATCGATTGCCAATAACTCGATAAACAACATGATTTGGACGTATATACCATTATACAAGCTGGAGATGGACCGGGTAATAATATATCCCATAATGATAAAATTTCTGCTCGACGATGATCGCCCAACGGCGCGCGGAGACTGGGGTGAGTTTCAGCGTGTAACGTTACCATCTTCGATACTAACTGCTTTTATCAACATTTGACCCACATTAGATGATTGGTATAACGCTGCCCACGGAATTATAAACGCCCCCTCGCCCATCCGGTCAACATCAGATGACGTGTAGTAACTTCTAGAAGTACGTCTAGTTGGAATTTTTTATATCGCGCTGATTGCCATCAAACTGTATTTCATCATCAATATAATGCATTTGGGGCTATATATCACGTTCTGGAGAAAGCTGCAGAAAGAGATGAAAACATACTTATACATTAGACCATACTTTACTATGAATATGTGAATGAAAAAGTTTAACGTTGCTACACAATGAACAATACATATAGGACTTTGAATGGGCCCTAATAATGGCAATGTAGCAATAGAATTTAAAAAGTTATAGCCCTGCAAAGAAGGGGACTTTCTCCATAGACAAATAGCGCTGGCAATCTATGGTATATCATTAATTTAACCCATGGCAGCCAAAGTGTTAACTGTATTGAAATGTCCTTTATAAATACAGTAACATTTACTTTAGAGGGCATAATAATCATGATTAAGCACCCATTGAGGAATTTAATGTTAAACTATTGATTATCGTCACTCAAGTCTCAGACCGGATGACCTGAAATCCATCCAGAATGGCTTCTACTTCACTTCCTAATGACACATTCAGTAAACACCTATCCATCTGTTTACCTCGAATTCAAAAACGCAAGTGAATAATATTTTTGTTCTATATACTTTGTTAACATTTAGTTCCTCATTAGGTCCAAGGTACTTTATTATGTATAAAAGTAAGGCGTTACATGCTCCGCTCAATAGGAGTTCACTCCACGTGGAATATGACCTCTCCTGGATATACATCACTGGCATTGGGCTTAATATTGATAATTGAAAACAGGAAGAATGGCTTCTCGTTTACCTGGGCACACAATTAGATATTAGTACCTGGCTCTACTTTTTCACATGTATATGCGTTAGTATCAGCATATTTAAACAAGGTTTCTGAAACACAAGTTAGTGGTGGTGACTAGTGGTCTCCACTCTCAGAGCAGACAATATCTCTCTCTCTGAGAAAAAAACTAAAACAATTGAAAGTTTGAAACATCAATGCTTTAGTAGTTTAGTGGAAAAAAGGGTTCACTCACTGTCATTTATATGGATTATTATAAGTAATATAATTAATCCTTTGTTCTGTAAAATGACTGTTTGTTACTGTGTGGAACTTGTTTCAGTAGCTTATTTATTTGTTTTTGATACTGTGAGGAATGCACTTTTTCAGATTGTATACTTTGTTTACATAGAGACATATCTGACTGTCCGATTTTACCTGCCAGTATTGAATTTGAATCCCAGGCTTATGCAAAGATTTGCAACAGTCCTAGAGGCCTTTATTTTATTTTTACATCACTGAGTGATGAACCTCACTATGGCAATTGGCAAATGTTTACATTTTGCAGTGTTATGTTTACAAGTTATTGACGGATTGTGAATTTTGTGATTCAAATTATATTTATTTGGAAAAATAAATATGGTCAAAACTGTTGTCATGGCTTTGTTTTGTTCATAGTAGTAACGCTCATGTCATGATAAATCTGGTTAGTCAAAACTACAGGAATACACATTTTTTTAAATAATACAATAAATATATATATATTATCGGTATCGGTATTGACCTTGAGGAGCAGAAAGTTATCGGTATCAATATCGGGGTCAAAAAAATCCCTGTCAACACCCCTCTCTCGGGACGATGGCATTTAAGAAAGCATCTGCTGTTAAAATGACAAACAGCATTGACACTTTAATTCACGGTCGATTAAAAACACGTTTGTTTTATAATGCTCACTCTCAGTAGGAGGATACCGCACGTGTTGTTGATAAATTACGTCATATGGTATCGGAGGCTAGCCATTCTACTAGGGGTGCACGATATTGATTTTTTTGAACCCGATATCGATAACTTTCTGCTCCTCAAGGTCGATACCGATAATATATATATATTTATTGTATTATAATTTTTTTTTTGTATATTCCTGTAGTTTTGACCTAACCAGATTCATCATGACATGAGCGTTACTACTATGAACAAAACAAAGCCAAGAGAACAGTTTTGACTCTTCAAATAAAGTGACTATTTTTCCAAATAAATATCATTTGAGTCAATCACAAAATTCACAATCCGTCAATGTCATTAACAATGCGTTTCCCTGAACAATGAGTGAACTAAAAACCAACAGGTATTGTGCTTCGTCAGCAGATAAAACATTTGACGCTATAGGAGAGGAGACTGTTGTGGGTCCATGAAACAACTATTACTTGGCATTTATAGGACAGCACACCTCAAAAAGAATTAAATAAACCAAACAAATCCGTCTCTGTCAAACGTCTTTAATTTTGCAAATGCCTCGTCAATAGGTACGAGCCGCGCCGGTTCCTTTGCAGCTGGCTTTGGATTAGCTTAGCCTTTAGCTGCTCGGCGTCGTCGTCGGATTTTAATACACCATCGTAGCGGTGGTGATGTTTCAGGTGACTTATTATAGGTTGGATGTGTTATAGCTTGTTGCCCCTTTCCCTCCTCGTGGAACTTCTGCATTTGTTAAAAAAAGGAAGCAAACTGGTTTCCTCTGAAACTTTGAAAAATTCTGACGACGCCATCTTTGTTTACTATCTGTGCTGCTTCTGAAAGTTACGCGACTACGTCACAGCCAGGCATGAGAAAGGGAGCGCTGGATTTGTGAAAAACTCCCTCTTCCTAAACCACACGCTATCAGTCGTACCACAGTACTGGGAAAACGGGAGGAGCCTACAGTAAAAACAAACGCCCTTCATCCCAATCCACCCACACCGGATTTCTTTTAACCAAAAAATGTATTATATATTATCGGAGCTATCAATAATGTTATCGGGTTTGTCGGGATGACATCATAATTGCTGATATCGGCCCGATAATTATCATGCATCCCTAATTTCTACCACTAAGAACAAGCCCGGATCACCATCAGATCCTCCTCACCGCTCGGTAAGGACTGGAGCGCTTTCAAAACACCAGGCCACAGCAACAGCAAGCAAGCTGGCACTAACGTTACTAGGTCAACAACGTGTGTGTCAGCGTTTCCGTTAGCCGGTAATTACCGGTATTTGACCGGCAAAATCTGTTGAAGTCCGACATATCTAATCTCTCCGGTCATAATGTCCGGTGAAAATAATTCCCTCTAAACACAATTAGATTATTTGAATTGTATTAAAATAGGCTAAAATTAAATAGCCTATGCGATGAACGAAACAATCATTACATTTGTCGTTGCTTCACCAAGCAGCCGGTCAATGACATCCTGTGTCAGCGAGCTGGCAGCTGATATATTTACGTGAAGCATGGCTTGGCAGGGTGCAGTACTCCAATTCAGCCATTGGCAATTCAGCTGTTGGGTGGGGGCGCTGCTGACACCGCTGCTCTGCTCTGTCTGCTCCTGCTCCATGCTTCACGTAAATATATCAGCTGCCAGCTCGCTGACACAGGATGTCATTGACCGGCTGCTTGGTGAAGCAACGACAAATGTAATGATTGTTTCGTTCATCGCATAGGCTATTTAATTTTAGCCTATTTTAATACAATTCAAATAATCAAATTGTGCTTAGAGGGAATTATTTTCACCGGACATTATGAGCAGCACCAAGTCGTTGGGAGGTGGAGATATACATCACGGCGCAAACCCACGATAATGTTGCCGTCTCTCTGCCAAATTTCTCAGTTCTTCGCTTGATATAATTAATACAAATGTCCAATATAACGGAATTCGTTAGCTCATAAAAATGTGATTATAACAGACTGCTGTTTATTAAGGTCGGGCAGACTGCCCACCGACACCTCAAGTCGGCAGCAGCACGCAGTCTCGAGCGACTTATTTTATTTGGAATATATTAATGACTGTATATACGCAAAAGTAGCATAGTTTTAAGTTAAAATATTATAAATGCCTTGATGATGTCATTCTTTATATAGGCCTATCAATTGTTTTTAAGCTCAATAAACTCTGACCGGAATTTATCCCATTTTTTTTGCAGGTCCGAGTGTCCGGTAGATTTCAATCTACCGGACACTCAGACCTGCAAAAAAAAATTCTAACGGAAACCCTGGTGTGTGTCTGTGTGCCCGTCTGCCAGTTCTTCAAGCCAGTGGCCATCAGGCTCCACAACCGGGGGCACGGACTGCTGCCAGCAGCTGGAGAACTAACGGCTGCAGAACTTGAGGAACCATTAGGAATGTCTGACTCTTAACCACTAAACCCTGCATGGACTATAACTCATTATGATCTGCACCTTTGTGTATACTGCTTACTTTGTCATATTTTATATTGCCTATATTTATTGTAAGTTATATTATGACCAATAGGGTATACAGACTCATATGCAACTCTGCGGTTTATTTTATTAAAATTGTATATTCAGATTACATTTGTTTATTGCTTATATGTATTGCTCTCCTATTACCCTGACCATACCTGTACCCCCTGCTGCTATGACGACTGAATCTCCCCAAGGCCTAAAAAAAATAATGGTTTGTTTCCGGTTGCCGACCGACCCTGCCGATTTAGGTGCGACCCAATATATTTTATGAGTTAAAAAAATAAAAAATAAAAAAAACTTTTTTTAATAAAGTTTCGTAGAAATCTTAGTCAAACCTTTAGTATTATGGATATTAAACATGCTGGCAGAGTACAAGCATCCATGTTGTTGTGAACATTTTTATTAAATAAAGAAATTCCCTATCCATAGTCGCCGTGGGAACGAATAAAATAAAAAATTAAATTAAATAAATTCCCTACCTACCCATGGCCTTAACTGACAACCAACAGGAAACAAACAATATTTTTTGTTATGCCCAAGGGGATCAATAAAGGAATATCCTGCCCATGCCCAGTCTAGAGGATAGAATGTTTTCCCCTCTGCATGGGCGAGACGTGTTTGCTGCTATCTCCTCCATCCCAATTGATTGATTGAAAACTTGAATTAACAGATTTCAGAATGGGTAGAGTACAGTACAGCTCAATACACACAATTGTTAACACAATGGCGCCCAAGGACGTATATCTCCATGTTTCGATTCCACCCGTTGTGTACAGAGGCACGGATAAATCTGTGGCAAGTTGTTATTGCTTTTATTCCATTTTAATAACCTATTCAAGGTCGCCGAGCGGCACTGCAGATCTACCCTACTCTATGAATTCGAGAAGGTGCAATACCGGCCAGATCATCTTAGGGGCGCTATCGCGATAATGCAGTGTTCCCTGTGGCCGAACGGTGGACTCTTTTTTTTTAAGTTTCCAGTAGCAGGATTCTGGATGTGTAGCATAGTAGCTTGGATTACGTTTTGCATCGCAGATTTCACCATGCAATAAAGGGGATTTATCATCAGCCAATGGACATATCGATCTACCAGATGGCGATCGATAACAGGGAAATGCTCGGGCGATCCCACCGGACCACGGTAAGATCCTTTTCACGTAAAGTACATCCCGATCGGGCCTTGTTTTGATAGCCAACTAGGCGTTCGGCCTATGTGGCTAATGCGGTTATTGGTAATCGATAATTAGAAACGACGTCCCCTGCCCCCCCCCTTTCATGCATACATGCGTGAGGATCGTACCGATCATATGCAGTTTGAGTTTTAACTGGAGCGTATCTATAACCGAAATGCCATTGGATTTAACGTTATTAGCCATTAGCCCTGTATCTCAGCTTCCAGGAACTATACTAGACCCAAATCCGGTATAACGCTTATATTCACGGCGCTATAAAATGAGAACATATTGATGAATTTTTTTTTCTTTAAGCCATTTTGAAGGGACGGTTTATGGACTCAATTGACAATGAGAATGGACAGATAGCAATACTATAAAGTATAGATTTATCTGTACAAACAGCCCCACGTTTGTTTACATTCCCCGGTCCTCTTGAGAATAATTAGACTCATCCCAATGGTCCCGAATGTGTTAAGGGGATTCAGACCAGAGAAAGACTTTCGTCTTGTTTACATCAGGGTCCCCCATTTTCAATTCATAATGACATATACAGATATAATAATCTAATCAATCATCTAATTTAATCATGACATATACAGTACCGTTACATTTGTGACATACAAGATATGCAAATATACAGTACTGTTAAACAGATCCTAACAGTAAATATATACATACGAGGGGGAGGGAACTGTACATTAGGAGGGGGTGGGTGGGTGGTAGGGCGGTTCAGACATTTACAGGGGCCAGGTTCGAATTGCAGCCTCCCATATGTGCTCGAGAGCGGTTTTGAAGGTGGGTACTGGGTAGTGATTAGGGGTGGACGGTATAAACGGTATACGGTATGGATTTTGACTATACCTTCATACCTTGTGACCGGTAGACTAGAGCAGCTAGTCACAGCAGTAGCAATGACGTTAACGTTACTTGACGATTCACTCGACGTTTGCAGTGGTCGTTGCAGTGTTTAATTGTACTGAGTTTTTCTCCACTTGCTCACGGACCTTGTCATATAGTTTGGGCATTTCAATTTGGTTAAGGAGGCTGAGAGGAGACTTGCTTTAGCGCAGCAACGGGCTAACATTAGCCGCTATGCTAACGTTCTTTTTACGTGACTGTGCGGCACCAGTTTCATTAGCGAGGAAAGGGAGGTTATAGTGACGAGGCTTGACAACAGAGGTTCAAAGATAACTTCGCATTTATTGGCTATTCGTTTCTTTATATCGCTTTATCCATCGGGCTGCTCTCGTTACCAACTCTGTGTGTTGACATTGGGTCTCATTCTCCAACAGACTTACGACAAAAAGGGTTTTCTCTTAGGGCCATTTGAGACCTTTTCGGGCAAGAAATTAATATAGACAATATATTATAATATAATATTAATTATATATGTTTTATTGGGATGGTTGGTGAATCCCAAAATCGGCCCGAAAAGGTCTCAAATGGCCCTAAAAGAAAGCCCTTTTTGTCGTAAATCCTTGGAGAATGAGACCCATTGACATCCTGGTGTGACATCAACTACAGCAACTTAGGACGCTCAAACCTCAAACATAAACCTATTGCATCACGCTCTCTCTCTACGTTGTCAAACACTAAAGTTAAGTTATGTTGGAGTTTTATTGTGTTTGCGTTGTTTGAGGGAAAGAAACCTCGTGTCCTGCAGTAGTTTTTATTTTCACTTTGTGCTGCTTGATTTGATTGTATTTCATGAAAAGTGTTTTTCAGAGATGGAAGTAACTTGAGAAAAGGTTTTGCATTTTTCTATTGCAGTATTGCACAATAAATGTTCTTAAAATACCTCTGTACTATGTGAAATATGTCCTAGTAATACAAGAGTACAGTAATAGCTGCCAGATCTTTACCCCTTCAGAAGCATTTATATAGACATTTTTAGGGCGGCTAAGTGGCGCAGTGGGCAAGGCGCTCGCCACTAACGCAGGAGATGCTGGGTTCGAGCCCAGCTCTCGTGTTGCTTCCGGCTTGGCTGGTCGTTCATACTAATACAATTGGCAGTATTAGGGGGTGGGAAGCCGGTGGGTGGGGATCGGACGTTGTGGACAGCGACTCCTACAGGTCGGTTGGTGCGCCTGTACAGCAAAATCAGGAAGCAACGGGGGGCAGCGTGAGCCTCCCACGCGTTACTCCTCGCCGCTGAGAGGTCGTGCTGTGCAGGTGAAAAGATGCGACAGCTGCCTCCTCGTGTACCGGAGGGGACACGTGATGCAAGGCTTCATCCACATTGCAGCCGACCAGTGGGAGGCATGGTCTAACAACGTTCGAGACAGGGGAGAGTAGAATTGGATAATACGAAATTGGGATGGGAGAAAATTAGAAAATGGGGAGAAAAAGTGGATCAAAAAAGAAATAGACATTTTAAGATTAATTAATATACTGTGATATACCGTTACCGTCTATGCTTCAAATTATACCGTGATATACATTTTAGACCATACCGTCCAGCCCTCGTTTTTTTACGGCTGTGGGTGGGGTGTTCCACATTGATGTGGCATAATTGCGGAACGTGTTTAGTCCCTTGTTTGAGCCGATTCTGGGTTGGACATGATTTGTGGAACTCCATTATATAACAGACAATGCTAGTGGACAATGCTAGCAATTATGTCAGTTACGTCTTGCGTCTCTTCCATGCAATTAATAGGGCCACCAGTTTGGTCTACCCATTTTTAAATACTGGATCAACAGAGCTGTCTTTTCAACACTGGCGTGCATGCTTCAACAAGTGCTGATCCAAAAAAAAATAGGTAGAATGGTGGACCTAATTGTAACAATTTAATTGTAATTGTTGACAATACTTTGTGTGAATAATATATTGTAAATGTAGGCTGGACAAATGCAAACCTGTCCTAATATGAATGCATATTTATTTACTACAGATACAAGGGTTCTTTCAAAGTGGCAACATATCGAACTGCGTCGGCCACACAGCCTTTAAAACACCTTCTATTCTCTCGCCTGGGCAAGCGAACGCCAGGCGACCCACTGGCGTTGATGAAGAAGTTTCCCCTATATGCATTCAGCAGCGGCGCATTAGGACTGCTGCTGCTATGAACTAGAGTCTGACTCTAGACTATTAAAAAAATGTATTAAAAAAAAAGCAGGAGGTGCAGATGGCCTTACTGGAGGAGATGAAACAAGTGAACAGAAGCAGGAGGTGCAGATGGCCTTACTGGAGGAGATGAAACAAGTGAACAGAAGCAGGAGGTGCAGATGGCCTTACTGGAGGCAAATCTCATCCTAGAATGAATGAATGAAAACTTTATTTACCAGATTGCAGAATGGGTACAAATTACAGTACGGCTCAATAGAAGCATTAGCATAGCCTCTCAAGTAAAGCCGACACAGTGGAAACGCTCAACAGAGATGTTCGGTCATTATGATTAACGAGCTGAATAAACGCACATTTCTCTCTATACACAGAGTCGCACCAGTTTCTGACCTAACGTCACATATGCTCACATTACAACCTCAGTAGTACCATTAGCATTATCTTAGCATTAGCATAGCAGCTTAGCGTGTTAGCTGCTCCAGCTACCTCAGGTCAAGGCCCAGTCTGGTGGAAAAGTGGCAGAAACGCCCAACAGATCAGATGTGCGGTCAGTAGATTAATACAAGCAGATGTTACTGTAACAAAACGGAGAGGTCGACGTGAACCTACCTTTGTTTACCTTCTCCTGTGTTGTTCTGAACGTGGTAGAGTCCAGCAGCGTTCTGCTAACAACACGAGGTGGTTCTTCTGCAGGGAGTCCGACACAACAACACCGCTCATGTAACCTACTACTGGTTAGAAGTAGCCGGACTTCGGGCTCATTCCCTCTGGAAGGTGGTGACAGTAAACCAGGAGACAGTTTCTTTGGGTTTGCAGGTTTTAGTTAGTCCGTTCTTTACACGATCTCTCTATATTCTAGATCTGTTCAGAATCACAAGTTAGCATTAGCCCATTAGCAACATACAACGAGGTGAAGAAGCTACACAAAGCCTGACGTCATTTCCTCTGGGCGGGGACTTCCTCAATGCGCTCCTTGGACCAACTCTAACTTTGCCAGCAGATGGCGCTCGAAGTGCAGTAAGTGTAAAATGAAGTGCAGTCAATGGGAGGTTTACACAAAAACACTGACTAACTAAAGTCATTTTTTGGAGGATATGCTTTATTCTCTCTAAACAGACACACTGACTCTCACAACAAACGTCCTAGATCAGATTAGATTCAGATTTATTATCATCATACCACACAAATTCAGTAGAATGAAAATAAGTTCTAACCAGAGTGCATGTAACAGATAAAGTATATATACAGTGTGTACAGTGTACAGAATTGTATACAGGTATATATGCAGATATATCCATACTGATATCGATAAATGTATACGGTATACAGTGTTGCAGTCTCTGGCCAGAGGTCCCACCTCTTCTCTGCCAGCGGGATCGACTGCAGAGAAACAGGTGGAGGACCCTGATGTAAACAAGACGGAAGTATTTTTCTGGTCTGCATCCCCTTAACAATTTTTTGTATTGAGCCGTACCCTGTATTGTACCCATTCTGCAATCTGATAAATCTTTCAATCAATCAATCAAACATGCAGGAGCTCCACAGCAGTCTGGAGCTGATGGACAAACGTCAACATAAGATCCCCTCCTGACACCACTGCTGCTACTACTGCCCTCTCCTCCTGCCTCCTGAAATACAAATCTGGATGAATCACAACCTTCTCCAACTCAACAATCTGGAATGCCCTCCCCAGCCAACTGGAACAATCTACCTGTCCACATCCGTTCAACATCATCTTTTAAATTGTTTAAAAATATGTTGTCCTCTCACGGTGAGACCATCTGCTTATGCTTTGGACCTCAATAGAATAATATGAGATAGATTAACCATTGCTGGTGTTGCAGTTCATGTTCTTGTCGTTGTGTTGTTGTTGTTGACATACTGTTGTATGCTTTTTATCTTTGGATTCTTTTATTTTCTTGGCTGGCGTTGCTTACTCTGTTGTTTTGTTGCTTTTGTTTATGTTTTGTTTTGTCTAGTTTTTTTAATTTTAATTTTTTTATTTGTTGTTTGGTGTTTCTGTTATATAAGATTGTCAAATAACTCTGTATTGTCTTTGCGGACCCCCTTGAAAACGAGATGGTTTCATCTCCAGGGGTTATTCCCAATAAAGACATTTCAAACTAACAGTACTAAAACTGAAATCCTTCTAATAGGCCCACCTCACCTTCTCCGTAAAAACCCTGACTGCTCCATATCCACCAACAACCACTCTGTCCTCCCCTCCCCCATAGTGAACAACTCTGGTGTTCTATTTGACCCCAAACTATCCAAGATATGTTACTTAAAGAAGCCCCGTCCGTAGAAACATTTAAGTCCCACCTCAAAACCCACCTGTTCAATTTTTGTACCTTTATTTAACCAGGCAAATCAATTAAGAACAAATTCGTATTTACAATGATGGCCTGACAAGCGACAACGCCTCTTGAAGGGAGGGGGCCGGGGGGGATGAAAAGGAATTCAGGATTAAACATTTCCGACATACAATATATGTTATTACAATATAAATATACATACAACAAGTAATATAGCAGTGAGAGGGGCACCATGACAGACAGGGGGGGGGGGGGGGGGGGGGGTGTTACTGGCTTGAGAAACAGTTGCAGGAATCAGTGAGAATGTTCATCAGAGAGTGCTTGAATGTTGACTATAGGCATAAAGGTGACCAGTTTGAGAGATCTCTGTAGGTTGTTCCAGTCCCTGGCAGCAGCAGCCTTGAATGACGTTTGACCGAGTGCAGTGTATTGTTGTGGCTGATGGTTGTTTAACACAGCAGGAGACGATATTTCCAATTTTAACAAGTAGGTAATTTATTTAGGAAAAGAAGTTTTTAACAGCAAAAGCTATGGCTCAGTAGACGGTCACCACAGTTGAAGGAAAAACACTCTAACTCTCAATCCCCCTCCTTGTCCCCTAAATCCCCTCTCAGTCCTGCCCCCACATGACAGATATGATGACGTGTCATATCATGTCAGATATGACATGACGTACATTAAGATGACACGTAGATTTAACATCGGAGAGAGATAAAAACATTAAGAACATCGAAGAGAGATAAAGACATTAAGAAGAACATAGATTTAGATAAGAGATAAACAAGATATGATGTACACACACGATATGATGTAAAACATTAAGAACATCGAAGAGAGATAAAGATTTAGTGAGATGTGTGTGTGTGTGTGTGTGTTTGTGTGTGTGTGTGTATGTGTGTGTGTGTCTGTGTGTGTGTGCGTCTGTGTACAGACGTGTGTGTATTGTATGTGTGTATTGCGACACAGGGAATGTGTGTGTGTGTGTGTGTGTCGGTGTGTATGTCTGTGCGACTGTGTGTGTCTGTGTGTGTGTGTGTGTGTGTGTCTGTGTGACTGTGTGTGTCTGTGTGTCTGTGTGTGTGTGCTGTGTCTGTGTGTGTGTGCTGTGTATGTGTGTGTCTGTGTGTCTGTGTGTGTGTGCTGTGTATGTATGAAAGAGAGAAAAGACACAAGATTAGAGCACACGATATGATGTACTGAAATGTCCATCTGCCTATCTTGAGGTTGTTTTAAGAACATCAGCCAGACTGTCGCCCTAGTGTCTTTGAGCCCTGCTAGTTGACCTATATTAAACTAGTCAAGACTAACCCCTTTCCTACCTCCACCCCCGTATACACATTTTCCACAACATTCCCCCATTTGGGGCTATCCCTAGTCCCACCCAAATCATATAACCAAGAAAATGTGAACGTCTAACTAAACGAGAAACCACAATTATATAATAAAAGTTTAAATGCCTAATCTAAACCAGAAACCTTACTTCATTCACTGGACCCCTAACGGACCAACAAAGGCTGACTACCGTTCTTACCAAAACACAAAACCGTTCCAAACAAGAGCAATAATAAAACATCAACCAAATACCCCAATTTATAATCCTAACCTGACAGACAAATCCCCCCAACCTCCACCGCTTACCAAATGAGCCACAGTTCCGGCCGGAAACCGCGACTCTCATCAGGGAAAGGAGAAGTTGACCGTCAGAACTAAACATAGAACATCCCTCCCAAAAAATGACATTGTCTCTTCCATAACATTGAGTCCTAGTGTCCATCGCTCAGCCCCCCTTCCATGCCCACGCCATAGTCTCCTCACCGTATTGCCAAAAAGTCACATTTTGCCAATACCGCAACCACCACGCCACACCTCCAGTCCCCGTAGAAGCATGTCCCCATGCCTGGACGGGAGGCGCTGGTCCCGACCTCACCACGTGTCCCCCATCTTCGACGGGAGGTGCCCATCTTGCCCACTGCGTTAGCCCCCCCCCTTTGTCCCTCCAGTCCCCAGAACCGATCCCCAGACCACTTCTTCTCAATGCTTCCTCAGGCTCAGAACCGACACTCTGCCGATGCCCCTTCCCATTCCGGTTTGACCAAGACCACGAGTAAAATAAACAAAAAATAATAAAAAAATAAAAAATAATGCAATGATTTTCAATGGTTGCAATCTCTATGCCGAAGGATCATTAGAAAATCAGACTAAAATTCCTAGTTAAAGGAATAAACCAACAAAACTGCACTCAGACCATCCCCCGTCACTCTTAAAGGAAAGAACCAACAAAAAGAAAATGTCCCTGCCTCACCATACCCCTAATCCTCTATCCCCTCGTCTCCCTCTAAGGCAGCATAAAGCTGAGGACATGGCCCGATTTGTGGCTCAATCTCTTTCTGTCCCACCATCAGCATTTGGCTCGTTACGTGTGAAGTTACCAGCCTACCCAAGAGAGGCATACCACAACAGAAAAGGAGAACCAATATCAACCCTGCCACCCCAATGGATATCCCCGTCTGCATCACTATGCTTCCCCACTGTCCCAATCTTTCCAACACCCCACTCCCCCACCATTCTTCATTCCGGCCAGAATTCCCCCTCAACTCCTCCCTCAAATCCTTCAGCTTAGCCATGGCCTCGGAGAACTTTCCCCCTGGCCCCACATTCGTCGGAATGAATGTGCAGCAGTACTGTCCAAACATGGAACAGACTCCACCCTTCTCCGCCATTAACCAGTTCAGAGCCTGTCTATTCTGCCACGCCACCGTACTGGTCGCGTGCATCTGGTCCCCCATTGCATCCAACGCCTCCTCGGTGTAGTTGAGATACCGCTGCTGATTGTAAAACAAATAGTTGATCCACCCGGTGTTCTTATTGACCGATATCCATGGCAGAATAGACTCAAACCCTGCCGCAATCTCATTCTTAGCCATGAACTCGGCTGGAATGCCCCTTGGCTGTCCTATGCTGTCCAGATACACCCTTGGGTCTGCCTTGTAGCTACGCTTCGTTCGAGAGATAGGAGACTCAGAAGGTCCTTCCGTCACTGATAATGGTAGGACCACCATTGGCATGATCGCCTGAACCCGGGCACATCTACCTGACCAATCTAAAGGAAGTGTATTCCTCAACCTCCTACCGCCGCAGAGCCAGTATTGGTCCGCCAGTGCCATATCCTGGACATGAAAAGGGCAAGCTACAGGCCGTGGGTTGGTATCCACTCCCTTTAACACGACCCCGTGTCCACACTTTCCTTCTTTCGTGCAGTTAGTCGTGATGCTCCAAATAGTAGTGCACCGCCCCTCTGCCACCTCCCCTACGTCCCGGGTCCCCTCCTTTTGCAAGCACTCGAAATCCTTGGTCAGCCATAGTTTGACACCTCTGGGTATTGGCAACCCCGTCGCTACCCCCTGCACACGTACATCCAATTTCCTACAACGTTCCCGCATAGTGACATCCTTGAAATCCGTGACGTTTCCTGCCGCCTTAAAACGACTAGAGCCGAGAAACCCCAAACACTCTGCCTCGCACCAAGGGCGACTATTATGGGGCCCCTCCCATGCCTCTGCGTCCCTGTCACACTGAGCCCAACTGAACTTCGTGCCCTTCACCAGCAGCCTATCCGGACGTGCCTTGGAGCAGACATAACAATCCTCTATCTGATTCTGCGCGCTCGTGTACTGGACCCACTTAAACCACTCATTCCCTAAAGCCGCCCTATACATCGGGTCAGCCTCCGGGTCTTCCTCGTCATAGTCATAGTCGCCCCCATCTTGTTCCCCGGAAGGAAGCAAACCCCTCAACCTGGCCCAGAGTGAGCCCACTGAGTCCCTCAACGTTCCGGCTGTCCTCTGGAACATATCCTGTCCCCCCACCTCTTCCGACTCAGTGTCCTTGACCTCCCTTTTTCCCCTCACCCCTGTCCCCTGTGATTGGTTCGGGACAGGCTCAACCCTCCTTGGGGTACACCTGAACAATAAACTGGACTGGTCGGACAACACAGAGGCCCTCTACAGGAAGGGACAGAGCAGGCTGTTCTTCCTGAGGAGACTCAGGTCCTTCAATGTGTGCAACAAACTGCTGCAGTCTTTTTACCAGTCTGTTGTGGCCAGCATCCTCTTCTATGCTGTGGCATGCTGGGGAGGCTACATCAACTCAAGGGACACCAACAAGCTCAACAAGCTGGTGAGGAAGGCTAGCTCCGTGGTGGGAGTCGAGCTACCTAGACTTGAGGTGATGGTAGAGAGGGGGATGATAAGGAAGCTGGATGCCATCATGGAGAACCCCTACCACCCCCTCTACGACGAGCTAGTCAAGATGAGAAGCTCGTTCAGCCACAGACTCATCCCCCCCCGACACTCAACTAACCGCCTCGGACAGTCCTTCATACCAGCGGCCATCAGGCTCCACAACAGTGGGCAGCGACTAGCAGCCTCCAGGCCCCACAACAGGGGGCAGCGACAGCGACTGCTACCAGACATTGACCTGGGACTTATAGGAACCCAAGGGGGACAAAGTAGACTACCCTGGTACTTTGATTAATGTATACTCAGTAGATAGTAAATTATTATAACACTACCTCTTGCATACTGCACCTCATGTGACACTGTGAATAATGTGAATATTCCTCAGCTAGTCAGATAGTAAATTATATTGACCATATTGATCAAATTGTTTACACTGCCTGTGTTGTCTTTTACTACCTGTATACTGTGTTGTTTTACTACCTGTACCCCTCCCCCCCTCCCCCCCATGCTGCTATGATGCCTGAATTTCCCCAAGGGGATCAATAAAGGAATATCTTATCTTATCTTATCTTATCTACCCCCACAACCCGATCCTCGTTAGTATAATGGTAAGTATCCCCGCCTGTAACGGGGGAATGGTCAAAATCAAAAACATGCCCTTGCGGTCCTACGGGAAACACCCCTTTTGGTTGTAGTCTTATCTTCTCCCCCCCTTCCTCGATGGAGGGCAGAGGGGGCGCCTGATTCTGAGCCTGGTCATGAAAGCCTGCCGGTACTTGAGCCTGAGCGGGACCCCGTGGGACTCCTACCCACTCAAACCCGTCATCCTCAAGGACGGGTCGACCGTGACGGTTCTCAATGACGTCGTTGTGCCCGGCCGACCGTCCGCACACTGCTGCCAACATCTGCGGGAGCATCAGCAGGCACTGCACCTTCCAGTTGCCGTCTCGGACCCTCCATGTCGGGTTCTGCATAACTGTGATCGATTGTATCCCCCAAGAGATCGCCGCTGGCCTTTATGCAGTGATTGAAGTGGAACCAGGTCGCTGATCCTTTGACTTGGACTGCCGTTCCAGTCGATCGGATCACCTCGTACGGGCCCTCTCTCCGGGGTGATGACCACTTTCTCTTGTGGACCTTTACGAAGACCAGGTCCCCAGGGATCAGTCTCGGTTTGGTGGCTTCCTTCTCCGCCTCCTTCACCCCCTTTTTCTCCTTTCTCTGCTCCTGTCGAAACACAGCTTCATGTATTTTAGTCACTTGCTGAAGATATTTTTTCAGATCTTGCTCAAAAATATCTAATGCCGGGCCCCTAGCCAGGTGTCTAAATGGCGGTGCTGGCATGCTGCGGCCTGTAAGCATTTCATGCGGTGTTAGCTGTGTTTGGCGGTTTACGCTGCTTCTAATAGCCATCAGAGCAAGTGGCAAAGCATCAATCCAGTTAAGCTTAGTTTGCATACAGATTTTCAACAGTTTGTTTTTAATGACCAGATTGGCCCTTTCCACCTTCCCCTGCGACCCGGGACTATAGACACAGGAAAGGCGCTGTCTTATACCTAATTTCTGCATCAGCCCTTTAACCACCTTGTCGATGAACTCGTGGCCATTATCGCTTTGTAATATCGTGGGAATTCCAAATCTCGGAATGACCTCGCGACACAGGAACTTGATCACTGTGTCCGCGTTCTTGTGTTTAGATGGAATGGCCTCAATCCAGCGACTAAAGCAGTCCTCTACTACCAGGAGGTATCGTTTGCCCTGCACTGGCGTTATCATCGCTTTGACCCTTTTAACCTCCTTCCAGTTAAGAGTACCCTCCTCCCGTTCGGATGCACTCCTTCCCCTACTTAGATGCACCTCTCCCCGTAAGGTTTAGGCAGTCCGCTACGACGCAACAACCAGCTCCTTTCTTAGGACTGCCTTGTCCGACGTCTGCCCCTCTCCCCCAACAGAGATGCAGGTCTCCACTTCCGGCGGTAAGGTCTCCTCTCATGAACGGAAGCAGTCCCCTTATTTTACCTTCAGGTGCAGTTTAAGGCTGGGTCCCTTTCCAACCTTAGGAGAGACAATCCAGATTCCTCTGAATTGACACCCCTTACCCTTCTGCTTCCCAGTGGTTCTTTTCAAACCTGCTGATCACAGAAGCACAACTCGCCTACTAACCCTGTATCGGTTAGTAAGGTTACTGTGGCCTGACTGTACATTGAGCCAGGTGCATTCATGCCACTGTTGTCCAGTCACTCACGGTCCCACATCCCGCGTGTCTGTGACTATAAACAGGGTCATAACGCTCTCCCAACCGGCTGGCGACCCAGTCGATAGCGACCTCATAGTCCGTCATCAAGTCAGGACCCCAAGCGGCTGACTGTCCGTAGTACCTATCAGCCACTCAGTTTAGAAACCGACGGTCTTGTCCCCACCCCGCTTGCTCCGGGCATGGAAATATTGACCGTTTTCGCCAGCCTTGCCTGTTCACGGCAGGAGCTGTGCCCCTTCCGGTGCACCGCCCTGCTCCTAGGTGTGGACTGTCGTCCACGTACCACCCAGTGCCCACACCAACTTACGTGCGACGTTTCCTGGGCCGACTAGACGGTTCCACAGTGGTATGTTAATGCATACCTCGTTACGCACGAGGGCCTTCAGTTTCTCCCCAGCACTATATGGATTGTGTTTAACGTGCGCCCAGACTCTTGCGAGCCCACTGCCGCCTGTTACAGACTAGAGGTTCGGGGCGCCTACCCCCTCCCTAATCTGTATAGTCCATAATCAGATGTCTGAATGGTCCCTCAGGGAGGGGTGTGTAAGCCGCTACTGTCGGTACTCCTTTGCGCACATTGCCCTGTAAGCATGTTAAACACCTGGCTAGTGTAACGTCAATTTGTGCCTGAAGCTTTGGGGACCAAAATCCCATTTTCGTGATTCGTTTCAGGGTCTCTGCTCTTCCACAGTGATCAACACCATGAGCCTCAGGTATCACCTGCGTGGCTGAGTCCTGAAGATCACTCAAATTATCCTCAGTTACCTCAGTCGTCAGTTCGGCCGCAAACATAAGAACAGCCGTGGACGGCACCGCAGCCGCCGCCTTCGCGGCCTCGTCCGCCGCGTTGTTTCCCGTCGTCACAAAGGACAGGTCTTTTCTGTGTGCCTGGCACTTTACGATAGCAATGCTTTTGGGCAACTTTACAGCCTGAATAAGCGCCACAACCTGCTTGTGGTGAAGGATCGGTGAGCCGTCCGATTTCTTAAAGCCTCTTGCCTTCCAAATGGCCGCGAATAGGTGGCATACGCCATGCGCATACGCAGAGTCTGTAAAGATGTTAACCGTGCGATCTTTAGCTATTATGCATGCTTCTGTTAGTGCTATTAGTTCTGCAAGCTGGGCCGAACATGGTTGCATGCATTGTCCGGCCTTTCTTGTTAGTGTTTCTCCGTTAGGTTTGCACTGTACGACGGCGTATCCTGACCTTAAATTTTCCCCCTCCCGATAGCAGGACCCATCCACAAAAAGTGAGAGTTCTGCTATCGCGAGCGGGTCGACTCCCAAATCAGGACGGAGTTTCACGAAAGCCTGTACCTCCACCTCGCACTCATGCGGTTGACCCTCGCTCGGGAGTGGTACCAGATCCGCCGGGTTACTGCCGTGGCATGTTTTTATCGTAACGTCCGAGTACTGCAGGAGCCTCATGTAAGCCTGTTGCCGTTGGCTGGTCAGAACAAATTTGCCTCTTTCAATCAAGTTTGCCAATTTGTGATGTGTCCAAATGCAAATGTCATATCCCATTGTCACGGCCGTTGCCTTCTCATACATCAAATGTGCTGCGGCCAGGGCCTGATAACAAGGTGGCAGACCCTGCTCTACCGGCGAAAGAGCTCTAGAGTAATATGCTATCGGTTGTTTTTTCCCACTCACCCCCTGTGTTTGAGTCAGGACAGCTGTCGCATGCTGCGCTCTATGTGAGACGAATAGGTGGAAACACTTCTCATAATCCGGCAGCGCCAGGGCAGGGGCCTGTAACAACAGACGCTTAATGTTTATGAACGCGTCCTCCCCCTCCTCGGTCCATGTCAAGGGAGCGCGAAGCTTGTCTGTACCCGCCTCTTTTATCATCATCCTCAACGGCGCTGTCGCTATCGTATAGTCCTCCACCCACTCAGAGCTGTACCCAGTCATCCCTAAAAACGTCATCATCTGTCGGACCGTCAATGGCCTAGGTGCCTTGGATACAGCTTCGAGTTGCGTGGGTGAGATGTTTTTTATGCCCTTTTGAATGACGCGAGACAAGTACTCAACTTTTGGCTGGCAGTACTGCAGTTTTGAACGGGATGCCTTGTGGCCTCCCACGGCCAATCCACGCAAAACTTTGATGGAGTCCTCATGGCACTGCTGACGTGTATCCGAGCAGATTAGAATGTCATCTGCATACAGTAAAACCGTGCTGAGTAGTGTGTCGCACACTCTTTGCAAGTCTTCCTTGAGCGCCTTCGAGAAGTAATGCGGCGAGTGCGCGAACCCTTGTGGCAACCGGGTGTAAGAGTATTGTTTCCCCCTGTGGGTAAAAGCAAACAGATACTGAGACTCTTTTTCCAATGGAACACTGAAGAATGCCTGCGTGAGATCAATGACCGTATAGTACTGCGAGCTACTCGGGATGTTTGTCAGGAGGGTGTGTGGATTAGCGACTTCCGCCTCTGGTCCAGACACCACGTCGTTCACCGCCCTCAAATCGTGTACCAGTCTGTACCTAGCCCTGTCCGCCTTTAGCACTGGGTGGATAGGTGTATTACATCTGGATTTGAAAGGGACGAGCACTCCCCCCTTTAACAGTCCCTCAATCTGATGTGATATAGCTTCCTCCGACTCTGGCTTCATTGTATACTGTCTGATAAAGGGTGGTCTACAACCCTTCTTTAACCTGACCTTCACTGGCTGTGCCGACAATATTAGACCCACATCTGTGTCGTGTTTTGACCACAACCGTTCCGGGGTGCGCGCCAACATGTCCTGTTCCAGCAAAGCATCCGCCTCTGGAATAACGCAAGGGTCTCCTGGTAATCTGATTACTTGCGGTTTTGCCAAAACTGAAAAGGAAATCATTATTTTTATGAAACTCCCATCTGCGCTGTTCCAAATTAGCGGAGATTCCGTGGAGACCCACCTTTGAGTCTCGGATTCCTGTATCATTGAACCTAGATGTTCGGATTCGTAACCAGGATTTATTCTCAGAGTGATGTGTGGGGCGGCGTCTCTTAGTCTATGTTGTTCCCGTAGATACTTACCCGTGTTAACCCTCAACGCCGCGCCCTGTCTCCCTACAATTATCGTAGATGAGTTAATCTGCACCTGCTCGGGCTGTCCCTGCAACCATGCCTTGTTCCTAACTAGGTCACTATTCGTCAAATATTGTAGTGTGCAATGTGCCTCCATGTTTGTTTGTCTAGACTGAGGCAGTTGGGTTTTCAGAAATGGCTCCCAGGGGTCACAGACCCTTTGCAGCTCTGCATCTATGTTGCCCAGCCAGAACACAGTGGCCTCTTTCTCCCCCGTCCCTTGTAGCATCATTTGGTACACGTCTTGTTCAATTTGAATCCCCTCAGGCGTACATAGGATTTTACAGCCTAGTTTACACATTGCATCTCGTCCCAAGAGATTGCGCGGGGTGCTGTCCGAAATTAATACAGGTATTGTTATGGTCTTGTTGTTATACGTCATAGAGATTGGATCTGATGTGGGTATTAATTGTGTTTTTCCCGAGAATCCGACGTCCGAACATACTGTCCAGACTGGGGTAAGTGAGCGGCGTATTTTTGCTTTATGCAGGAAAAACCTGCTCCAGTGTCTGCCATCATCTCTGTTAATTTGCCCTCCACTAGGACCTGCAGAATAGGTTCTTGCTCAGCTCCCTTGGAAACCACAATCATTTGATTTCCCCCCGTCGCATTCTCTGGGCACCCCTAGTGATTACCCCCCTGGTTTCGGGGCCCTCCTGTCTCCCCCTGGTCGTGGGGCCCTTGTGACTCCCCCTGGCGCACGGGTCTTCCATACTCCGAGCCGGGACGGTATGGTTGCCTACATCTCATTTCCCTGTGTCCCTGCATGCCGCAGTTCCAACAGTGGAAACGGGGAAACTGTTGTTCGTTCCCCGGTCCCTGTGTAAACCGTGGGCCTGATTGCCCATTCCCTGCCTGCCGCCTGGACGCCTGGTTCTGTGAACTATAGCCATAGCTTCTCACTACCTGAGGTGCAGGCGGGGGTCCCTGGTCCTGCATGGGTGGAGAGGTAGCAGATGACACCATTACTGCCTGCAACCTCCTTTGGGGCTGCAGTTGTTGCTGAGTTAACTTCCTTGAGTCATTTCTATCCTGATCCCTGACTTTCTGCTCCTGAGCCCTTTGCTTCTCCACACTATGTGTTACATGTGCACAGAACAAAGGATAAGTCATGTCCATTAACCCCACCACGTCTTCCAGTCTATTCTTAACCACCTCTGGAAGCCCTCTCATCACACTTTCTCTAAACATCGCTCTCTGCAACGGGTCAATTTCTGGGTTGTGTCCTAGCTCACCTCTCCACTCCTTCAGTATTTTGTTCACATAGGTGCCAGGCCCTTCCGTCTCCATTATGGGGTTGCCCGCCAGTTTTGCCGGATTAATACGTGATGGATATTGATTCCTGAGTTTGTACCACAACGCCGCTCTATGCGCGTTGAATATGTCTCCATCATGGGCCTGCGTGTCGCATGCCACTCGCATCGATGTATCACCCATGATGTCCCGGCAGGCACCAATTCCTAGCAAGCGCGTCAACAGGGATTTGACGTCACCCACTGCTAGCAGAAAAGATGACGTATTTTCCTCAAACTGCGTGATCCACCTGGAGGCTCCTTCTGAAAGGTCCGGTAGTCTTGCTATTATGCCATCGATGTCTAGAGGTGACCATGGCATGTGAAAGATATCGTTCCCCTTTATTAGCAGGGGAAACTGGCCTGTACTTGTCACACTTCCCAGGAATGTAGGGGCGAAAGTCAGGGTTCCTGTAATGTTTCCTTTCTCCTGTGCTGGTTTCGTGTCGTTCTCATCTTCCTCCTCAGTCAACAGTTTGGTGTGGCCACACGCCCCGTGTTTCCCTGATGTCTGCTGTGCCACATTTTGACGGGCCTCTTCCTCTATCTTCCTCCCGACTCCCTCCCTCTGCCTGCCCAGGTTCTCTACCTCCTCTTCCTCTGCATCATACAACTTCCGACGTACTGTCTCGCCATATGCCGCCAGGACTTTCGGATAGAGATCCTGCGGGGTCAGTTTGGGGGGGGTATCTCGCCTAAGGGAGGTCTCTGATCTAGCGGAGGTTTCTGACCTGTATGCTCTCCCCTTCTGGGCGTAGAGCTTCATTACCCCCAACTCTTCTGTCCTCTTCTTCAACCTCTTTTTGCTGCTGTCGCCTGGCTTGTGGTTACGAATCATTACATTCATCTCTTCGCATACGTCGAGATCAAAAGTACCTCCGGAAGGCCATTTTGTGTCCCCGGCCTTTGTACGCCTCTGCCAACGGACACCAACCTTGAGAATTAGGTTCTTTATGAGCGGGTTCCGGTCTAACAGTATGTCCTCTGCTGTATGCATCGTTGTTTAGTGTGTATGTGTGTTTATTGTGTTGTGTGTGTGTGTGTGTGGTTGTACTTCAGCTACTACTACTCTACAACTACTACTCCAGGACACAGTTAACCTAGATCTACTACTACTCTACAACTACTACTCCAGGACACAGTTAACCTAGATCTACTACTACTCTACTCCAGGACACAGTTAACCTAGATCTACAACTACAACGCTACTACAACTCTGTGTGTGTGTGTCTGTGTGTGACTGTGTGTGTGTGTGTGTGTGTGTGTGTGTGTATGTCGGTGTGTGTGTCTGTGTGTGTGTGTGTGTGTGTATGTGTGTATGTCGGTGTGTGTGTGTGTTTGTGTGTGATTGTGTGTGTGTGTGTGTGTGACTGTGTGTGTGTGACTGTGTGTGTGTGCGTCACAACCCGCTGTCTACCGGGACACAGGAATGTGTGTGTGTGTGTGTGTGTGTCGGTGTGTGTGTGTCTGTGTGTGTGTGTGTGTGTGTCTTTGCTGTGTGTGTGTGTGTGTGTGACTGTGTGTGTGTGTGTGTGACTGTGTGTGTGTGTGTGTGTGTGTGACTGTGTGTGTGTGCGTACTGTGTGTGTGTGCGTCACAACCCGCTGTCTACCGGGACACAGGAATGTGTGTGTGTGTGTGTGTGTGTCGGTGTGTGTGTGTCTGTGTGTGTGTGTGTGTGTGTGTGTCTGTGTGTGTGTGTGTGTGTGACTGTGTGTGTGTGTGTATGTGTGTGTGTGTGTGTGTGTGTGTGTGTGTGTGTGACTGTGTGTGTGTGTGTGTGTGTGTATGTGTGTATGTCGGTGTGTGTGTGTGTGTGTCTGTGTGTGTGTGTGTGTGTGTGTGTGTGTGTGTATGTGTGTATGTCGGTGTGCGTGTGTGTGTTTTCTACCACCAGGGGTCAGCAAACCCAAGAGAGAAAGAGATGTGATGAGTCTGTATGCTACACCTTGGCCCACCAACAGGGGTCAGCAAACCCAGGAGAGAGAGAGAGAGAGAGAGAGAGAGAGAGAGAGAGAGAGAGAGAGAGATCAGGGGCCTGATCTCTGATCCAAACCCTACTTTTTTCCCAACCTGGTGCGTCCTATTGGGGTGTAATAGCTAACTTTTTAAGCGATGGGGGGGTGTGTGTGTATTGTATGTGTGTATTGTATGTGTGACTGTGTGTGTGTGTGTGTGTGTGTGACTGTGTGTGTGTGTGTGTGTGTGTGTGTGTGTGTGTGTGTGACTGTGTGTGTGTGTGTGTGTGTATGTGTGTATGTCGGTGTGTGTGTGTGTGTGTGTGTGTGTGTGTGTATGTGTGTATGTCGGTGTGTGTGTGTGTGTTTTCTACCACCAGGGGTCAGCAAACCCAAGAGAGAAAGAGATGTGATGAGTCTGTATGCTACACCTTGGCCCACCAACAGGGGTCAGCAAACCCAGGAGAGAGAGAGAGAGAGAGAGAGAGAGAGAGAGAGAGAGAGAGAGAGAGAGAGAGAGAGAGATCAGGGGCCTGATCTCTGATCCAAACCCTACTTTTTTCCCAACCTGGTGCGTCCTATTGGGGTGTAATAGCTAACTTTTTAAGCGATGGGGGGGTGTGTGTGTATTGTATGTGTGTATTGTATGTGTGACTGTGTGTGTGTGTGTGTGTGTGTGTGACTGTGTGTGTGTGCGTGTGTGTGACTGTGTGTGTGTGCGTGTGCGTGACTGTGTGTGTGTATTGTATGTGTGACTGTGTGTGTGTGTGTGTGTGTGACTGTGTGTGTGTGCGTGTGTGTGACTGTGTGTGTGTACGTGTGTGTGACTGTGTGTGTGTGTGTGTGTGTGTGTGTGTATTGTATGTGTGACTGTGTGTGTGTGTGTGTGTGTGTGTGACTGTGTATGTGTGCGTGTGTGTGACTGCGTGTGTGTGTGTGTGTGGTTGTGTGTGTGTGTGTGTGTGTGTGACTGTGTGTGTGTGTGTGTGTGTGTGTGTGTGTGTGACTGTGTGTGTGTGTGTGTGTGTGTGTGTGTGTGTATGTATGTATGTCGGTGTGTGTGTGTGTGTTTTCTACCACCAGGGGTCAGCAAACCCAAGAGAGAAAGAGATGTGATGAGTCTGTATGCTACACCTTGGCCCACCAACAGGGGTCAGCAAACCCAGGAGAGAGAGAGAGAGAGAGAGAGAGAGAGAGAGAGAGAGAGAGAGAGAGAGAGAGAGAGAGAGAGAGAGAGAGAGAGAGAGAGAGAGAGCTATCTCTCTTGGCACAACGCCCAGACCTGCTAGCTGGCTCTATGCCCAGAATGAGTTATCTTCCAACTATCGCTCCTTTAAACTGGGCTGTGTGTCTTTAATCAGGAGTTTATTAAAAAAAAAAAAAAAAAAAAAAAAAACATGCGTCGTAGAGCTTCGTGCATGGAACCCTTGTTACAGTTATCTTTGCGACCAATATAGTTTCTATACATGTACGAAAGAAAGAGAGAGAGAGAGAGAGAGAGAGAGAGAGAGAGAGAGAGAGAGAGAGAGAGAGAGAGAGAGAGATCAGGGGCCTGATCTCTGATCCAAACGATGGGGGGGTGTGTGTGTATTGTATGTGTGTATTGTATGTGTGACTGTGTGTGTGTGTGTGTGTGTGTGACTGTGTGTGTGTGCGTGTGACTGTGTGTGTGTGTGTGTGTGTGTGTGTATGTGTGTATGTCGGTGTGTGTGTGTGTGTGTCTGTGTGTGTGTACGTGTGTGTGACTGTGTGTGTGTGTGTGTGTGTGTGTGTGTGTGTGTGTATTGTATGTGTGACTGTGTGTGTGTGTGTGTGTGTGTGACTGTGTATGTGTGCGTGTGTGTGACTGTGTGTGTGTGCGTGTGTAGGCCCAATAGTGCAAACAAGCTAGAGTCTCGTCTCACGCTGCCCAAATTGTTTTTTTTTTTTTTTACTCTCTGCTCATATTATCACAGCTAGCCTCTCTGTAGCAACAACTTCACAACCAATAAGAAAACGAACAATAGTGTATCCGTAAACGTAATTAGTTTGACACAGAGAATGCCAGCTGTAATAGTGTGTTTTGAATAACAGCAGAGCGGCACCGGTTTTTGTTTTGAAAATTGAGAGTCTTATCTACAGAGGACAGAAGGCACAGTTATGTGTGTATGTGGAGAGTGTCGTAAAGGGATCAGGGAAAGGGGTCAGGGAGAAGTTTGAACAGATGGAGAAAAATTTGACCAGAGGTCGAAAACATGCAATTAAAATTGATTAGTGGCGCACTTATAGCCTGTTAAAAGAGGAATCGCCCTAGTGTAAACACCTCACCACTCGTGTTCGTCTTAGCCGTCCATCCAGACCTCGTCACACAGTCAGCTCAACTTATTCCTCCCTCAGAATCTCCTACGGATATTCTAATCAAAAGCCAAAATGCTCACCTGTGTTTGTTTGTCGACACCGCCGGAATTTCTACGGGAGAGGTCCGGAGCTGGCCGTGTGAGGGGGCCCGGCAGGGCGGTCTACAGGTCAAGGGTCACCAAATGTTGTGGCTGATGGTTGTTTAACACAGCAGGAGACGATATTTCCAATTTTAACAAGTAGGTAATTTATTTAGGAAAAGAAGTTTTTAACAGCAAAAGCTATGGCTCAGTAGACGGTCACCACAGTTGAAGGAAAAACACTCTAACTCTCAATCCCCCTCCTTGTCCCCTAAATCCCCTCTCAGTCCTGCCCCCACATGACAGATATGATGACGTGTCATATCATGTCAGATATGACATGACGTACATTAAGATGACACGTAGATTTAACATCGGAGAGAGATAAAAACATTAAGAACATCGAAGAGAGATAAAGACATTAAGAAGAACATAGATTTAGATAAAAACATTAAGAACATCGAAGAGAGATAAACAAGATATGATGTACACACACGATATGATGTAAAACATTAAGAACATCGAAGAGAGATAAAGATTTAGTGAGATGTGTGTGTGTGTGTGTTTGTGTGTGTGTGTGTGTGTGTATGTGTATGTGTGTATTGTGTGTGTGTGTCTGTGTGTGTGTGCGTCTGTGTACAGACGTGTGTGTATTGTATGTGTGTATTGTGACACAGGGAATGTGTGTGTGTGTGTGTGTGTCGGTGTGTATGTCTGTGCGACTGTGTGTGTCTGTGTGTGTGTGTGTGTGTGTCTGTGTGACTGTGTGTGTCTGTGTGTCTGTGTGTGTGTGCTGTGTCTGTGTGTGTGTGCTGTGTATGTGTGTGTCTGTGTGTCTGTGTGTGTGTGCTGTGTATGTATGAAAGAGAGAAAAGACACAAGATTAGAGCACACGATATGATGTACTGAAATGTCCATCTGCCTATCTTGAGGTTGTTTTAAGAACATCAGCCAGACTGTCGCCCTAGTGTCTTTGAGCCCTGCTAGTTGACCTATATTAAACTAGTCAAGACTAACCCCTTTCCTACCTCCACCCCCGTATACACATTTTCCACAACAGTATGTTTTCTGAATCTTTAGGAGAATGTGTTGAGCAGAACGAGTGTTGTAAGTGGAAGATGTAATTTGCAACAGGTGACATTGGTAAGGGGGGGGGGGGACAACCCAAGGAGGGTTTTGTAAATGAGCATGAACCAGTGCATATTGCGACGAGTGTGCAGGGATGGCCAGTTGACGGAGGAGTAAAGGGAGCAGTGGTGAGTGTTGAAAGGGGCACTGGTGGCAAACCGGATAGCAGAGTGGTAGAGGACATCAAGTTTGTGGAGTGAGGTCTTACATGCAGATCTGTAGACTATGATCAAGCATGGGGAGTATTGTCATTTGAATCAAACTTGCATACCCTCACTCCTGACCCTCCAACCCCTGCATCACTTACATTTTCACATCTGTACACACATATTAGTATTATTATTATTTTCTATTATTATTATTTGTTAATTGTCTCTGTCTCGTTTCTAAGCTGTCTCCCTTTCTCTGTAGTGTCACCACCATGTTGTCATTGTAAAGGTCCATGTACTGTGTCTGTCCATGTACTGTAATGCAATGTCTGTAAAGTGCTTTGAGATACCTTATGTAAGGTGCTATATAAAATACATTTATTATTATTATTATCTTGGAGGTGGAGCGTGTCCAGCCTCTGTGGCCATCCAGTCTCCTACAAACTGGAGAAAGAGGGAGAGAGATTTGCCCTGACAGGCGTTCCACTCTTTTTGAGAAAAGGTTTTCCAGGACTTTTCCAGGACTTTTTCTTGACAATTCAGGACAGCACTTGCTCACAACCGGTCATATAATTTACCAGTAGGCCTGGTATTGACACATTTAACCCCAAATGTATTCCTCCTTTTTTAATTATGCAGGGTTCCTGATGAAGTGTCTCATGTTCATTACAAGTACCTGCTACACCCATCACAAAATGTACGTTTTGTAGTCATTACATCAGGATTTTACAGCACTTTAAATAATAAGAGAATAAGCATGTGCTTGTCAAATACCATGTTAGGCCAAAACAAAGGGAACGTGGGCCAAACTTGGCCCGCAGGCCCAAAATTGGGCGGTACTGCTATAATCCTACCAACAGTTGAGTTTCAATCAAAATGCACATCTAGGGGCTAAAATACAATTGTACATTTCCAGGACAACATCATCTTTTTTCCAACATATTTGGTCATTTCCCAGGTTTTCCATGACTGGAAATCTAGTCTCTGGATTTCCAGGTTTTCCAGGACGAGTGGGAACCCTGCCTGACCCTGGACACTAAAGACTTCTGGTATAGTGTACCTGCCCACTCACTTTATCTTATTATTTAATATAGTCTTTGCTATTTATTTTGTATGTTTACTGTATGCAGGAGGGGAACAGCTCCCTCCTACCTCCGGTCAATAATCTCTAATTACACCCCCCCATGACCCCTACACTCTACATCTTCTGGCCGCCTCAGACCCACTCCCACCTGAGCTCCAGGGGGGTCATCAAAGAGAAGCAGGCTATTCTCAGTCCTCACTCCACAATGATGGAACAAACTTCCCAAGTTTCAAGTTTCTTTAATAGTTGTCATACAGAAGTACAGAATACTTTTATACAAAATGCTTCTTACTGTTACGCTCCAGAGACTGTGCAAGACAAGATAAGTATGAAATAAAATAACATAGTATAGCATGTAAATTAGAAGTAAAAAAAATGAGGTCACAGTGTTCAGTATAGACATAAATTATGTACAATGTTCGATGCAGAATAGACGTAACTGAGTTACCATATAATATACAATACTATGCAGTGTACTAATATACAATACTATATAGTGCAAGGCAGAAATGGGATGAGGTGCAATTTAGGTACAATTTACAGTAGGTGTACGAGTTGTAGTGCAAATCCTTTATCAATAAATATAAAGTGTGTTTGTGTGATCTAAAGTGTGGAGAGTGGGTGCTGCAGTGTGTTGTTTGTTTAAGTGAGTGTGGGTGTGTGTGCTGTGTGCATTTGATGGTTGTTGCATAGTGTTTATTGTTCGTTTAGCAGCCTGATGTCAGGACTGACAAAACCCGCCCAATTTTCCGCCGCCGCCACACTTCTTCAATCAATATCTGAAATGTATATATATATTTTTTATTACTTACTAACCTTTGTACCATCTTACTATCATGCACTTTGCTACAAAGTAATCTACCTTGCCTATATTACTACCTACTATGCTAATCTGTCTATACTACTATGCACCCAAGACTGTAGCACCCAAGTTCAACACTGTTTGAGGAACAATGTTACTTAGCTGCCAGAGTTGTACCCTTCCTGCTGACTTGCTGTACACAACTTGTGAGTCACTTTGGATAAAAGCGTCAGCTAAATGACTATGTAATTGTAATGTAAACAACTGTAGTAACAATTTATGTTCATATGGCCAATAGATTTGATATTATAGTGTATTTTTGATTGATTAGTAATAGTTATTTCAACAGTATTATAGCATTATTCAGAATGGCTAGCTGACCACAGTTTGGCTTGACCTTGGCAAACCTGATAGAAGAGAGACACGCACGCATGCGCACGCACGCGCGCACACACACACCACACACACACAAACACACTCTCTCATGTGACATTTCAGTGACCACTGTCTAAACTAACAAGACAGGCTGGTTAGGTTAAGGCTCGAGGCAGAGATGTGTTTCTGCACTGTCACAATGGAGGTGGTTTTAAAACATGCTGGGACAACTGCCTGGGATAGTGACAGGTTGAATAGTGTCAGTTAAGACCCCGGACAGTTGCTCAGCGCACCTCCTGAGCACACTGCCAGCTCAGCTCCCTTACGTCCATCAGTCCTGCTCAGTGCCGTACACACGTCAGTGGGGGAGAGAGAGAGGGTTGGAGGTTGGCAGGGAGGGCAGCCTTGGTGGGCGCCTCCTGGTTGTCTCTGTCAAATCAGGCATAAAAGTCATTGAGCTCCTCAGGGAGGGAGGAGTCAGTGGTTGGGGGAGAGTTGTTGGTGGATTTGTAATCCATGATGGCCTGGATGCCCTGCCACATGCATCGGGGGGCGGAGTTGTTGACGTGCTCTTCAACCCTTAGCTTGTGGCTGTGCTTGGTCTGCTTGATTCCCTTATACAGGTTAGCCCTGGCTGCACAGTAGGCCTCCTCGTCACCATATCTAAAAGCAGTGTCACGTGCCTTTAGTAGTGAACGGACCTCTTTGTTCATCCACGGCTTCTGATTGGGGAATGTAGTGATATTTTTAATGGTGGCGACACTATCGATATTTTAATTGATGTGGTCAACAACGGAGGAGGTATAGGAGTCGATGTCCGTGTGGGAGTCCAGGGTGGCCTGAGTGGCAAACATACTCCAGTCCGTGTGGGAGTCCAGGGGGGCCTGAGTGGCAAACATACTCCAGTCCGTGTGGGAGTCCAGGGTGTCCTGAGTGTCAAACATACTCCAGTCCGTGTGGGAGTCCAGGGGGGCCTGAGTGGCTAACATACTCCAGTCCGTGTGGGAGTCCAGGGCGGCCTGAGTGTCAAACATACTCCAGTCCATGTGGGAGTCCAGGGTGTCCTGAGTGTCAAACATACTCCAGTCCGTGTGGGAGTCCAGGGGGGCCTGAGTGTCAAACATACTCCATTCCGTGTGTTGGAACAGCTGCTGCAGCTCAGAGTCTGTCCTCTCAGGCCATATTATGACTGTTCTGACTGAGGGCTTCACACGTTTGATGGGTGGGGTGTACTTTGGGAGCATCAACAAAGAGAGGTGGTCAGATGGTCCCAGGTGGAGGAGGGGCATAGATTTGTATGCATCAGCCTATTGGTGTGACATGGTCTACTGTCCTGTCTCCTCAAAGGTTTTTATAGTTTTTTCCTCCACAGATATGGTCCTGGCAGTCCAAAATGTGGGACAGCATGGAATTGAAATCCCATTACTCATGTAAACATAATCATGCAGATCTGTGCCACAAGAAGTGAGATGGAAAAACGGGGTTCGACTTGTCTGAAGGAAAAACTGAAGCACATCACTCGCCCCTATAGTTAAAGACTAGAATACTTTATTAAGAGTTTCCTGTTAAAGACGGAAATGACTAGTGCTGTTTTTTATTATTATTATTAGTAGTACTAGTATTATATATATATTTCAATGTTCTTCTTATTATAATTTATTTGACCTGTAGCCCTTTATTTAGTTTTTAACTATAGGAACAAGTGATGGGTGCTGTTAGTGCTGGTTTTTAACTCCCATCCACTTTATCTTCCCAGTCTAGGGACCGGAGGTTGGCTGGAAACCTGGAGGCGGCCAGAAAGCACGGCTCCACCGCCCGCCGCCTCAACACCGCCACCCTGACGGGTTCATCATCATCATCATCATCATCATCATCATCATCATCATCATCATCATCGTCAAAATATCACTGTTGTGGCCGAGTGTGTTGTCTCACCGCAATAAATAAAGCAATATATAAAGCAATATATATATAGCAACAACAAACCAAAATAGTTAAAACAATAAATATATATGTTAACTTTATGTCTGAAAAGGAGTAGGAAGAAGTATAAACATATTTAATCCTACCCTTTCTCTACTACTAAGTGATTGTAGATATACATCATTCTAAGTCTAAATGCATACATACACATATCTACACATACATGTACTGTTCTTTATACATTTAAATATATGTACCCACAATATTAAAGTCAATAAATAAATAATAATCTATGTAAACACCTGGTGATTGTCAAAGCCCTTCTTCATCCCGGTACCTGGTGAGAATCCTGTCCTTATAGCTCTTTTTAAACTGGTTCATGTTTGTACCTACTGGTGACAATCATGTCGTTAGCTCTTTTTAAACTGGTTCATGTTTGTACCTACTGATGAGAATCATGTTCTTATAGCTCTTTTTAAACTGGTTCATGTTTGTACCTACTGGTGAGAATCATGTCCTTATAGCTCTTTTTAAACTGGTTCATGTTTGTACCTACTGGTGAGAATCATGTCCTTATAGCTCTTTTTAAACTGGCTACCAATCAGAGTTAATGGGGGGGAAGCTCAGAGAGAGAGAGGTGCTGTGCTAGCTTAACGGGAGAAACACTGCATTGGAGTGGATGAAGTGATAACACTTGGTACGTGTGGAGAGAGATACTATGATCTCTAGAGTGAGCAGAGAGATACTATGATCTCTAGAGTGAGCAGAGAGATACTATGATCTCTAGAGTGAGTAGAGAGATACTATGATCTCTAGAGTGAGCAGAGAGATACTATGATCTCTAGAGTGAGTAGAGAGAGAGATACTATGATGTCTAGAGTGAGCAGAGAGATACTATGATCTCTAGAGTGAGTAGAGAGAGATACTATGATCTCTAGAGTGAGCAGAGAGAAACTATGATCTCTAGAGTGAGCAGAGAGATACTATGATATCTATGAGTAGAGAGAAACTGATCTCTAGGATGAGTAGAGAGAGAAACGTTAGGTTATGACTATAACCAAGTTCTGTTAGTTAGGGGCGATGCTTGGCATCGCCTTCTGCACTATCTCGCGTACGTGCACGCGTACTGAATAAACCACAAATGTACCTCTAATACCAGTATTAGTCTGACCACACCCCTCATCAGCTTACCTTCATAAGCAGGTGTGTGGTCACCTGCTCTCCTCCTTCCCAAGCTTTCACCACAAGGTGAGGACAAGGGCTGCAGCGGCGTCCGATGCCAAGCATCGCCCCTAACTAACAGAACTTGGTTATAGTCATAACCTAACGTTCTGTATCGTTAGTGGCTTAGCTTGGCATCGCCTTCTGCACAAGGGAGGCCAAGCGGAGCCACTTGGCTGACAAATACACCCCGCTGACAGCCCCCCAAAACCATCAGAACAGGGAGGGCCGAGCCCCCCCGACCCCCCCTAATGGAGGGTAGCCCCCCTATTAGGGACGTCACGGGAGGGCGACGGACCCGACCGTGCGAAGAGGCACTCAAGCAACTCAACGCACAGGGTGAGCAGACCGTGGCTTGACCCCACGACTACACACACGCACAACCCGCATGCCACCCGGGAACGAACGGAGGAACAACCTCGTTACTGCCCCCAGAATCACGGGGTCAAGGGCAAACCCAACCCCGTGGCAAGGCCGTAGCAGCGGAGCACGAAGGAAGACCCAGACCCACCAAAAGGACTGGACTCCCTGGAATGGGGGCCCGGAGAAGTCCATGATGCCAGCATCAAGACCCCACCAGGTGGGCACGTAGTGCCCCGCCCCCCACATCGCCAGCGTATTCGGACAAAGGCCCCTCAGTTACTGCACCTGGTATTCCCAGGCGGAACCAACCAGGCCAGAACCTGCCCAGCTTCCGAGATCGGACGAGACCGGGCGTGTTCAGGTCGGTATGGCCGTAAGCCGAGCGGGCCCCGTCCCCCCAATAGTACACCGCCTGGCACACTGACCCTGCAGAATAGGCAGTCAGCATGGCCGTAAGCACACAAAAAAGGTTAACCAACGGAAGCAGGCAGCGCACCGGGGAAAAACCAGGCAACAGGCTGTTAACCCTAGCCTGGAGACTGCGGACGAGACAGGCGCCAGAGGGGACAGCTGAACACAGCCGCCCCGGCGGAAGGAGCGTAAGCTGGCGGTGTTGCATGACCAAGCCTCCATTTAACAACCCCCACCCAGAGGGGTCGAGGCAGAGAAGGCTGACACGATTGGCAGACGTCATGAACGTGCAGGGGCACCCTCAACCGGTGAACCCGGGAGTTGACACTGCTCCAACACACCAGGGAATCAACCACCTCGGTGTTACCCAATGCGGTGGTTGTTCCTATAACCCCTCAAGAAAAAACTCCAAAACACACCTGCGGGTATACACCGGCTATACCGCAGTACAAGTGTTTCAGTTTCCAAAAAGGGTTAACCCAGGCCTACGGGTCGCAAACATCACTTCGGACCGGGCCTGGCGGCACGGGAAGCACAGGGTCACCAGAGGAGGTCAAAAAACCACCCCCACAGGCCCCTCTTCGCCATGCGTGAGAGAGGAGCGAAAAATAATGGAGAACCAGCCCCTAAGCACACCGTACCTGGTATTCCCCGGCGGTCTCCCAACCAAGTACTAACCAGGACCAACCTGTGTAGCGGCCGAGATCCGACGAGATCGAGCGCGTACAGAATGGCATGGCTGTAAGCCATGACGACAGTGCTGAGTAAAAACATACCCAACCAGGGTCTCCATAGCGCTTAACCCTGTGACACCCAGACCGACCTGGCATTTTTCCCCCTGAAAAAAGCCCAAGTCCCTCAGGGTACCAGAACAGCAGATCTGCATCCCCGGCGGACAACGGGTTCAACTGATCTGGACCAGCGTGACCAGAACCAGTCCCGTGCCCTAACCACGCCGACATGCCTACTCCAGGAGAAGGGCAGATATGCGTGTTGATCTTAACATGAAAAGAAGGCGCCACCCAGACGTCGGGACGAACCGCGCCTGGTGGCCCACCCCAAGGGCGTGAGACCCCACTACATATGTTCAGATCCATCCCGTCATCATCCCCCAGACATGAACGAGGATCCGTCGACAACCCACCCAGGTCATGGGATGTGGTCGCCGGAAGAGGAAAAACCCCCATCTCAGTTGCTTTATAAAAACGCTGTTTCAACCACAAGCAACTAAGGCGTGCCAGTCAATCGCCTGTTTACAGCGAGCTAGCACTATACGTGCGTCGGGACACACCCCCATCAATGAACAGGCTATTTAGACCTGTCATTGAATCCCCAAGGCGCCCAGGGGAACGACAAGAGGGGTGTGACACTCCCTAACTCCAACACTTCTGGAACAGAAAGAAGGAAGCATCAACAGTATGTATCCCAGTCTACACAGCCGGGGTAAAAAATGTTCACATTTTTACATCCCACCACCCTCCCATAGGAAAGAGACGGGGATCCCCAGAGAGACTTCCCACGCGAGCTGTACAGATTGAAAAGAATATATTGCACCTTGAGCCATGTAAAAAACTGGTTTTAGGGCCTCCGGGGAAGAGGCACCGAACCCATACACACTCAATAAACGAATTGAATCGAATATACATACAATAGAAAAAGGACCCTTCTAGAGGGTCCACTCACTTTGACAATCTGAGGAGGAAGGCTCTGTACTCTGATGGAGGCTTCCTCACATGGAAGAAGGAGTCCGAACTCACAGAAGGCCTGAGTAGGCGCTTGGTGAGGAGGAGCCCTGACCACCCCCCCTGAAAACAGATCCATCACATGGACCTGAACAGCACACGGAAGTCCTACCAACAGAGACGCGCACGGTGACGTACTCTATGGCGGGGGAATTCCTGCGGTGCACACGCCCAATATACCAGGCCGTGGGACCAGGAACTCCCTCCCCCCCCCCCCCCCCCCCCCCCGTAACGTGCCGAACCGCCACGTGACGGGAACCTTGAAGGACAGGGGGTGTACCCCTGACCGACAGAACAATGGGGAGAGGAAAGGTTACCAGTTCACCCCTTTACGACCCCACACCCATGATACGACGTAACGACAAAAAGAGAATATGACACAGTCATAGTCAGCTCTATGAAGCGTTTCACAGCTCCACACAGCGCACGAGCTAACCTGCTATCTGATTTTTACTAAGGAAAAACACAGAATAGAGAGGGCTCTAAGAACCCCGGTCCAACATACACATGTGCTTCTGTGGCCAGTACAACCCAGTTGTAGGTCACATGACACACACAACCCATCATCACCTACAAAAAATGGCAAAAACACTCAACAGAGGAACGCCGTTTTTTTCACAATGAGAGAATACATCATTCTTGATTAGTATCGACCACAGGCCTTGCTAAGCACACATGACAGCAACCAAACCAATTTCCCTTTAGGAAAAAAGTTTCTCCAGCAGATTTAGCACAACCTCAGCAATCAAGCTGAGAGTTACATCGTATCCCTACCACACAAAAGACACAATTAATGCACAACATGTCTGATAGGAGGTGATAAAGTCCCCAGGGAACCGGGGGGGGAAACACAATCCTCCTATTTTACCCTCAATACGGCCAGTTAAACAGGAAAACCTGTTAATGTGTGAACTCACTGTTCATTGTCATTACAGTCTGAGAAAGAACATTCTTTCACTCACTCGTCACCAAGCATAGCTTCATAGGTTAGTTGCCTTAGTAGTGAGTACACGGTACACATAAACACCATGATGTTTCTCACACAACAACCAGATCAATACATCACGACCTGCACGGAGAAGCTAACTGCCAGTGACAAAAACAGCTCACACACAACCCGCAACGTATCTCAAATGCATTGCAACAACACACGTTTTGGGAAAAAACACCGTTATTCACAATACATTTAGCAAGGTAAAACCAGAAGACGTGTTTATGAGGTCTGGCCAACCCCGTACCTGCCCGGAACGCAGATCAGCGAAGTGCAGTCACAAGCCACCGTAGAACACAGCCGTCCCGTGTTGTTCGATCCGGGCAGCGTCGCCGCTCCACCAGTCGCTACAGTCCTCTTTGTTGACGCAATCCCCGTCTAGGTTCAGGCAGGGTCGACGAACATCCCCTGTCAAGGATGACGTCGTGGTCAAGAGTGTAAAACATGTTAAAAATCAAAGCACGTTCAACAGAATAGCATCAAGCTAACGGCTGCTCCAACCGTTCGGGTGCTATCGCTTCCGCTCGCGAGACGCCGATCTACGACGCACGCGATCAGGAGCGAGCTCCCGGCGGCGCGCGAGAAGCCAAGCTACCCCGCGCCAGGCCACCGACCGGCTAACCGTAAGCTATGAACATGTAAACAATGACATAACACTCACCCAGACAGGCCGCCGTTCTGAACCCTCCTCACTTTTTAAGAGAAAAGAGAAAACAAGACGTCAACACCGCTTCACAACGGTGACATTAACACGTCCGGCGGAATCAGCACAGTACCAACTGGCCTGTATAGCTGACTTTGAACATGAATCTGCCGCTATCGCACATTACATGCACATATCCCCTCGTGAAGGAATACTCTCATTTGGATATGAAAGATGGGGTCTTAACACGGTGACAGAGAGAATCCACTCGTCCAGAACACACAGGGATCACCAGTGTCAATGGTCGCGGCCCACTAGTTAAAACTATAATGGTCGCCAGACCAAGGCCTTCTGTCGCCTAGACGGCTAAACAAAGGACCCTAGCCTGGGGCCGGTTTCCATAAACTTTGTCAAGTAGCCCCCATAGCACTAACAGACAAGTGGAGCCCGCCAGCAAACACTACTCACCCAACCTGGAACGCACCGCTCCTCACAACAGCGGCATGTCCGACAGTTCAGCTGTGGCCTGACAGGTTTCACCCCAACAAACACAGCAAGGAACTGCAGTTGAGAAGCATGCAGCGGCGTGCTCCCCATACGAAAACCGGTGGAGGGTTTGTAGAATGATCATCATCTTCTAGACACTCCAGTACGAAGACAATATCGCCGTATTTTCTCGAAAATAGTGAGAGAGAAAATAAAGATATGATGTCAACGTATCCTTGTTTCCCAAGCTGTTCCTAATCCAATTTCTTCCATCATGGTGTCAAGTGTGGGGATCTACCGAGGCACCTCTTCCTTGTGGTGAAAGCGAGAAGGAGGAGAGCAGGTGACCACACACCTGCTTATGAAGGTAAGCTGATGAGGGGTGTGGTCAGACTAATACTGGTATTAGAGGTACATTTGTGGTTTATTCAGTACGCGTGCACGTACGCGAGATAGTGCAGAAGGCGATGCCAAGCTAAGCCACTAACGATACAGAACTATTATGTAGTTGGTGAGTAGAGAGAGGGGATTCTGTTTCCACACATGCATGGAATGTGAAAAAGAGAGAGAGAGACTGGAATAACAACACTATGTGAATAGACCCTTTTCGAGCTGGTCAAACTAGAGGTGGTGGCAGAGAGGAGGATGAGAAGGAAGCTGGGCGCTATCCTGGAGAACCCCTCCCACCCCCTCCATGAGGAGCTAGCCAAGAAGAGCATGTTCAGCCATACTCATACCCCCCCCCCCCCCCCGACACTCCCCTAACCACCTCGGCCAGTCCTTCGTGCCAGCAGCCATCAGACCTCACAACCGTGGGCATAGACCCTGTTTTAACACTTTAAAATGTTTATTCTATATTGAATAACAATCTGTTTGGTTTATTTTTTCACCAAACATGTTTAATAAACTAGTTAAATGTCTCAGCAGCATCGCTGCACCTCTGCTCTCATTGAGAACTCATAATAATAATAAATTATATTTGTAGTGCACTTTTCATTCACTAGGATCCCAAAGTGCTAATGGATCTATGATTAATGTACATGCTATCATACAGTTATATGCAGGTGTTTTAGTAGGTATACAGAAGGATTATATGCAGGTATATACAGACAGATATGGATATATATAGATTATGTGATAAATATACATATGGTATATACAGCACTATACTAAATGCTATCATAGTTATATGCAGGCGTTTAAGTAGGTAATGGGTATACAGAAGGATTATATGCAGGTATATACAAACAGATATGGATATATATATATAAATGATAAATATAAATATACATATGGTATATACAACACTATAGTACATGCTATCATAGAGTTGTATGAAGATATATGCAGGTATATACAAACAACAGATATGGATATATATATATAAATGATAAATATACATATGGTATATACAACACTATAGTACATGCTATCATAGTGCAGGTGTTTAAGTAGGTATACAGAAGGATTATATGCAGGTATACACAGACTCAAAAATAAATGTATAATATTAGTATCGGGCTCATTGGTCGGCCGGGCTGTCACTCTGCTCTCCACCAACCCGGGGCTGGCACGTGACGCTGTTGTTCGCGCGAGCCTGCGGGTTGGTGGAGGGGAGGGACAAGGGCTGACCGACTGAGGAGAGGAGTTCAGTCTATGAATGTACTGCAGAGGTGATGATGCACCCAATCAATGTTCTTCTAACACCAATATAACATACATGACAAAGATGTTCTGAACATGGTAATGGGAGCACACAATAATACACGTAGCTGTGTGGATATATATATATATATATATAAGAAGAACAAAGTCACGTGTAACAATAGTATTGTGGTTCCTAGGTGAAGGTTCCGGGGACCACTATAAGGGTAACACGGACGTTGAGTAAGGGGCTCGCGATGCATGAAGTGGATGAAGCCTGTTGACGGTTGTCCGGAGAAAACAAAGATACAGTAAGTGATCTACAAATGCTTTCATCGTCCATTCTGTAAGTTAGCGAACGGAACAGAATGAAACAGCAGAGTGAAACACACCTGTCTTGAGCAAAATCATGGAAAAGCTGGTGCATTCACAAATTCAAGAGTATTTTGTTTCAAACAAGCTTGCAACAGATTCTCAACATGCCTATAGAGCTGGTCACTCTACTTCTACTGCCTTGATACAGACGAGTCAATATTTCAAACAACCTTAAAACAAATGACTGTATTAAGTATATTATAATGAAAGACAAAATGTGTGAATTTGAATTTCATCAGGCTGAAGTCAGTGAGGTGGAGCGGTTACTGGTCTGCATCCCTTTCACTGCCACACTACAGAAGGTTAACCCTTTACTATCACACAACCGAGGGTTAACCTTCTGTAGTGTGGCAGTGAAAGGGTTAACCTGCTGTCGTGTGGCAGTGAAAAGGGTTAACAATTGTGTGTATTGAGCCGTACTGTATTGTACCCATTCTGCAATCTGTTAAATAAAGTTTTCATTCATTCATTCATTCATTCATTCAGGCTCTCCCACGCCAGAAGAATGGTGGAGTGCTCTTTCGGCATCACGGCGGCTCAGTGGAGGCTGTGTAGGAGGGTGCTGGGTGTGTCAGTGGAGGCTGTGTAGGAGGGTGCTGGGTGTGTCAGTGGAGGCTGTGTAGGAGGGTGCTGGGTGTGTCAGTGGAGGCTGTGTAGGAGGGTGCTGGGTGTGTCAGTGGAGGCTGTGTAGGAGGGTGCTGGGTGTGTCAGTGGAGGCTGTGTAGGAGGGTGCTGGGTGTCAGTGGAGGCTGTGTAGGAGGGTGCTGGGTGTGTCAGTGGAGGCTGTGTAGGAGGGTGCTGGGTGTGTCAGTGGAGGCTGTGTAGGAGGGTGCTGGGTGTGTCAGTGGAGGCTGTGTAGGAGGGTGCTGGGTGTGTCAGTGGAGGCTGTGTAGGAGGGTGCTGGGTGTCAGTGGAGGCTGTGTAGGAGGGTGCTGGGTGTGTCCGTGGAGCAGGGTTCGAAATTAAGGGGGGCTTGGGGCAAAATGCCCTTGAAAATTTACCAAATGCCCTCGAAAATCAGTTAAGGGGGGCAAGAAAAGCCCCCGACACTTTGCACAGATGTTTAGCCCTTAGTATGCACTAGGGATGGGCATTTTAAAGAAAAATCCAGATATATTGATCGCATGCTATACTCGAGTGATCGTGTATTACTCGAAAAGGGGAAAAAATTATTTAAAAAATAAATAAATAAAATTATATTTTATTTTTTTTTAATTTTTTTTACTTACTTATTTTTGTTCATTCACGTATATGTTTAAGGAAACCAACAAACCGTTATAATCTTACACATACATGTGAACAAATATGTAAAAAAAAATTAATAAATGTTTTTCATAAAAATTATTAATAATTTCGATTTGTTTTCTTCTATTTTTCTCATAGCTACGAGTAACGATTATTCACGCCCATCCCTAGTATACAATAGTTTGTTAATAATTTTTTTTTTTAGATTTTTTATAATTTTTTTTGTATCTACTTTTTCTCCCCATTTTCTATTTTTCTCCCATCCCAATTTTGTATTATCCAATTCTACCCTCCCCTGTCTCGAACGTTGTTAGACCATGCCTCCCACTGGTCTGTCTTTTTTTATTCTTTTTTTTAGGAGCACATGTGCTCCTTGGGGAAAAGGTTAGCGTAGACTCAGAGCCCTATATATGGAGACATTAACATTACGTTATCAAACATAGGGACGAAGACTGAAAAAAAAAAGTGTTGACAAAAAGTGTTTTATAATCTTGTTAATTTTCATCATAAAAATTCGGTGCCCCCGAAATACAAAGAAAAGCCCCCGAAAATCAATTAAGGGGGGCAAAAAAAGCCATTGGATTTTTTTTTTAATTTCTAACCCTGCCGTGGAGGCTGTGTAGGAGGGTGCTGGGTGTGTCAGTGGAGGCTGTGTAGGAGGGTGCTGGGTGTGTCAGTGGAGGCTGTGTAGGAGGGTGCTGGGTGTGTCAGTGGAGGCTGTGTAGGAGGGTGCTGGGTGTGTCAGTGGAGGCTGTATAGGAGGGTGCTGGGTGTGTCAGTGGAGGCTGTGTAGGAGGGTGCTGGGTGTGTCTCCAGAGGTTGCGGAGAAAGTTGTGAAAGCAACATGCATGCTCCACAACTTCATGAGGTATATATAAATATCTGTATGTCATAAATGTCCTGATGAATTGAAAATGGGGGACCCTGATGTAAACATAACTGTCAGGGAAACCTTTACTGGGTACTTCTCAGCAGCAGCTGCAGGACAGGTGCCATGGATCATCTGAGGAGATCCTACTGCTACCTCCTGTATTCACCTGGATCATCTGAGGAGCTCCTATACTGCTACCTCCTGTATTCACCTGGATCACCTGAGGAGCTCCTATACTGCTACTTCCTGTATTCACCTGGATCATCTGAGGAGCTCCTCCTGCTACTTCCTGTATTCACCTGGATCACCTGAGGAGCTCCTCCTGCTACCTCCTGTATTCACCTGGATCATCTGAGGAGCTCCTATACTGCTACTTCCTGTATTCACCTGGATCATCTGAGGAGCTCCTATACTGCTACTTCCTGTATTCACCTGGATCATCTGAGGAGCTCCTACCTCCTGTATTCACCTGGATCACCTGAGGAGCTCCTCCTGCTACTTCCTGTATTCACCTGGATCATCTGAGGAGCTCCTACTGCTACTTCCTGTATTCACCTGGATCATCTGAGGAGCTCCTACCTCCTGTATTCACCTGGATCATCTGAGGAGCTCCTACTGCTACCTCCTGTATTCACCAGCTTTTCAGAGCCCCCCACTTTGTTCTGAGAGAGTTGTTCCTATGCAGCTCAACCAAGATCATCCTTGTATCCAACATGCTTGGACGGTGACCACAATAACTATTTATTACCAACAATTTTGTATAAATGTTATTCATAACTAGCATAATGTTTTGTCTATTACGATGCTAATCAAGATTAAACTTTGACCAACGCATATATACAGATTACAATATGGGCACAGGTACATTTAGACATTGAACTGATTATTTAAACAGTGTGTTACATATTTATTTATTTACAGATCATCAAAGGCACAGGTACATTGAACTGATTACAATTAAATTAAATCATTAAAAACAAGCAAACCTAAAAACAATTGAACTGATTACAATTAAATTAAATCATTAAAAACAAGCGAACCTAAAAACAATTGAACTGATTACAATAAAACAAAGAAAACCTAAAACTAAACTGGAAACTGAGCCTCATGCAAAACCTGCTGGATCTTCATTCTGACAAGTGAATTATTTTCACCGGCAAGTGTGTCCAAAGCTGGCAGCAGGCTCAATAAAAAAATGTTCATTGCCGTTGACCGGGACTGGGACTTTCCTGATTACCCCCATCAGTTCCTGCTGGTAGGTAGTCAGGGGGGCCGCGGGTGGTGGTGGTGGAGGAGGAGCCCTGCGGTTATGTCCCCGACGAATGATGGAGGTGCCAGGGACCTCACTCTGTGCAGCAGGTGGTGGAGCAGCTATCCCCATCTCCGCTGGTGGTGCAGAGCGGGGCAGTGTTGTGGATGGACCAGGACCCTCCTCCTCCTCACTGCTCAAACCTTGGGTCATCTGGGTGACAGACGACAGAATATTTCAGTTTTGGAGATAAATGACTAGAATAGTTCAATTAAGTTTCCACTTTTTCCAGTTTTCCACAAAATGCCAAAGCTACATATATATATATATAGTTTGCCATTATGTAAACAAACCTGACTACATCAGTGGTATCTCACACACATTCTGAGAATGTTTAACAATAAAAACCTTGTGACTGGAAATGTTATCTATGTCCATCTGTGTTAAATCTCTGTACAGCTTTTTACACTAGTTAATATATAACTCTTATAAACAACAGCCAAGGTTGAGGAGATATGACATTCTGGTCAGACGCTGGTGTGTCTCTGATGATGAACTGAGCACTTTTCTGTGGGCATGGAAACAGAAATAAACTATGTTCTATATTTGTATACAAATTGACTCCATCTGAATTCCTACAGCTTCACTGTTTGGCTCATTGGAATATTCCACAACAACCTTCATCTCCTACTCCCTGCTTGCACTGAAGTGATCAGGCCCTAAAGTCAATTATTACACTCTGACATATATGATGGAGACATGAAGGCGAGCAAGGAGTCCACAGTCTGCCGGCTCTCCATCTCCCTGAAGTTGCTGCTGGTCTCCCTGTCTTGCATGTGTGGCTCTAAAAAACTGAGAATGCTCAAATATTTCCATCTTTTTCTTTCTCCAGCTTCTGCTCCACTCTTCTTCTCTTTGTCAGCCTTTCTATCTTTCCTATATTTGTCCCCCAAGTACTTCCACTTTGATTGGCAACGATCACCTATAATCAGATAGCAGACAATTATTATTATTAAATAATGACATTATGTAAAAGGTATCAGATTGACATCGCTAGCTAATGATAACTATGCTAACAATATAACGACAATATCGTTTTGTACAGTGGATGATATAAACAAATAACTCACCAGCAACATTCAGGGTCCTGCCAATCTGGTCCCACAAACGGGCTTTCCTGTCTTTGTTATGATAATTTTTATCGGACATATCATACAGCTCCGGGTAGGTGGAGACGCGTATCTGCCATGCAAGACTAGACGAGAGGCTCTTGTAACCCAGGTTTCAGATGCATACCTATTTAAGTTATAAGAACATAAATAGTTAATGCCATTGGATAAGAACATGAGCAGTTAAAGTATAGTATATAAGAACATATGTGATATTATTGGGTACCAAGTCTTTTGAATTACAACATTGCCCTTTAATCCGCGTCATGACGTGAGTGAGATTGATGTTGCGACAGCCACGTTTTGCTTTACGGCGCACGCCTTGCCTTACAATGTCTCAACGTTACAGAGTCTCGTGCTACTGCGCAGATGCAGACACTCATTCCATGGATAAGCTGCACTTGAACAGAGCTGATAATGTTGCTGGATAACGAGATAATAGTATGATAAAAACAGTTATCAAACAGTTATAAAAGATTCCCCCAGTTGCAAAACCGAAGAAGCGTTGCAGTAAAGTAACTGTAGCCTGCGGTTTTGGTGAGTTAAATCAATATTGTGTGCTATTCAATTGTCGAGTGTACAGAATGGTTAGCTTCATGCTACAAGCTAATAACGTTAAACGTAGTTTCATTCTGAGTCATACATGAACTGCCCAAGCTCAATTTGGTTAAATGGAAACTGGGAAGGAACCATTTCAGAAGTACTTATAATTGTATTGATGTGCTGTACGATAAGAACAAGGTCTACAGTATATACGTTTTGAATGTTTTGAGAGTTTTATATGAACGTGAGGAATGTTCCACATGCTAGCGCACTTTAGCCTAAATTAGCATGTGCCATATGATCCCACGTGCAGTGATAAGATAGCCTGCTTTAGCTTAGCATAACTAAAAGCAACCTGGTTGATTATTCATTCTGAGAGCAATGAAAAGATTTGATAAAGATGGTAAATAGCTTTTATTTTCTGAATGCCTGCTCACAAGCAGGCCAGGTTTTTAGGTAACCCTAGCACTCCGTTCTACCCTGGAAGCCTTCCAGACCACCTCCATCACCACGTGTGCCCACGAGGGGACGAGGCGGTGTGCTGGATGATACAAGATGGCGAGCCAACCCACTGAACCCCTGATATAGCTCAAGGCTAATGCCAGCCTGAATTGAATACCCCTGTTGCTCAACCCCTGTTGCCTCAACGGTCCGGTAGGATTGAACTGGTTGAACTTGAATTATAGGAACTTCCACGGATTGAACTGATAACCTAGAATATTCCAATTGGTACTTTTGTTGTGTTACACCTTCCAAGGAAGAGTTTAAAGGAGCATTTCACCTATTAAGGTATTTGCGTTCCCTGCACATTTAAAGGTTTAAATGAATATGTTTAGACATTTACCTGGTGAAATGATCAACTGAAATAGAGTTTACTGATGATAAAAGGATACGTCTAATATCCAATCTTGAATCTAGCTTTTAGCTAGAGATAACCTCAGAGACGTCTGAACCAAACCTAATGTGTTGATCTAATCAATCTAGGACTTGATATCGAACTAACCCTCTTTAAAGGAGAGGTTATTGAAAGAACCAAAAAGGGATACTTCAAACCACTGCTACCGTTTATGTCTGTATGTCTGTATGTCTAGCTAGCGTGCATTTAATTAATAAACCGGTTATTGTTATAACTGTCTCTGGTCCACTATTCTTATATTGTGTATATTACTCCTCTCCTCGTTTCGTACCTAGAACTGTGCCCGTGGCGAACAGCTGTTACAAGTAGGTGACACAGTGCTACACTCTCGTGAAATTTGTGTCCGACGTTCTGACTCCTCCCCCGGCTGCACTCGGCTACTCTCGTCTATTTTCGAGGCGAGCCAAAATCGATCTCGAACACACCTATTGTGTCGCGAGCCCTACAGATAGCGCCACTGCTGTGATTGGTTGTCTGAATATGCGCTCGGCGCACCGCTCTGGAAAGTTCCGAAAGTTTCAACTCTCTAGGCTGTGTGCGGCCGCATAAAAAAGCTGAAAGGCGCTGAAAAAAGAAGCTGACTGCAGCGCATTACCTGTATGCGGCCGCAATCGGCCGCATACGCTCCCTCCCCATTGGAATACATTGAAAAAAGACGCTTGCGCACAGAAATATGAGGCAGGTGGACCCGGGCCCTTAGACCCCGGGTCAACATTGACCCGCTAACAACGGTCAGTGGTGCCAATTCCTAACACAACATGAGGGTGTAACGGTTCCAGGGAGGACAATGAGAACTTTGCTCACAAAGTGAACATTGGCCACAATGGAAACAGTGGTCTCCTACTTGGTCTCCTACCTCCCTCTAGTGGTCACCATCAGATGGGCCAGATGATGCAAGCCACCATTTTGTGTTTCTTTAAAATAGTTGAGTTAATTTCTTCATGTATGTTGTCCTGGGCTTTTCCTTTCCTTGTTTAATTGTCATCCCCCTGTCTGGTTGTTGTTTGTGATATTGCCTTGGTTGTTGTTGTGAATTGCTTTTGTGTCTAGTTGGTGTTTAATTGTTTCTATGTTTTTGGACTGGCCATGCCAGGTGTTGTCAATTGTAATTAGTCTAGTATTTAAGTGTGTGTCCTTCCTCTGTTCTGTGTGGCGACATACCTCCAGTTTCCCCCCGTTCCTGTCCACGTCGTGTTGCACTGTGTTTTCATTCTAAGTAAGTGTTAGTGTTTTGTTGTTCCGGTTTATCTTCCGTATCCTCAAGTTCGCTGTTTCACTAGTGCCAGCACTGCTGCGCCGTTTATGTTCTTTTTGTTATTTGTAGTTTAACCTTGCTCCCTCGGTTCTAAAATAAATAGAACACCACCTTTTTGTGAAGAGCAACCACCATCTCCGTTATCCTGTCATTCTGTAGTTCTGGGGCTCCTCCATCGTTCTGCATATTGGGTTCCGTTCTTCCCCTAATCCTAACAGAGGGTTAAGGAAATAGGATTTTCTGTGGGTGTGATCATCCAGTCTAAAAACGTTTGCAAGAAATCGGTCAGTGTTTTGTCCTCTGCATCAAGAAATCTGTCAGTGTTTTGTCCTCTGCATCAAGAAATCTGTCAGTGTTTTGTACTCTGCATCAAGAACTATGTCAGTGTTTTGTCCTCTGCATCAAGAACTATGTCAGTGTTTTGTACTCTGCATCAGACGCTGCAACACTTGATTGACTCATTTTTATTTATTTAAATGTGACTTTACTATGAGGCTATATTTAATGTCTCTATATCTAACAATGTTTTTTTCACTGGATTCAAAGTCTGTACAATAACAAAATAAAAGTGTGTGTGTGTTCAGTGTGCGATTGTGCCCTCTAGTGGTGAGAAGTGTACGATGTCAGCAGGGACGGGGCGTTGCTCATGGGACGGGGTTGCACGCCGTGCAACCGGCTCTGTGAGCAGAAGCATGCGCACACACATGCACGGATGTGCACACAGGAATGCGCTGCACTCGACTGATGCGCCAACTTGTTAAGTACCCACCTGGCTACTTTGCATAACAATAGCGCCGATCGTCAGGTGTGTTCAAATACGTTCTGAGATACATTCACACAACTTGTAAATGAAATGTGTTACATTCCATTCGTATAGGCAATTAGGCATTGTCTTTAGTCTGTGATTATGCGAGGGAACATATATGGGCATGCGCGGGAGCGCAGGCACGTGGCGTCATTAAAACATCGTGCAACCAGCTTTGAAATCAGCAACGCAACACTGGATGTCAGTGTTGACCCGTTTTTACTTTTTGTTACTGATGAGAGATGGTCTAGAATCTAGATGTGAAATGCCGAGTGGTGCCCCCACTGCATGTAGCTTTTCTCCAACGCGTCTGTGTTTCCGGGTTCCCGTTTTGCGCTCTGATTGGCCAGGTCATGTGACATGTGCGCCAATCGTGGGACGGCAAGTTCTGCGCCTATTTCCGGGTCGAACAGCCTGCAAACTACCTAACGCCTAGTTTATCACTGGTTAAGCTTAGGCGACTCTTTCGAAGTTGGTTAAGGTTAGAGTTTGGAATCAGGGCAGGCGTTCTATCGCCATGCTCTAAGACAAACTCTAACCTTAACCAACTTCGAAAGAGCGCCTAAGCTTAACCAATGTAAAAACTTGCGGTCCCACGATTGGGCGTACATGTCACATGACCTGGCCAATCAGAGACGCGGAAACACGAACACGTTGGAGAAAGGCTTCAAGCGTCCCCACTCTCTGGAGCCACATACCCCTTCTGGTCTGGAATTAGATCCTATAGCAGAATTCTCCCTTACCCTGTCTCCAAAATGCTGAGTAGTAGAAATTACCATAATGTGATATATTAGGAGGATAATAGATTATTAGGCGACATGTTAGCGATATATCTGAAGTGTTATCCATTTTGCTCTTAGTTTACCCTACATATAATTATATAGCTGCACTATTTTTATAATTGTGATTTTTATCAGGGATGCCCATGTTTTACAACCCGAGATAGACCGGGTTGTTTTTCTTTACCCTTGGGCCTATGTAATGGAATGGTACAGAAAGGGAAACTTCCTCCCACCTGGGACACCCTGTACTGTAAATTAATCATGTGCGCCCTCTGCCTGTCAGCTGGTGAATAGCCATCACCTGCTGCATGACCTCCTACACAGTGTACCCTAACCTAGTAACCTTAACCACTCTCATAACCCCATCCCTAACATGTTTAAATACATGTAAACATATACTGGGCTTGCCGGCCCCATGGGTGCATTTAGTCTCCTGATGCTGGGTGATGGGCATGTGGAAGTTGTTGATATCACAAAGAAGATTTTCACCTTTTAGGTGACTATTTGCAGTTGCTGGGATTAGATCAACCCAACCAGTTGCTGGGATTAGATCAGCCGTTCAAGCAGTTGCTCATTTGAAATGATAATAATAATAATACATAAAATTTTACTCTTTTTACTGTGGTGCTTTAGTCTGTCTCACCATGCTCATTTGATCCAATTTCTTACCACTAGTTATTTATTGTTTTATTTCAATTATTGTGTTGCATTTATTTTATTGATTGTATATTTCTATGTTAAGCAATTACTTTAGAGGGCATAATAATCATGATTAACACATTAACTGCCACAGAGTTTGCCCGTCTCATACCACTCTAAGCCTATGGAGATGTTCACCTTCTTTGCAGGGCTATAACTTTTTAAATTGTATTGCTAAATTGACATTACTATGGCCCATTCAACATCGATTATCTATCGTTCAGGATGTAGGAACGTTATACTTTTTCATAGATTCATACGAAAATACAGTCTAGAATGTAAATATGTTTTTATCGTTTTCTGCAGTAATTCCTAGAACGTGAGTTATAGGCATAAACCATATAGATTATCAACTGCCGTTTGTTGCCGATACACGCTATATTAAAAATTTCAACTGTACATGATCCTAAACGTTATGACTCATCATGCGCGGATGAACGGGGGGGGGGGGTGTCGTTTATAATTCCGTGATCGTCAGTAAATGCTTTATGTAGTATTTGACATGGATCGACTAGATCCATTTCCGGTTTGTATAATAATAATAAACGCCCAAATCATATTGATTATTGAGTTATGGCAGGGATCCATATACACGGATGTGTGTCTAGAGTCCCGCAACAATTATGTGAGTGCCGGACGCATTTCCCCGGTGCACGGAGATCACCAGAGATCCATTTCCGGTTGTAACTCGCCCGATCACCACCAGGCGGCAGTATTGAAGCGTTGCAAAGTTGTGCAGGCTCCCACTGTATCAGCCGAGGCTGGGCGAAAGAATGAAATATGATCTCAATAACGTTGTACGACGTGGAATGGCGGAATTAGCATGACCTTGAAACCCGTCGTACAACGTGATTGGCGGTCAATGTGTTAAGCACCTATTGAGTAATTTTATGTTAAACTATTGATTATCATTACTCAAGTCTCAGACCTGATGACCTGAAATCCTTCCACTTCCTAATGACACATTCAGTAAAGACCTGTCCATCTGTTTACCTCCAATTCAGAGTGAAAACCATCAGGTGAATAATATTTGTTCTATCGCGGCATGGTGTAGTAGTGGTTAATACTGTTGCCTCACAGCTAGAAGGTCCAGGGTTCGATTCCCGCTTGGGGACCAGGTTGCCGCGTTGCCAGGTAACCAGTTTGCATGTTCTCACCGCGCTCGCAAGGGTTTTCCCTCCCGATAAGATAAACCCAATGGAAAAACATGCAGAACAGATCGCTGTCGCGTCCTTGACAAAGACGGACAGGAGCACTTGGATTGGTCCCCTGCATGTCAATGTGTGCAATGAATAAAGACTTCTTCAAAGTCCAGTTTAATATACTTTGTTAACATTTAGGTCCAAGGTAATGTATTATTTATAAAAGTAAGGCGTTACACGCTCCGCTTGATGAGAGTTAACTCAACCTGGAATATAACCTCTCCTGGATATCTGTATACATGGCATTGGACTTTCCCCCAGATCTTAATATTGATAATTGAAAACAGGAAGAATGCAGGGTTCCCACGCTTGCCTTGAATTTTTTTTCCATACTACCTCCTGATTTTCCAGGTACCATATTAAGTGATGATCTATAGGCCCCTGAAGTTTTCCGCCCCCATCCGCGCCCCCCCTCCCCTCACACACACAACCCCCTAGGACACCTGACTACTTACTTGATTTAAAAGATGTACCAGTCAAGTCTACATTGTAAATGCTTAGAGATTATGTCTTATTGATAATATCAATGCATGAAATAATGCAACAAGCTGTAGATGAACAACAATTTATTGAACTGGAACACATGAGCACTGGGATTGATATATGTTCTCTCTTCCACTCCTCTCCTATCTCATCCTGTCCTCTCCACACCTCCCCTCGTGTCCGCTCCTGTCTTCTTTTCCTACTCTTCTCAACTCCTCGTAATCATAATCGAAATTAATCGTTGTGAGGTTGCATCGTTTCACCCCTACTACTCTTACTCTGTAAAAGCGTTTGTAAAAGCTTTTGTAAATCAAACTGGTTATCGTTATGAGAGCTAACCAGGGGCGGATTTAGGATTATAGGAGATCCGGGGCTTAGCCCAGATAGGTGCCCGCCTTTTAATTTTTTTTTATTTTCTAATTTTTTATTTTTTTTGCAGGCAAGCAGCAGATTTCTTTTGAATTTAATTAACCTGTACGTGCAATTTCCTGCAATATAGAGCCTTCAATCTTGACCAATAAAGCTGCTCTTTGCACTATAAAAATCAGTTAACCATAACGTAGTTATGGTTAGATTTATATATTGGGGGGGGGGGGGTATATCATATTTTTCATATGATCAAAAAGTGGTGGAGCAAGAGCATACCTTTGCTCCCCCAAGTTCAATAGTGGGAGAGCAGAGATGCTCCGAATGCTCTTATGGCCAGGCGTCTATGATTCACTGATACAAAGTAAAATAGTGCAGTGCAATAAAATAGTTAGTAAAATAGAATAAAATAATGCAATAGTGCATTGCAATAAAATAGTTATCATCGTATTTTTTCGGGAGGCCGGTAAGGAGTGCATTACAGTAGTCGAGTTGGCTTGAAATAAAGGCATGGATCTGGTTTTCAGCGTCCTTTTGATTTATAAATGCTATGTTTCTAAGGTGGAAGAATTAAGTTGTCAACTTGTTGATTGTGATTTAAAGCTTAGGTCTGAGTCTACCATGACACCAAGACTTAACTCACTCAAATACAGTTAGCAGCTGGATAGACCACAGATGGAAATTAGCTTCTGCTAAATCTGGTGCAAACATATTTTTTTTTAGATAGATTCGGGGCTTTTCAGAAAACATTCGGGGCTTGAGCCCAAGTAGCCACCCCCTAGCCCCGCCCCTGGAGCTAACGTTGGCTAGCTACTGTACCTGGTGCTGGCTAACTGGCTCGTTATGAGAGCTAACGTTGGCTAGCTACTGTACCTGGCGCTGGCTAACTGGCTCGTTATGAGAGCTAACGTTGGCTAGCTACTGTACCTGGAGCTGGCTAACTGCCTCGTTATGAGAGCTAACGTTGGTAGCTACTGTACCTGGCGCTGGCTAACTGGCTCGTTATGAGAGCTAACGTTGGCTAGCTACTGTACCTGGCGCTGGCTAACTGGCTCATTATGAGAGCTAATGTTGGCTAGCTACTGTACCTGGCGCTGGCTAACTGGCTCGTTATGAGAGCTAACGTTGGCTAGCTAGTTAGCAAGATTGCACTGCTTACTAACTAACGTTGATAAACCCAGGTTTACCACACAGTTAAAACACAGCTACTTACATTTGAGGATAAACTTGCATAAGAAGTTTCACTCAAGTTTCACTGTAGATGCCAAGGCTCCATTGGCTCACCAAGCTGCCTGCATCAAATTCCAACATCCAATATACCATATAGGATGCCAAGAGCATGCTCTACAACATGGGATCATCCATTTCTATCTACAGTAAAAGCTGTTCACGTGTAAAGGGTTTTTATAAACTCATGTTAATTCTGTGCTCAATAGTTAAATTTTATTACACATCATCCAATAAAATTTTCTAGGACAACTGTTTCTATTTCCATGTAATTGGCCACTTTTGCTCAGTTTCCATGCCTTTCCATACCTGGAAAATGAATCCCATGAATCCCATGTTTTCCATGTTTTCCAGGTCCGTGGGAACCCTGGAATGGCTTCTCGTTTACCTGGGCACACAATTCAATATTAGTACCTGGCTCTACTTTTTCACATGTATATGCGTTAGTATCAGCATATTTAAACAGGGTTTCTGAAACACAAGCTAGTGGTGGTGACTAGTGGTCTCCACTCCCAGAGCGGACAATATTGATGGTTGACTCTTTCTGAACTGCAGTACATTTGATTGCTAAAGATTGAAAATGTTCTGCCAAAGTGCTGTATTGTTTTAAATCAAGAAGTTTCTTCCATTCAATCACATAATACAATATTGTCTATGGCAGTTGTGTCCTGCATGTCTTTCCATCTAAGTGGAACTACAAGATTAGTACCCATATATTCAAGGACTGCTCAATGATGAGAATAAAATGTATAAACATTTATATATTGTTTAATGTCTAAACAAAATGTGAAAAATATATTGTAATATAATAGATTCACTGTATGGTAACATATAGAGCCATTAAAAGAGATATATCTTGAATGCATAAACATATTACTTCAGAGTTACTTTGAGAGGATTATGTGCTCCAATATATTCCACTGCACCATTCATCTATAAATGCAGAGACATGTAATCATTGTAAATACATCACATATAAACATAACACTGCCTTCATGGCACAATCTTGATGTAACTAAGAGATTATTTTCATGCATGAATTACTAGATACACGCATGCACACATAAATGCATGCACACATATACACGCATGAACACACACATACACAGTAAATTGAGGGGAAAAGATCTGTAGCATGCTTGTCCCCCTAAAACACACTGAAGCCCCTTTCACACATGCACTGGACTCCCGACAACCTGCACAGTAATCAGAAATGTGAACTGTTTGCTCGTCATCCAAAATGAATCGTTCATGAGAAATAAACATTTTGGATTGTAAAAAATTGTTTCACAATTTAAATTTTTTTTTTTGCATTGTTGGTTGCTTATTTCACTGTATTGAATACCATTGATCCTAATTCATTTAATTTCACACCTTTATTTTAACTAGAAAAAAGTTAAGATTGCCCTCATTTGCAGCGATGTCAGGTATAGAAAAGAAGAAATATTTTAACGTTAAATACATACATTTACATTTAGTCATTTAGCTGACGCTTTTATCCAAAGTTCTGTACGACAAGTCATCAAGAAGGGTAAAGCTCTATCAGCTGAGTAACAATGTTCATCAAAGTGTTGCGTGATACCGTGTAGGTTAGTTTATTAGGACAAGTGCATGACAGTAAGGTTAGTTAGGGTTAGACATATTTTATTTATCTTTTTATTTTTAATATCTAGGGACATCTATGGATCTCAGGGAATGTATTCAGGTATATTGTGTCTGTTACTAGGCTTGAGTAAATTGTGATGCAACAAAGGACAATATAAATTATGATTTTTCTTAGCATCTTTGACAGTGAATAACACCATGCTAAAAATGACCAGACATGAAAAATGGCCACCGAGCTCGTTCAGCACCTTCTTGAGATCACCTGTACAAATAAATCTAAGGAAATTAATAAAGGGAAGATGATTAAACAGAAGGTTTTGTAGATACAGTACTGCATTCTGCCATCCGGACACAGGCAATTTGAAATATTATTATAGAATATAGAATATCAGGTCTATAAATGACTATATTATAGCCAATTCGCACATCTATGGATTGGCCCAAATCTCTTTCCAGTGGCAAAGTTAAATCTGGATTTAGTATCACCAGGCGTGCAGCAAGAACTGAGAATGAAATTTACTGTAAGTAGAGTTCCATTCTTATAATGAATATCCGCCATTTTGGATCGGATTGGACTCTTTAATTCTCCAGAGGTACTGAAGCTCTTCTCACACTGGTCAGAGTGCTAGGGCTTCTCTCCTGTATGAATGCGCTGGTGACTCTTTAATTCTCCAGAGGTCTTGACGCTCTTGCCACACTGGACACAGTGGTAGGGCTTCTCTCCTGTATGAATGCGCTGGTGAATCTTTAATTGTGCAAAGGTACTGAAGCTCTTCTCACACTGGTCACAGTGGTAGGGCTTCTCTCCTGTATGAATGCGCTGGTGAATCTGTAAGTGTCCAGAGGTACTGAAGCTCTTCTCACACTGGTCACAGTGGTAGGGCTTCTCTCCTGTATGAATGCGCTGGTGAGTCTGTAAGTGTCCAGATTTACTGAAGCTCTTCTCACACTGGTCACAGTGGTATGGCTTCTCTCCTGTATGAATGCGCTGGTGACTCTTTAATTCCCCAGAGGACTTGACGCTCTTCCCACACTGGTCACAGTGGTAGGGCTTCTCTCCTGTATGAATGCGCTGGTGCATCCTTAAGTGTCCAGATTTACTGAAGCTCTTCTCACACAGGTCACAGTGGTATGGCTTCTCTCCTGTATGATTGCGCTGGTGACTCTTTAATTCTCCAGATTGACTGAAGCTCTTCTCACACAGGTCACAGTGGTAGGGCTTCTCCCCTGTATGAATGCGCTGGTGACTCTTTAAGTGTCCAGAGTTACTGAAGCTCTTCTCACACTGGTCACAGTGGTAGGGCTTCTCTCCTGTATGAATGCGCCGCTGGTGAATCTTTAATTCTCCAGAGGTCTTGACGCTCTTCCCACACTGGTCACAGTGGTAGGGCTTCTCTCCTGTATGAATGCGCTGGTGAATCCTTAAGTCTCCAGATTGACTGAAGCTCTTCTCACACAGGTCACAGTGGTAGGGCTTCTCTCCTGTATGAAGGTGCTGGTGACGCTTTAAGTGTCCAAATTGACTGAAGCTCTTCTCACACAGGTCACAGTGGTAGGGCTTCTCTCCTGTATGAATGCGCTGGTGACTCTTTAATTCGCCAGAGGTCTTGACGCTCTTCCCACACTGGTCACAGTGGTAGGGCTTCTCTCCTGTATGAATGCGCTGGTGAATCCTTAAGTCTCCAGATTGACTGAAGCTCTTCTCACACAGGTCACAGTGGTAGGGCTTCTCTCCTGTATGAATGCGCTGGTGAATCTTTAAGTGTTCAGATCGACTGAAGCTCTTCTCACACTGGTCACAGTGGTAGGGCTTCTCTCCCCTATGAATGCGCTGGTGAATCTTTAAGTGTTCAGATCGACTGAAGCGCGTTCCACACTGGTCACAGTGGTAGGGCTTCTCTCCTGTATGAATGCGCTGGTGAATCTTTAATTCTCCAGAGGTCTTGACGCTCTTCCCACACTGGTCACAGTGGTAGGGCTTCTCTCCTGTATGAATACGCTGGTGTATTAGAAAAGCTGCCTTTTTGATGAAGCGCTTCCCACACTGGTCACAGCAGTGAGGCCTTGACTCATTTATATCTCTGCTTGTTGTTGGGGAGCAATGCAGCAATTGTGCCTGGAGAAGAGAGAAGTACACCAATTAAGAGTTCATGTTCAGTGCACACATATAGTCCACATTACAGTAAGGCTGAGCCCGAACGTTCGAACGTTCGTTCGTTACGCTGACATTCGGACTTTAATTAATAGGTTCGAACGTTCGGTGAAAAAAAAAAAAAGGATGCGCACGGGGTTGAGGTGATGTGAAGCGGCGCGTCAGGCGCTCGGCTCAACGGGCTGCAGCGGGATACTATTTCTCAACCAGAGCTCTATTTCGGGAGTCCATCTATCTAAAGAAGTCCAACAAATAAAATTAGCTTTCCTAAATGTCAGATCACTGAATAATAAAACATTCTTAGTAAATGATCTGATTAAAGAAAATAACTTAGATTGCATCTGCCTAGTAGAGACATGGCTAAATAATGACACAGCTACATCAATAATGATAGAAGCTTGTCCACCAGACTATAACTTTTTTCAAATACCCAGAAAAAATAAAAGGGGCGGAGGAGTTGCAGCAATCTTCTCCTCAAAACTCTTGTTTAGAATCACAGAACTAGGCGAGTTCATGTCAATGGAATATCTTGCCATTGAACTAAAAACAGAATCAACTATTATTGTCACAATATACCGCCCGCCTAGACACTCACCAATATTTATACAGGAGCTCTCTGAACTGATCTCACTATGTGTTACCGGATATGATAAGGTGATCCTAAATGGAGACCTGAACATCCATTTTAATAAGAAAACAGACTCCAAAACTATGGAACTAAAAAATCTACTGGATAGCTTTGACCTAATACAGCATATAACAAATGCAACTCACCGGCTTGGGAATACACTAGACTTAGTTATAACAACAACTGGGCTAAACATAACAAATATCTCAATAACTGAATTACCTCTCTCCGACCATCACTGTATATTTTTTGATACTCAAATAACCCTTACTAAAACAAAAAAAGAAATCATAGTTAAAAAGAGGCTCCTAAACGACAAAGCTGAATCAAAGTTCATTGATCTTATCAGACTACATGAACCACACAATCATGACAGCTCTCTAAATGAAATGGTAGAAAATCTCAATGATGCAATGTCATCTATATTAAATTCTGTCGCCCCATTAAAAACGAAAAAGAAGAAAACTAGAGCCTCGCCCTGGTTAAACTATAATACGGTCAACAAAGAAAAAAGGAAATGTCGTGCAGCGGAGCGAAAATGGAGAAAAACAAAAACCACCATATGCTGTGATATATACAAAGATGCTTTAACTGCTTATAATAAAACCATCCGCTTAGCAAGGAAAGATTACTTTCATTACAGAAAATGCTGGAAACTCCAGAATCCTCTTTTCCACTATTAATGTACTACTCAACACTGCCCCTACACCTCCTCAGTCATCAACGGTTAAGTGTGAAGAACTTGCACTATTCTTTAACAACAAAATAACCTTGATCAGGGCCAGCATTACTCATGATGGAAATAAAGTTGATTGCGGCAAACCGTGCAATGTAACCATGAGAAGTTTCACATGCATCACATTAGATGTACTCTGCAAAACTGTCTCAGAATGTAACTCCTCCACCTCAGACATTGACCCTATACCTACAGCTTTCTTCAAACGGGTATTTAATAGTGTTTCAAGCCCTGTGCTAGATATCATAAACACTTCCCTTAGGACTGGTATTTTCCCGGATGCCTTTAAAACAGCAGTTGTAAAGCCATTACTAAAAAAACCTAACTTGGATAGTAATGAAATGGCAAATTATCGTCCAATATCCAACCTACCATTCATTAGTAAAGTACTTGAAAAGATAGTTTCAGTTCAAATAAATTCCTTTCTTGAAGAAAACAACATCTTAGAAGAATTTCAGTCAGGATTCAGAAAATATCATAGCACTGAAACTGCCCTCACCAAAATAATCAGTGACCTCAGACTAAACTCTGACGAGAATAAGATCTCCATCCTTATCCTGTTGGATCTCAGTGCAGCATTTGATACAATCGATCATGATATTCTAATCGATCGTCTTGAAAACCATGTCGGTTTCTCAGACCATGTGCTGGGCTGGTTTAAAACATACATCAGAGGGAGGAAATTCTATGTTAAACTAGGAGATCACATGTCTGATATATACGACAACAACTATGGAGTTGCACAAGGGAGTTGCTTAGGTCCTTTACTCTTCTCCCTTTACATGTTACCGCTGGGTGATATCATCAGAGAACATAATGTAGATTTCCATAGCTATGCGGATGATACACAACTGTACATATCTGCTGAACCAAATGATACAGCGATTAGCTCCATTACAGACTGCTTACTGTCAATAAATAAATGGATGAGTAAGAACTTCCTGAAACTAAACGAGAACAAAACTGAAATTCTAATTATCGGCTCCAAAACTAAAAAAGAAACATTAATAAAGAACCTGGGGGGACTAACCCCTTGGATCAAATCTGAGGTCACTAGTCTTGGGGTTATCATAGATTCAGAACTGAACTTCAATTCTCATATTAGCAAAGTGACGAAAACATCGTTCTTCCATCTCAGAAATATAGCAAAAGTACGACCATTTATTAATCAGAACGATGCTGAGAAGCTAATTCATGCATTCATATCTAGCCGGTTAGACTACTGTAATGCACTTTTCACAGGTCTCCCTAAGAAAACCACAGAGAGGCTTCAGCTAATCCAAAACTCTGCAGCCCGACTGCTAACTAGAACCAAAAGGAGAGAGCACATTAGTCCAGTCCTAGCCGCTTTACACTGGCTTCCCGTAACATTTAGAATTGACTTTAAGGTCCTTCTCCTTACATACAAAGCTCTAAATGGACAGGGACCTAGCTACATCGCCAACACTCTAATAAATTACACACCAGCAAGAACACTGCGATCATCAGCTGCTGGACTACTAGAGGCTCCCAGAAGCAGTCAAAAGAGGATCGGTAATGCAGCCTTTATCAACTATGCCCCAAAACTATGGAACAAACTACCCCAAAACATCAGGGAAGCCAACTCGCTAGACATCTTTAAAAGACAGCTTAAAACCTATCTCTTTGCTCAGGCATTTCACTGATAGTTATCTGCTACCACCTAGTGGCAAGAGGAAACATCAGGGATATCCTGACACAACTTGTATTTATTCTTACCCTGCCTACTCTTTTACACTGCCTATCAAACTCATGTGTCGGTTATTGCACTTTTTACTTCTTACTGATGACTATTTTTAAACTGAATCATTTTAAACTATTCTTATTTATTGCTAGATCCAAATGTGAAACACTGCGGGTTGTGACGCACACACACACAGTCACACACACACAGTCACACACACACACACACAATCACACACAAACACACACACACACCGACATACACACATACACACACACACACAGACACACACACCGACATACACACACACACACACACACACACACACACACACAGTCACACACAGACACACACACACCGAGTTGTAGTAGCGTTGTAGTTGTAGATCTAGGTTAACTGTGTCCTGGTAGAGTAGTAGTAGATCTAGGTTAACTGTGTCCTGGAGTGGTAGTTGTAGAGTAGATCTAGGTTAACTGTGTCCTGGAGTAGAGTAGTAGTAGTTGTAGCGTTGTAGTTGTAGATCTAGGTTAACTGTGTCCTGGTAGTTGTAGAGTAGTAGTAGATCTAGGTTAACTGTGTCCTGGGGTAGAGTAGTAGTAGAGTAGTAGTAGTTGTAGCGTTGTAGTTGTAGATCTAGGTTAACTGTGTCCTGGTAGTTGTAGAGTAGTAGTAGCTGTAGTAGTAGTAGATCTAGGTTAACTGTGTCCTGGAGTGGTAGTTGTAGAGTAGAGTAGATCTAGGTTAACTGTGTCCTGGAGTGGTAGTTGTAGAGTAGTAGTAGCTGAAGTACAACCACACACACACACACACAACACAATAAACACACATACACACTAAACAACGATGCATACAGGATTATTTATGACTATTTTTAAACTGAATCATTTTATTCTTATTATTTGCTAGATCCAAATGTGAAACACTGATTATTTGTTCATGAACTACAGGAGTATTACTGAATAGAGAGCCTATTAAGATGCTAGATCCTAATGTGAAACACTGTGATTTGCCATATCTTGCTATGCTCGCTCATGCCTGTATTTTTTATGTCCGTTCTATTTTATAATTTTTTGACTATTTTTAAACTGAATCATTTTAAACTATTTTTACTATTTGTGTTACTGAAAACTGTAAGCGGAGAGCCTATTGGGATGCTAGATCCTAATGTGAAACACTGTGATTCTACCCGTCTATCTTTTTATGCTCGCTTATGCCTGTATTTTTTACTGTTGTGAAGCACTTTGAACTGCAACCTCTGTATGAAAAGTGCTATACAAATAAAGTTATTATTATTATTATTATTATTTTGATTGACAGGCGATTCTGCCAATTACGTCACACCGCGTGCACCCGCCTCTGCTGTTACCACCAATCGGCAAGCGTTTATTCGTTTTTTACTTCAGGAAATGCCGCCATTGATCTGCTTGCGAGAAGCCTCAACAGACTTACCGTAGCTACCGGGGAGCCGTAGTTAGCTACCGGGGAGCCGTAGTTAGCTCCCCGCAGAGGAAGTAATCGGTAACAAGGTTTCCGTAGGTGAACATGCAGAAGGATCATTAATGAATACCAGCCTTTTTCGGCCACGGAGCGCGAGCTTCATGGCGGGAGGTGGTTGCGTTGGAAACAACAGCAGGCGCACGCCTCGGCTCCTCAACAGACCCGTCCACCGTCTACCTCGGAACGGTGGTAGGGCGGACGGGCGGCAGGCGTGTTGGGAGCCCGTCCGCCCTACCACCGTTCCGAGGCGTGCGCCTCTCCTCCCGCCTCCCCTCTCCCTTCCCCGTCGACCAAGAGTGAATACCTGTTATTGAACGTGTAACACTAACTATATAACGTTAATGCCACAAAACTAATGCCTTTGTTTATCTAGCCCCTTACGTGACTGCAAGGGCTATTGTTTATCATAAGTAGTAACTTTGATGCAGTAGCTTGTTTATTTTCTTTTTAGTTTAGTTTAGTGCTTTGTTTAATTACATGTTTACATGAACAGCCACCACTGTAAACAACATGTTTTTCACCAATAGACTATGCAATGCCGCCCTCCGTAGGATCTATAATACAATAAAAAAAAAATTTAAAAATGAAAAAAATAATTTTATTAAAAAAAAGTTTTATTCAAAAATTTAAAAAAACGAACGTTCGAACGTTCGTTCGATAAACCCTAGCGAACGTTCGAACCCTAAAAACAGGGTTCGGGGACAGCCTTACATTACAGTACACATTACATTATAGTATACCTGCAGTATATAATAGTATATAGTACATAATAGTGTATACAGCACATATATAATGCACACATATAGTCCACACCAACGAGAAGTGAGAGACTGCAACGTCTTGTGCTTTAAGAGCGTCGGCGGGGGTGTCTGCCTCATTACCAACAACGGTTGGGTTAGCCCCAAGGAGATAAAGATACTCTCCGAGAGTTTACCGCCATCATTATGACCGCGGTGTACATCCCTCCCCAAGCGAACACCGCCAGGGCTCTGGCAGAGCTGCCGGAGCATCTCAACATCCACCAGATTAGACATCCAGACGCAGCCATGGTCATTGCGACTTCAATCAGGCGAGCATCCTTTTTTCAGCACATCGCCTGCTCCACCAGGGGAGGAAACACGCTCGACCACTGCTACACCCCCGTTCAGAGCCGGGTACAAAGCTGTACCGGCTCCTCCACTAGCGGGAGCCACAAGCACATCGGACCATGACTCCATCTTGCTCATTCCTGTTTACAAGCAGAGATCACGTGACGCCGTCATGTCACGTGAGGTAAAAAGATGGTCCGAACAATCAGAGGCCGACGCTCTCGAGGGCGTCGACTGGGATGTTTCAAGAAAGCGCCAGTGACGTCAGCGAGTTCGCAGACACTGTTGTGAGCTTCATAACAACACTTGCTGATCTTGCTGATAGTATTGTCCCCACAAAAAAGGTGCGGGTGTTCCCGAACCAGAAACCGTGGGTGGACACTAACAGTACTATCAGAGCTACCGTTTGCCCATTTCTGCGTCGAACAGCCTGCAAACTACCTGGCGTTCTATCGCCATGCTCTAAGACAAACTCTAACCATAACCAACTTCGAAAAGAGTGCCTTAAGCTTAACCGTGCAAAAACTTGCGACGACGCCTCTCTCGCGGACAAACTCAACTCTTTCTACGTTCGGTTTGCAGTGGCACCGCTAGGTCAACGGCTAGTGACGTCACTGGCGCGCCGGCTGTTGTGGAGGGGGGGGGGGGGGGCAGCATGTATCCTTTCGGCAACTGGCTTGTCCTTCCGCGTTCCCGTTTGGCGCTCTGATTGGCCAGGTCATGTGACATGTGCGCCCAATATCGTGTTTGCCCATTTCTGCGTCGAACAGCCTGCAAACTACCTGGCGTTCTATCGCCATGCTCTAAGACAAACTCTAACCTTAACCAACTTCGAAAGAGTGCCTAAGCTTAACCGTGCAAAAACTTGCTGTCCCACGATTGACGCTCATGTCTGAGCTCCGCTCTGAGCGCCTGGATACTGGACTTTGAGCGAAAGGCCCCAGGCGGTCAGGGTGGGGGGCCAGACCTCCAACACCATCACCCTGAGCATCGGGTCCCACCAGGGCTGTGTTCTGAGCCCCCTGCTGTACTCACTATACACACATGACTGTGTGGCCAAGTTCAGCTCCAACTCCATAGTGAAGTTTGCGGACGACAGTGGTGGTGATCTCGGACAACGACGAGAAGGCCTACCGGGAGGAGGTTGAGGTACTGGAATGCTGGTGCCAGGACAACAGCCTGCTCCTGAACATTGGTAAAACCAAGGAGCTGATCGTGGATTTTAGGAGGAGACAGCAGGAGACACACACACCACTGAGGATAAACGGGGCTACCGTGGACAGGGTGAGCAGCTTCAAGTACCTGGGGGTCCACATCTCAGAGGACCTGGCAGAGCTGGCGGAGCATCTCAACATCCACCAGATTAAACATCCAGACGCAGCCATGGTCATTGCCGGCGACTTCAATCAGGCGAATCTGAAAAAAGTGATGCCATCCTTTTTTCAGCACATCGCCTTCTCCACCAGGGGAGGAAACACGCTCGACCACTGCTACACCCCCGTTCAGAGCCGGGTACAAAGCTGTACCGGCTCCTCCACTAGCGGGAGCCACAAGCACATCGGACCATGACTCCATCTTGCTCAGATCACGTGACGCCGTCCTGTCACGTGAGGTAAAAAGATGGTCCGACCAATCAGAGGCCACGCTTCAGGACGCTCTCGAGGGCGTCGACTGGGATATGTTTCAAGAAAGCGCCAGTGACGTCAGCGAGTTCGCAGACACTGTCGTGAGCTTCATAACAACACTTGCTGATAGTATTGTCCCCACAAAAAAGGTGCGGGTGTTCCCAAACCAGAAACCGTGGGTGGACAGTACTATCAGAGCAGCTCTGAACTCTCACACCACTGCCTACAACCTGGGCAGAGAGACAGGAAACATGGAAGAGTACAAGACTTCAGTCTACACCCTGCGCAAGGCTGTCAAACTTGCAAAACGGACGTATGCTGACAAAATGGAGGCACAAATGGCACAGAATGACACAAGAGGCTTATGGCGGGGACTGAGGACGATAACTGACTACAAAGTCAGCGCCCCTTCAATGGGGAGCGACGACGCCTCTCTCACGGACAAACTCAACTCTTTCTACGCTCGGTTTGGTGCAGACAGTGGCACTGCTAGGTCAACGGCTAGTGACGTCAATGGCGCGCCGGCTGTTGTGGAGGGGGGGGGGGGGGGGCAGCGTGTATCCTTTCGGCAACTGGCTTGTCCTTCCGCGTTCCCGTTTGGCGCTCTGATTGGCCAGGTCATGTGACATGTGCGCCCACTAGCGTGTTTGCCCATTTCTGCGTTGAACAGCCTGCAAACTACCTGGCGTTCTATCGCCATGCTCTAAGACAAACTCTAACCTTAACCAACTTCGAAAGAGTGCCTAAGCTTAACCGTGCAAAAACTTGCCGTCCCACGATTGGCGCTCATGTCACATGACCTGGGCAATCAGAACGCCAAACGGGAACGCGGAAGGACAAGCCAGTTGCCGAAAGGATTCACGCGGGGGGCACCTACATTTATGCAGGTGAACACCAGAAAGGCTGCTGGCCCAGATGGAATAACAGGATGCATACTTAAGTCCTGTGCCAACCAGCTAGCCCCTGTGTTTACCACCATATTTAATCGATCCCTGGCGGAGTCAGTGGTCCCTGCCTGCTTCAAGATGTCTACCATTATCCCGGTACCAAAGAAACCCTCCCCAACAGGTCTCAATGACTATAGACTGGTGGCACTCACCTCTGTGGCCATGAAATGTTTCGAGAGGCTGGTCAAGGATCACATTTGTGCCTCCCTCGCCAGTGATATGGACCCTATGCAATTTGCATACAGGCCAAACAGGTCCACTGATGATGCGGGTCTCCCAAGTACTGCACAGCACCCTCTCTCACCTAGATCGCCAGAAGGGGGGCTATGTGAGACTGTTGTTCATTGACTACAGCTCAGCGTTCAACAACATAGTCCCCACCAGACTGGTGGACAAGCTGATCGAGCTGGGTCTGAGCTCCGCTCTGAGCGCCTGGATACTGGACTTTGAGCAAAAGGCCCCAGGCGGTCAGGGTGGGGGGCCAGACCTCCAACACCATCACCCTGAGCATCGGGTCCCCCCAGGGCTGTGTTCTGAGCCCCCTGCTGTACTCACTATACACACAAGTTCAGCTCCAACTCCATAGTGAAGTTTGCGGACGACACAGTGGTGGTGGGGCTGATCTCGGACAACGACGAGAAGGCCTACCGGGAGGAGGTTGAGGTACTGGAACGCTGGTGCCAGGACAACAGCCTGCTCCTGAACATTGGTAAAACCAAGGAGCTGATCGTGGATTTTAGGAGGAGACAGCAGGAGACACACACACCACTGAGGATAAACGGGGCTACCGTGGACAGGGTGAGCAGCTTCAAGTACCTGGGGGTCCACATCTCAGAGGACCTGACATGGACAACACACAGACTCAGTCGTAAAAAAGGCGAAGCAGCTGAGACAGTTAAGGAAGTTCAGAGTATCTGGGAAGATACTCCAGTCCTTCTACTCTGCTGTAGCTGTAGAGAGCATCTTGACTGGAAACATCACTGCCTGGTATGGAAACAGCACGGCACAGGACAAGAAGGCCCTACAGAGAGTGGTGCGCTCAGCCGAGCGTACCACGGGTATTGCACTACCAACCCTGCAGGTCTTATACAACAAGAGGTGCAAATCCAGAGCCTGCAGGATAATGAAAGACCCTCACCACCCCAACAACAGCCTGTTCTTGCTGATGCGGTCAGGCAAACGCCTGCGAACACCAGTAACTAGGACAGAGAGACTTCGGCTCAGCTTCTTCCCCCAGGCCATCAGAGCCTTGAACACTGAACTCTCCACGCACAAGCACACATGAGCACACACACAACACACACACTTGTACACGCTCACACAGTGCAGTGTCATTTTGATTATACTAGTGTAGCATGGTTTGAGGGACTGTCAGCTTCATTAAAGAAGAAACTACAGGTGTCACAGAATAAGCTGATCAGGGTTGTGATGGGCCTAGGACCTCGTGATCATGTTGGGAGGAGACATTTTCAGGAGCTCAACTGGCTACCAGTTGAGGCAAGAGTAGCCCAGCTTAGGCTCAACATGGTACACAAAATAATAAATAACAGGGCCCCCAAATATTTTAGTAACTATTTTCCTAGTGTTAGTGAATCACACAGCCACAGAACGAGATCTAGCATAGCAAACCTGCATCCTCCAAGGTGTAGAACAAAGATGGGACAGTGCTCATTTGCTCACAAAGGAGCACAGGAGTGGAATGAGTTGCCTTTGACCACCAAACAGATCGTGAACCTGTATAGTTTCAAGGTGAACGTTAGGAAATGGCTCCTAGAAAATGTCCCAAAGTAGCTAAGGAAGGTTCTAGTTTTTAATGAAGTGTAGATTTAGTGTGTCTGTAAATTTTGTATATTGTATTTGTATATTTTATTAATAATGTTGTATTTTACTTTTTAATTCTATTTTTAGCAATATACTGTAGGCTGATGGTAATGTGTAATACATGTGTATGTAAATACCATGTGCTGCTGAGACCAAGGACCACAATGGAAATAAGTCTGACTTTTTTGTGCTATCCTTGATAATTTTTGGATGCATGACTTGTTGTAACATGTAATGTATTTTAACAATTGTCAAATAAACTAATAATAAACACACTAGCAACCACTTTAACATGAGCACACACACACTCATGCTGCACACGCTCACACTTATGGTCACTTTACAGAAGGAAAGGTCACTTTAAGAATAGTATAGTATAGCTTGAGATTGTAAAATATAGCATTGTATAGCAGTGTACATAAAGACCCAGTACCTCATCCGTAGCTAACAGTGTATTGCACTACCACAGGACCTAGCATGTCCTACCATGCTCTGTAAATAACTCATGTACAGATACCGATATGCCCTACTTTGTTTACTTGTTATTGCACAATGTCGTTCTATTGGATTCTTATTATATATTACTATTGTATTATGCACATCGTTGCGGGCAAGACCCCCCGCATTTCATTGTATACTTGTATGCCGTGACAAATAAAACTCTTGTATCTTGTATTTTTTTAGTCTAGATTTGAATTGATTTATGTTTTCACAATATTTTTGTTAATTTAGTTCAGTTTGTATTTGTCAAGTTCTAAAAATGTTTTATGCTCCGAATGTAGTTTGGAGCATAAAAGTAAAAGTAAATCTGCTCCAAGGGCGGTTATTTAAAACTGGCCAACATTAATAAAATACTGAGATAAAACCCAACATGCAGTTGCCTGAATGAAGATGGCGGCGTAGAGGAAGGACGTAGTGGAACGGGCTCCTACACAAAACTCTGACGTATCTTTTAGCGTAAGTATATGATAACTCACGCTGGTGAATATTATTAACCACATCGCTAACAAAGAAATGCCACCCAAAAAACCTGAAGCGAAGTAAGATAAATGCAAGAAGCCGACTGCATCGCCCAACGGTGGTGCTAGCATTAGCGTGAAACCACAAGGAGCCAACTCTCTAGCTAACTCTCTGGCTAATATGTTAGCTAACACCGAGGCTAGCAGTGAAACCCCGCCGGCATGGTTTCTTGGGGAACTGGAAAAAGTATTCGACAGAATACAAACCTTGATGGAACTCAAGTTGAACTCTCTACATGTCTCGGTGCAAAGTCTCATCAGTGACAACCGGGCACTAGGGCACCGTGTTAAGGAAATAGAAGAAGTGCATGCTAGCTATAGTGATAGCCTCAACTCCCTACAACAAGACCTCAGCGAACATAATACAAATACAGAGGAAGAAGTCAGCGGTCTGAAAGAAAAGCTTGACGATTTGGAAAACAGAGAGAGAAGACGGAACCTAAGACTGGCAGTCTTCCCGGAAGGTGTGGAGGGTAAAAACGCTATCGCTGTCGTACAAGTATGGCTCTCGAAAATAGTAGACCTAGACACCGGGCAATCCATTGAGATCGAACAGGCTCACCGTACACTCCAACGCCGACCAGATGAAGGCAGCCTCCCCTGAGCCATAGTGATCAACCTACTCCGTTTTACTGATGTGTCCCGAATCCTTAAAACGTCCCTGGCCGGGTCGGTGGCAGTTAAGATAATGTATATGGTCCAAACCAAGATGACCCTAACTTCTATGTGAACCTTTTTCTTAAAGTGACATGCACCCCCTCAGAGCTTATAATTGGTGGTGATTTTAACCTGGTATTAGACCCCGCAATGGATAAATCCTTCCCCACCCTTTAACCTCAGCGGCCAAGGTCCTTAGAAATAACTTATAGATCTTAATTGATTGGATATATGGCGGGAGCGGCATACATCCAGTGTTAATTTTGTCAACGAAAATTAATATGGTCTTGCGGCCGCTATTTCACTCCATTTGAAACTATGTAGTTTGTTTTCTCGGCCGAGCTGCAGCGTGCGGGCGTGGTCTAAATACTCCGGCAAGACAAGCGGTCACCACGGATGCCTCGACGAGTTAATCCGCCCGCCCGTTCATGTGCAATGCTGGATAACGTGGGACAGACTACAGCGACCAGTATTTGGAATGGCGATCAGATAATTGGATTATTCTTTTTGCATTACATCAAAGACAAGGACTATATATTACCAATCTTGCGTTGATCCGATATATTTTTTTCCCGCGATCGAAGCCTCTCTGTGTGGAATGTGTATGTGCTGTGTCTCGTTGGTCACATCACGGCATGGATGGGCGCCCCGCTCCAAACCAATTTCTGTCTTTAACACGACGTGGGCATAAAGGAATGGCGAAGATGCAAAGCACACCACCACCCTGGCAACAAACACCTCATACGGCTGCGCTCGGGCAGGCGTTTCAGCGTTATACCTATCCGGACTAACAGACTGAAGTTTTGTTTCTATCCCAGGGCCATATGTGCACTAAACTCAGCTAAAATTTTAAACAACAATCTGCCTGCACCCCCCCCCCCCCCCCCCCATGCACACACACACAACACTAAGGGATAGTGCAATTATCTTTTATACCCCCCTGTTTATGTTTATGTTATGTCTATTATGCCTTACTCTTGTTTTATATTTAATACTGTGTTTAGGACTGTGTTTTTATGATCTAGGACTGTGTGACGGCTAGCACCTAGGGCTGCATTTAAAATTTTGTTGTAACATTTTAACAATGACAATAAAGATCATTCTATTCTATATAAAGTGTATTATTATTATTATTATTATTAATGCTCTCTACCTGATCAACCAAGACCACAGTGTCAAACAGACTAATGTTCTCCACCTGATCAACCAATACCACAGTGTCAAACAGATTCTCTAATGCTCTCCACCTGATCAACCAAGACCAGTGTCAAACTGTGCTGCAGTGTGTTTGGTTAGTGTCTCTCTCCACACCTCTCTCTCTCGCTAAGAGACATTAGGCTACAAACAGACACCCAGTCAAGCCCAACTCAGCCAGGAACAAGACTAGGCAAGTCTAGTTAAGCAAAACCCAGCCAAGAACGAGACTAGGCAAGCCTAGTTAAGCAGGACCAAGCCAAGAACGAGACTAGGCAAGCCTAGTTAAGCAAGACCCAGCCAAGAACAAGACTAGGCAAGCCTAGTTAAGCAAGACCCAGCCAAGAACAAGATTAGGCAAGCTTAGTTAAGCAAGACCCAGGCAAGAACAAGACTAGGCAAGCCTAGTTAAGCAAGACCCAGTCAAGAACAAGACTAGGCAAGCCTAGTTAAGCAAGACCCAGCCAAGAACGAGACTAGGCAAGCAATTATTATAATTTTTTAAAATTAATACGGTATATCTATATTTTTATCATAATTTATGTAAAGGTTTTTGTCTCAAATCTGCAAATGGATTATGCAAAACAACTCCCAATGTAATATTTTCTTCCCCATCTTACCGCTGACAATCTCTTGAGCGGGATTTCCAAGAGTCTCGCCTGTAGTTTAGCTCCACTTTTCTCTCCAAGCTCCTCATAACCTTGGATTACAAACCAGTCTGTGTCCTTTTCTGAAACTGAGAGAACAGTCATATTTTTATTTGTTTATTAAAAAGGATCCCCATTAGCTGATGCCAATGGCACCAGCTAGTCTTCCTGGGGTCCGAAGTCCCACATATCAATATATACACATACAAATATACATACATCCGCGCACATACATATACAAAACTATATACATACTAGGGCTGGGCGATATGACGATATTATATAAATATCGGGTACAGTTCATTAACGATACACTTTTTCAACGTATCGTGGATATCGTGATGTTTTGCCCAAGAGGATTGTGTCGCGTCAATCTGTCCACACGTTACTCGTTCATATCTCAGCCCGTGCTGAGATATGCCCATTCCGCGGTCTGTTAATAAAGTTTTCAATCAGACAGATGTATGGAAAGGCTTTTATTATAACATTCGTTGTAGTAAAATCATTATGCCTCATTTAGTCATCCTGTGGAGCACTGGTCTCCTACTCGACGGACGCGGGGAGCTAATGTAAGTAGCTTTGTTGATGTTCAGCACACAGGACATTCAGGAAGTCAAAAACTAATAGCGCTTGCCGATTGGTGCTAAGAACAGCAGGGCGGGGGCAAGCGGTGTGACGTAATTGGCAGACTCGACTGTCAATCAAGATGATTATGTTTCCGTCAGAATGAATGAATGAAAACTTTATTAAAAGGTTGCAGAATGGGTACAATACAGTACAGGAGGATGAAGACCAGAAAAAGACTTTCGGCTTTTTTACATAAGGGTCCTCCATTTTCAATTCATCAAAACATTTAGAGACATACATATATACAGTAGTTTCATTAAAATGCTATTGATTGATTTAAAACTGTATTAACATATTGCAGAATGGGTACAGTACAGCTCAATACATACAATTGTTAAGGGGATGCAGACCAGAGAAAGACTTTAGTCTTGTTTACATCAGGGTCCCCCATTTTCAATTCATCATATTTCATATCTAAATCATATAATATCTCATTGCTAAATATATGCAATATATAATCTAATAATCTAAATCTAATATATAATATAAAAATTATATTTGGTATTTTATTTTGTCTTTAATGTTAGCTTGCAAACTCAAATACTGTCTTGGTAAGCCTCATAATGAATTGTTTGGGGTAAAAAAGAAAAACATTGTGATGTGTATCGTGTATCGCCGAAAGGTCAGAAAATATCGTGATATCATATTTAGGCCATATCGCCCAGCCCTAATACATACATATTCAGAATGGTCTTTATTGCCATGTACTTTTCACATACAAGGAATTTGCTTTGGACGTTACTGGTGCGACATTAGCGGACAGATATTAACACATCCGGTGCCGTTAACATAGAACTACGTTTCTGTCGCCCGATCGTTGAGTGCCGGAAACGTAGATCTACGTTTTTCTCACGGTATTTCTTTTATTCGCTTTTGTCATTCATAATTCAGCGGGGCACCTTGTGTATGCTGTACTGAATGTGTCTGAGCTGGCAGACGGTCTTATACCGCCCTCTTATACCGGCCATTATTGCACCCAGTTAGAAACGGGTTTGTTTATTTTCTCTACCGAGCTGCGGCATGGGGGCAGGTCCTAAACACTCCGGCAAAACACACGCTTGTAGGGATGGTTTTGACTACTGACCCCACCCGCACGTTGAAGTGCAATGCCCAACAACGTCGGAGACAGGATCGCTGTGGATAACTGGAATGGCGATCAGATATTTGGATTATTTTTTTTGCATTACATCAGAGACCAGGTAAGGACATTATATGAAAGCTTGCGTTGATCTGATATTTATTTCTACCCCGATCGACGCCGTCTCTGTGTCTGGGGGGGGGGGGGGGGGGGGGGGGGGGAGACATTTCTCCCAGTGCCGTCTTGAGAAATGCGAGGCCCTGTGTACCTGCAGAGCCGCAGAGCTCCAATAGTGTATCTGCAGAGCCGCAGAGCTCCAATAGTATATCTGCAGAGCCGCAGAGCCCATAAGTCAGACACATTCTACAAACGTGTCTAATATGAATTATATAAGCATGTAAGCAAAACTAGATTTTAGGTCTGTGATGGAAAGTGATTGTTAACAAGTATTATTATTCTTTTATTTTTTCTCTCACGAGGCCCCCTTCCCCGCGAAGCCCTGTGCGACCGCACTGCTCGCACGCCCCTTGAGGCGGCCCTGGCATGCGTGCATGAGGAAGGATAATAATTATGATCTAGCGTTGATTTCAGGAAGATCCGATAATCAGGCGAAAAATTACGTGTTTATTGAATTACACAAAAACAGTTTTTGCGTCTTTTCCCTGGAATGACTCAGAAGCACCCAAACTATATTTATATTCAAAACAGTATAAAACGGAAATGTACGGATGAAAGAATTATCTGTTTTTGTCACTGTGACGTACATGGGTACGTGGGTTGGTCATTACCATTATTACTGTATTTATGACACCATCTGAACATCAGGTTAGTATATTTAATGTGTTATGTTTTGTATGTGTGATGTTGTGTCATCTCCTAATCACTGTTTCTGTTCCACAGATGCCACTCATCTCCCTGATTGGATTGGTTGCGCCTGATTGGTGCACCTTCGAACAGGCAGTGGAGATGGGTGGATAATAGAGTGGGAGGTGACACACATCGGGGCGCCTCATTCTGTCAATTGCCAGTGACCAGAGTGGAGTGGGGTTGCCATTGTTTTCCACTGTTGTGTGGGATTATTATTGTGCTTATTTACCTCTTTGGGTGGACCAAGTACTGTGTGTTCATATATATATATTGTTGGCCTATGTGCCACTTCTCTACCCGAGTGAGTATCCTCTTGTTGGCCTTTGCGCCTATTTTCCACTGAGTGTGGAGTGATACTTTGCTGCCCTTTTGCTATTGTTCCCTTTAAGTGGAACTGTATATATATATATATGCATTTGTAAACTGTATGCCATTGCCACTTTGTGTGGACTTGTACCTTTGGTACGTTTTGGCTGGGTGGTTCCCAGTACCAACATCTGGCTGGTTGGTTAGTGTCGGTGGACGCTAATCTAGTTTGTTTATTTATTCTTACCTTGTTTGTTAAAGTGACATGCACCCCCTCGGAGCTCATAATTGGTGGTGATTTTAACCTGGTATTAGACCCCGCAATGGATAAATCCTTCCCCACCCTTTAACCTCAGCGGCCAAGGTCCTTAGAAATAACTTATAGATCTTAATTGATTGGATATATGGCGGGAGCGGCATACATCCAGTGTTAATTTTGTCAACGAAAATTAATATGGTCTTGCGGCCGCTATTTCACTCCATTTGAAACTATGTAGTTTGTTTTCTCGGCCGAGCTGCAGCGTGCGGGCGTGGTCTAAATACTCCGGCAAGACAAGCCCCTTACCTTTTTCCCTTTGTGTGTGTTCTGGGTTTAAATCCCCTCTAAAATAAACATCATTTTCCCTTTGGGAAAAGCAGTGGGTTTCAAGTCCCGCTACAATAAATATTATTTACCATTTGAAAACGTCTTTGTTTATTACCTACCTGCCCGGGACTGTTTTGAAAACATTTACTGAGAGAGGCTGTTTTTTGTTCATGTGCAGCCGGCTCCAGTTACTATTTTGTGTGGTCATCAGACCTTTGTACATGACAGTCACTGAGACTCGACCCCGTTATTAGACCCATAGCTATACTATAAAATATAGGTTTAGCTCTACAAACTACAACTACGTTTACATGGGATTAATGGACGGCAAGGAAGGGGTCACTTCCCAGAAGGGGTGTGGCACTCAATGTGTTAACAGTCGGATAATACAATAAAGTGTGGAGTAAAATAAAATGAAATATGAGCGGGCGGTTAGGTGGCGTAGCGGAGATTGCGTTCGTCACCAACCCCGGAGCTGTGAGCTGGATTCGCCTGTTCGAATCCAGCTCACAGCTCCGGGGTTGTCACCAGCTTGGCTGGCCGTTCACACTAATACAATTGGCTGTATTAGAGGGTGGGAGAAGCTGGCGGGGTGGGTCCGGGTCGTTGTAAACAGCGACTCCTACAGTTCGGTCGGGGCGCCTGCTAAGCGCGGATAGGACCTGAGTGGGATAGTGTGATCCTTCCACACGCTACGCCCTCTCAGGGAGGCTCCGCGCTGCCAGGTGAAAAGAAGCGGTTGATTGGCTGGACGTGTGTCGGAGGAAGCACGTGATAGCCTCCACTCTCCCAGATGATCTGACTGTGGGGGGTAAGTGCGCAGCGACCAGGAAGGGGATTGGGAATTGGCATACGACTAACATTGGGATGGGAGAAAATCGGAGGAAAATAGAGGGGGAAAAAGATCAATTAGAACGTTTTCAAAGAAATGGCTTCTTCCCAAATCGCTTAGGTTCAAAGCTCCTATCAGCAAACATGCGTCATGCCTTGATGGCCTCCAAGAATATTAAGCTCACACCAGCACGAGAGATAGTCATGAAGGACACAATCTCACCACGAAGTACAGCACAAGACGTCCCATCCCCGTCCCCCCCCCCCATATCACACAAGGCCATCTCGTCTGATCAAATGTCCCCGAAAGCACAGTGCAGTCAGTACGGTACAGTATAGCACAATTACCATGCCATCTCTAAAAACATACAAGTAATCATAACTAGCCAATGGCATGGTGAAAAATATACGCCACCAATGCGTTTACCTGCTATTAACCTCAGGGCCATCACGGTCAAACCAAAGCAGACCTCCTCTAAAGAAGTCCAACAAATAAAATTAGTTTTCCTAAATGTCAGATCACTGAATAATAAAACATTCTTAGTAAATGATCTGATTAAAGAAAATAACTTAGATTGCATCTGCCTAGTAGAGACATGGCTAAATAATGACACAGCTACATCAATAATGATAGAAGCTTGTCCACCAGACTATAACTTTTTTCAAATACCCAGAAAAAATAAAAGGGGCGGAGGAGTTGCAGCAATCTTCTCCTCAAAACTCTTGTTTAGAATCACAGAACTAGGCGAGTTCATGTCAATGGAATATCTTGCCATTGAACTAAAAACAGAATCAACTATTATTGTCACAATATACCGCCCGCCTAGACACTCACCAATATTTATACAGGAGCTCTCTGAACTGATCTCACTATGTGTTACCGGATATGATAAGGTGATCCTAAATGGAGACCTGAACATCCATTTTAATAAGAAAACAGACTCCAAAACTATGGAACTAAAAAATCTACTGGATAGCTTTGACCTAATACAGCATATAACAAATGCAACTCACCGGCTTGGGAATACACTAGACTTAGTTATAACAACAACTGGGCTAAGCATAACAAATATCTCAATAACTGAATTACCTCTCTCCGACCATCACTGTATATTTTTTGATACTCAAATAACCCTTACTAAAACAAAAAAAGAAATCATAGTTAAAAAGAGGCTCCTAAACGACAAAGCTGAATCAAAGTTCATTGATCTTATCAGACTACATGAACCACACAATCATGACAGCTCTCTAAATGAAATGGTAGAAAATCTCAATGATGCAATGTCATCTATATTAAATTCTGTCGCCCCATTAAAAACGAAAAAGAAGAAAACTAGAGCCTCGCCCTGGTTAAACTATAATACGGTCAACAAAGAAAAAAGGAAATGTCGTGCAGCGGAGCGAAAATGGAGAAAAACAAAAACCACCATATGCTGTGATATATACAAAGATGCTTTAACTGCTTATAATAAAACCATCCGCTTAGCAAGGAAAGATTACTTCTCTAAAATCATTACAGAAAATGCTGGAAACTCCAGAATCCTCTTTTCCACTATTAATGTACTACTCAACACTGCCCCTACACCTCCTCAGTCATCAACGGTTAAGTGTGAAGAACTTGCACTATTCTTTAACAACAAAATAACCTTGATCAGGGCCAGCATTACTCATGATGGAAATAAAGTTGATTGCGGCAAACCGTGCAATGTAACCATGAGAAGTTTCACATGCATCACATTAGATGTACTCTGCAAAACTGTCTCAGAATGTAACTCCTCCACCTCAGACATTGACCCTATACCTACAGCTTTCTTCAAACGGGTATTTAATAGTGTTTCAAGCCCTGTGCTAGATATCATAAACACTTCCCTTAGGACTGGTATTTTCCCGGATGCCTTTAAAACAGCAGTTGTAAAGCCATTACTAAAAAAACCTAACTTGGATAGTAATGAAATGGCAAATTATCGTCCAATATCCAACCTACCATTCATTAGTAAAGTACTTGAAAAGATAGTTTCAGTTCAAATAAATTCCTTTCTTGAAGAAAACAACATCTTAGAAGAATTTCAGTCAGGATTCAGAAAATATCATAGCACTGAAACTGCCCTCACCAAAATAATCAGTGACCTCAGACTAAACTCTGACGAGAATAAGATCTCCATCCTTATCCTGTTGGATCTCAGTGCAGCATTTGATACAATCGATCATGATATTCTAATCGATCGTCTTGAAAACCATGTCGGTTTCTCAGACCATGTGCTGGGCTGGTTTAAAACATACATCAGAGGGAGGAAATTCTATGTTAAACTAGGAGATCACATGTCTGATATATACGACAACAACTATGGAGTTGCACAAGGGAGTTGCTTAGGTCCTTTACTCTTCTCCCTTTACATGTTACCGCTGGGTGATATCATCAGAGAACATAATGTAGATTTCCATAGCTATGCGGATGATACACAACTGTACATATCTGCTGAACCAAATGATACAGCGATTAGCTCCATTACAGACTGCTTAGTCAATAAATAAATGGATGAGTAAGAACTTCCTGAAACTAAACGAGAACAAAACTGAAATTCTAATTATCGGCTCCAAAACTAAAAAAGAAACATTAATAAAGAACCTGGGGGGACTAACCCCTTGGATCAAATCTGAGGTCACTAGTCTTGGGGTTATCATAGATTCAGAACTGAACTTCAATTCTCATATTAGCAAAGTGACGAAAACATCGTTCTTCCATCTCAGAAATATAGCAAAAGTACGACCATTTATTAATCAGAACGATGCTGAGAAGCTAATTCATGCATTCATATCTAGCCGGTTAGACTACTGTAATGCACTTTTCACAGGTCTCCCTAAGAAAACCACAGAGAGGCTTCAGCTAATCCAAAACTCTGCAGCCCGACTGCTAACTAGAACCAAAAGGAGAGAGCACATTAGTCCAGTCCTAGCCGCTTTACACTGGCTTCCCGTAACATTTAGAATTGACTTTAAGGTCCTTCTCCTTACATACAAAGCTCTAAATGGACAGGGACCTAGCTACATCGCCAACACTCTAATAAATTACACACCAGCAAGAACACTGCGATCATCAGCTGCTGGACTACTAGAGGCTCCCAGAAGCAGTCAAAAGAGGATCGGTAATGCAGCCTTTATCAACTATGCCCCAAAACTATGGAACAAACTACCCCAAAACATCAGGGAAGCCAACTCGCTAGACATCTTTAAAAGACAGCTTAAAACCTATCTCTTTGCTCAGGCATTTCACTGATAGTTATCTGTTACCACCTAGTGGCAAGAGGAAACATCAGGGATATCCTGACACAACTTGTATTTATTCTTACCCTGCCTACTCTTTTACACTGCCTATCAAATTCATGTGTCGGTTATTGCACTTTTTACTTCTTACTGATGACTATTTTTAAACTGAATCATTTTAAACTCTAGATCCAAATGTGAAACACTGCGGGTTGTGACGCACACACACACAGTCACACACACACAGTCACACACACACACACACAAACACACACACACACCGACATACACACATACACACACACACACACACAGACACACACACCGACATACACAGACACACACACACACACAGTCACACACAGACACACACACACCGAGTTGTAGTAGCGTTGTAGTTGTAGATCTAGGTTAACTGTGTCCTGGTAGAGTAGTAGTAGATCTAGGTTAACTGTGTCCTGGAGTGGTAGTTGTAGAGTAGATCTAGGTTAACTGTGTCCTGGAGTAGAGTAGTAGTAGTTGTAGCGTTGTAGTTGTAGATCTAGGTTAACTGTGTCCTGGTAGTTGTAGAGTAGTAGTAGCTGTACACACACACACACAGTCACACACAGACACACACACACCGAGTTGTAGTAGCGTTGTAGTTGTAGATCTAGGTTAACTGTGTCCTGGTAGATCTAGGTTAACTGTGTCCTGGGGTAGAGTAGTAGTAGAGTAGTAGTAGTTGTAGCGTTGTAGTTGTAGATCTAGGTTAACTGTGTCCTGGTAGTTGTAGAGTAGTAGTAGCTGTAGTAGTAGTAGATCTAGGTTAACTGTGTCCTGGAGTGGTAGTTGTAGAGTAGAGTAGATCTAGGTTAACTGTGTCCTGGAGTGGTAGTTGTAGAGTAGTAGTAGCTGAAGTACAACCACACACACACACACACAACACAATAAACACACATACACACTAAACAACGATGCATACAGGATTATTTATGACTATTTTTAAACTGAATCATTTTATTCCAAATGTGAAACACTGTGATTATTTGTTCATGAACTACAGGAGTATTACTGAATAGAGAGCCTATTAAGATGCTAGATCCTAATGTGAAACACTGTGATTTGCCATATCTTGCTATGCTCGCTCATGCCTGTATTTTTTATGTCCGTTCTATTTTATAATTTTTTGACTATTTTTAAACTGAATCATTTTAAACTATTTTTACTATTTGTGTTACTGAAAACTGTAAGCGGAGAGCCTATTGGGATGCTAGATCCTAATGTGAAACACTGTGATTCTACCCGTCTATCTTTTTATGCTCGCTTATGCCTGTATTTTTTACTGTTGTGAAGCACTTTGAACTGCAACCTCTGTATGAAAAGTGCTATACAAATAAAGTTATTGTTATTATTATTAATAAAAAAAAAATGAAATATGAGCTACGTTAACACGTTGGGCGCCAAACCCGAGATACGTCGGGTTAACTCGCCAGCGGTTGGGCGCCAGACCAGAGATATCTCGGGTTTTGGTCGTTTATTCGATATTTTTATTCATTATTCATCCGGGGACCTTGGCGTTACCATAGGGAATGAGTCTGAGATCGCCAAAGTGCAATACCGGCCGCATCCAGCTAGATGGCGGTATCTAGCACCCTTTGAAACCTTGTATCTTGGCCTGTGCGTCGATCAAATATCTCCGGGTCAGCTTTTTTTTGGGCAAGTGGAGCAGTTATACCGGTCGGATTGAGAAGTGTCAAATGCTCCCGATGCATGATGTGTGATGGATAATGTTGGCGACGATGGACATCAATACTTGGAATCGCGATCAGATAATTGGAATATTCGTTTTGGGGTACATCCTAGTCAAAGTAAGGGCTATATGATATCAATCTTGCATTGATCCAACCATGTCTTCACCTTGATCCGAACGTGTGTGTGTAACGTTACTCCACAACGTATGCCGTTGGTGACGATCAAAGCATCAAAAAACTATTTGATTTGAGAATAGTAGCGGGTCCAGGCAAGAAACGGCAACGGTTATAGTATAATAAACGCAGAAGGCTATTCCTGAGCATTTCAGGAATGACCCCAGACCATTGTAAAACCACTTATAACACAGGAACGTATGGATGAAAAAATGTATTCTTTTTCACATAGTGAGCGATAGATATTTGATGTCAAATGGGCCATAGTATTGTATCCATAGCTATAATATAGAATATAATATAGCCCTGCAAACAAGGTGACGCACTCCCATCTTTTAAAGCGTTGGCCTAGCTACAACAGGGCCCGTCTAATCCCCGGCGCTGAATGAGTTAAAGGGGAACTCCAACACCAACATTTTGGGAATTTAGCTTATTTAACATCTTCCCTGGAGTTAGACAAGAAGATACATACCTTTTTTGTCTCTGTGCGTGCATTTAGCTTTGGGCATAGACGCTCCGTTAGCATAGCTTAGCTTCATCACTGGAAGTGAGGCAGATCCGTAGCCTTACAGTGCCTTACAGTGTATTGTAAGGTCTGACATTGACCAAATTTGATATGCATGACCTTGGTGGGCTCTAGGTCAACTCCTGAAAAGGGGGTCAATGTCAGACCTTGCAATCAAAAGTTAGGGGGCGCACTGAAATTATGGCAAGGGTTATTAGTAGGGCTGCAACGATTAGTCGACATAATCGACGTCGTCGATTATAAAAAATCGTCGACGAGAAATTGTTGCGTCGATTAGTCATTAAAAAAAAAAAAAAAAAAAAATTGTGCACTACCTATCTTTGTGAGAGTGGCTTCTCAGGGTTCCAGACAACATCATAACATGCTGATCCCATAGCAAATTTTGGACATTGAAAACATTGTTCCCCTGCAGGAGATGATGATCAGACTAGACACACAATACATTACACACGCACTCCTCTCACTCACACACAGCGATCAGAGTAAGACACACACATACACACTCCTCTCACTCACACACAGCGATCAGAGTAAGACACACACATACACACTCCTCTCACTCACACACAGCGATCAGAGTAAGACACACACACATACACACTCCTCTCACTCACACACAGCGATCAGAGTAAGACACACACACATTCACACTCCTCTCTCTCACACACAGCGATCAGAGTAAGACACACACACATTCACACTCCTCTCACTCACACACAGCGATCAGAGTAAGACACACACACATTCACACTCCTCTCTCTCACACACAGCGATCAGAGTAAGACACACACACATTCACACTCCTCTCACTCACACACAGCGATCAGAGTAAGACACACACACATACACAAATTACACAGTACACACCTCTCACTCACACAGCGATCAGAGTAAGACACACACACAAATTACACAGTACACACACTCCTCTCACTCACACAGCGATCAGAGTAAGACACACACACATGGACTCCTCTCACACACAGCAAACAAAAGTTATTTAAAGTACACTTCCACTTTAATTTGTATTATTTAATTTATTTATCTTGTTATGAGTGATTGCTGTATTGTTCTCCAAGTACATTTTCATTTAAAGTGGCTTAAAGATCCAAATTCAAATGTTTCATGAGTCATTATTTTAATTTGCTATGGGATCATCATGTTATGATGTTGTTGTTTGGTCCTGACTAGGGGTGGGACGATACATCGATCCAGATCGATATATCGATCTATTATCAATAATCAAATAGGATCGATGCCACGTAAAAAGATCGATTCATATTGCGAAACTCTGTTTAACATCAACAGCACACAGAGCGTCACTAGAGCAAGACTATTGTGCCTATTCTGTGACCCAAAACATGTCCCTGCTGTTTTATTCCGCAACGGGTCCAATGCATCTAACCTGCTTTGCAATCCTCGCCACTCCATTATGCCCATGTCGCGTTAAAGATAGAAGATAATGTTACGTTAGCGCCGTAAGCTAACAAGCTAACCCAGAGCCGAGCAAGACTATTGTGCCTATTCTGTGACCCAAAACATGTCCCTGCTGTTTTATTCCGCAACGGGTCCAATGCATCTAACCTGCTTTGCAATCCTCGCCACTCCATTATGCCCATGTCGCGTTAAAAATAGAAGATAACGTTACGTTAGCGTCGTAAGCTAACAAGCTAACCCAGAGCCGAGCAAGACTATTGTGCCTATTCTGTGACCCAAAACATGTCCCTGCTGTTTTATTCCGCAACGGGTCCAATGCATCTAACCTGCTTTGCAATCCTCGCCACTCCATTATGCCCAAGTCGCGTTAAAGATCGAACATAACGTTACATTAGCGTAAGCTAACAAGCTAACCCAGAGCCATAGGCAGAGAGAAGTGGGGACTGGGAAGGAGGGTGCATTCTCAGGATAGCCCCACTAACAGGATCTGGCCGGCTTTTCCAGCCAAAATACAGCTCTGTGACAGTGAATAGGATATTAATATCGAGAAAAAAAAGAAAAACAAACCAAAAACAGTGAACAGGAGGTATATTTGTATTAAAAACAATAGATTGTTTTTCATTTAAATGGTCTGAAAGAGCTCAAAAATAAAAATGTCAAATGATATTTCCATTGCCTTTTTTTTGTTGATTTAAATGTTACTGATTGTGTTAAATGGGCATATAATATCGTCTCATATCGATCGCAGGCACCTGAATCGAATCGTATCGTATCGTGGCAGACTGTGTGATATCGGATAATATCGTATCGTTGTCCAAAGAATCGATATCGTATCGTATCGTGATGAAACTGGTGATTCCCACCCCTAGTCCTGACAAGAGTCTCAAAGTCTGGGGTGATGGTAGACAAGCAACTCTGAGGTCATGCTCAATGTCCAATCTGTTCCTCTGCTCTGTCTTCAGCTGGACCAGAGCTGAGAAGCCACTTTCACAAAGATAGGTAATAAAAAAAATAAAATAAAAATACCTTTTTTTTTTTTTTTGTTGTTGTTTACATTGGTTTTCGATTAGTCGACTAATCGAAAAAATAATCGGCAGATTAGTCGACTACCAAATTAGTCATTAGTTGCAGCCCTAGTTATTAGCCCCCTAACTTTTGATTGCAAAGTCTGACATTGACCCCCTTTTCAGGAGTTGACCTAGAGCCCACCAAGGTCATGCATATAAAGTTTGGTCAATGTCAGACCTTGCAATACACTGTAAGGCACTGTAAGGCTACGGATCTGCCTCACTTCCAGTGATGAAGCTAAGCTATGCTAACGGAGCGTCTATTCCCAAAGCTAAATGCACGCACAGAGACAAAAAAGGTATGTATCTTCTTGTCTAACTCCAGGGAAGATGTTAAATAAGCTAATTTCCCAAAATGTTGGAGTTCCCCTTTAAGCACAATCGAATAATATATTTATGAAATAAAATATAGGCCAGGGCTGTACGACTGTAAGAGGTTGAATACAATTATATGAGATATAAACTAACTAAATATAGCACAATAGATATAGTATAATTATAAGTAAAATGTAATAGGAATAGGCCAGGGCTGTGCAACTGGGCAGATGTGGTCAATTATACAATTATATACACTAATTAGAATGAGTAACAATACAGTGGACAAGTATATAGTCCAGTAGGGTGTGTTAATGTAACACAGTGGGGGGTGTCAGTGAGGGTGGTGTAGTGCAAGTAAGATGTTTGTGGCTGCAGGACTTCCATCCCAAGCTGCCTTAAGAGATTGTATGTAGAAATGTATTTGCCAGGTAAATGAGATCATCTTGGTTTTGTCCTTCAACCCCACCAGAGACCGTTGTCTTTATGCAAGACTTATCTTTTAAACTATGTTTTTTATGGTGCTTTTATATGTAATTTATTCTATGTATAGTCTTTTATATGGACCCTGAGTCCGTAATAAAATGTAGATTGATTGACATCCATGAGGTATTTAGGAATGATAAAAATTAAGAACAAAATTACTTTAAAGAATGTAAAGAATGTAAATTAAGTGGTAAAATGATCACCTCTGGCAAGTTCATCCATGTCCAGCAGCCCATCCTTGTTGCCGCGGGTGATGGGAAGCGTGTGGACGTCTGGACAATCCATTAGGGGTTTCTATAGACGTCGACACAAAGATGCACAAAACAAATGAATCATGGTGGACGCAGTGGATTATTTGCCAAAAAACTGAAGGCTAAATTACAGCAGGTGAAGAGAAAAAGATACCTTCATGTCATGGTTCATAATGTACCGACAATAGCCTACATCTGCCAAACTTCTTTTTGTTGTACTGTACTTGTGCTGTATAATGACAGCTAATCTAATCTACATGAGGGAAACCGCCACTTCCTAACAAGTTGAAATAAAGGTTTAAAATGGAAAAAAAGGTTAATGTTAGCTTTAGGCTAGAGCGTAATGTTGCCTCCTAGCTCTCCAAACCATGCAACAGTAAAAAGTACAGACAGGTAGGATAGTTCTAGTATTGATCACAGACATAGGATAGTTCTATGTATTGATCACAGACATAGGATAGTTCTATGTATTGATTACAGACATGTAGGATAGTTCTATGTATTGATCACAGACAGGTAGGATAGTTCAGATTCAGATTCAGATTCAGATTCAGATTCCTTTATTGAGCCATTTGTGTAAAACACATTGGTAATTGTTGCAGCAATACAGTGTATGCATTTTTCCTTTTTTCACAGTAAACAAACACCAACACAGAAACGAAAACAGTGCAGTGGGGGATTAATCAATAAATAAAATACATATATATATATATAAAGTGAAGTGTGCAGAGATCCAGTACGGACTAGTGCAGTGCAGTCAATGTCATTTAGCCAGTGTCACTTGGGGGCAGAGGGGGGGGGGGGGGTACCGAGGGGGGGGGGGGGGGCCTGAGGCATTGATCAGCCTGGCGGCTGAGGGGAAGAAGCTCAGTCTGTGTCGAGCTTTCAAAGCCTTTGGGATCCTCAGCCTTCTCCCAGAGGGGAGCAGGGTGAAGAGGCTGTGACCGGGGTGGGATGGGTCGGCCATGATCTTTCTCGCCCTCTTCAGCGCCCTGGAGTCGTGCAGGGACCTGAGGGAGGGCAGGGGACAGCCGATCACCCTCTCCGCGGAGCGAATCACCCGCTGCAGCTTGGCAAGATCTTTTGCCGCTGCAGCAGGGAACCAGGAGATGATGGAGTGGGTGAGGATGGACTCAATGATGGCCGTGTAGAATTGGGCCATCATGGTCCTCGGCAGTTTATACTTCTTCAACTGCCGGAGGAAGAACATCCTCCCCTGGGCCTTCTTGAGCAGGCCCGTGATGTTAAGCTCCCACTTCAAATCCCGGGAGATGGTCATGCCGAGGAATCGGCATGACTCCACGGAGGTCACCTGAGTGCCTCCCAGTATGATGGGAGGGGGCAGGGCTGCTTTCTTCCTGAAATCCACTACCATCTCCACTGTCTTTTGAGCGTTGAGCTCCAGGTTGTTGCAGCTGCACCAGTTATATGTATTGATCACAGACATGTAGGATAGTTCTATGTATCGATTACAGACATGTAGGATAGTTCTATGTATTGATCACAGACATGTAGGATAGTTATGTACTGATCACTAGGGATGGGTACCTTTCACATTTGAACCGATACCGGTACCGGTACCTGTGAATCGATACCGGTACCCAACGGTACCTTTTTTCTGTACTTTAGTCTCAAGAAATTTAATTTACCTACCTCAGTCGTAAAAAAAAATCCAAACTTCAAATAACTACAATTTCGACAGTTTTCGGCTTGTCATTGCTCCGACTGCTTTGTTGTTGAATCAAGTCAAATCCTAGGTAAGCATATATTGTGCGTGTGAACGTTGACATGAAAAGAAAAAAGTTAAAAAAAAAAGTTAAAAAATAATAATATTAACATTTTTTTATTTTAATTTTTTCTGTTTTTTAAAATTCGGTTTCTCACTTGATTCGATACTCGGTAGTACCGACGTGTTTCGGTTCGGTACCTCAAAAGTACCAAATTCGGTACCCATCCCTACAGATCACAGACCAGGGCTCCAGACTAACTTTTTACATTGGTTGCAACTTTTTCATCTAACGGAACGTAAACCAATCCCGGTCACCCTCTTTATCTGGGAACGCCCAAACCCAACTTCGGTCACGCCCCATCTTGCGCGGCATTCTGGATCTTTCCTCACAGCCCCACCAGATTTTGACGTCGAAAGGTAGGTGATATGAAATCATACTTATTTTAGAGTATATATATCAAATTTCATGAGTATTCATCTATATTTAGTCATCTAAAGACTACTAGATGTGAACGTTTGTACCACTGCAACGTTATAATTGTTCGAATGTGTTCGGGGCGACGCTGTTTCCCAAGTAAAAGTAGCATCCTGTTCCTTAAACATGAACTCCCACTCGCCCCAAGATGAAGTCAGATAGTTTGTTTATGTTGCTAGCATATATAGCCAGTGTTTTGTCCGACGAAATGTGTTGTACATTTGTAATCTTCTTAATAAGAGATCTAAGTTTGTCTGAAGTAGGGTGACCAGGTAGTGATGAACTGAGGTTGCGCGAAAATAATCGAAGGGAGAACAATAATTGTTGCAGGGAAAATAATGAACTGGTTTTCTCTCTCTCTCTCTCTCTCTCTCTCAATCTCTGTATAAAAAAACATCTGAAGCATAGACAGACAGAGTGACAAAGTCCAGAGACAGCACAGCAGACACGGTAGGTTTGTGTGTGTGCTTGTTTGTTTCTCTACAGGTGAATGGAGGTGTGTGTGTGAGGCTGCCATGCTGAACTGGGTGAAGGTAAGGTTGTGTGTGTGTTTGCATGTCTGGTAATATTTCGGCATAATCATTTTGGTTTCATGCTCATTCATATTCAAGTTCATTAACAATAGGCAAGATCTTCTTGATACCTTCCATTGTTCTTCATCTTTTCATCAGAATTTCACTCATATCCAACAAACCATAGCAATAAACTAAATTCATCATTGAGGTCAACAACCTCCTTATCCATATTCAAAAAACAATTCAAATCTAATTTAATTTCATCATAAATCACTCACATACAGTAAGTTCCCTCCTAGCACTTTTTTTTTAAATAATGTGCTAAATAAATCAAATAAAATAAACTCGTCAGTCGTACAATAATAATAAAGTTCATATTATTTTACTTTCTTGTTTAAAATATTTTTGTGTGTTTGCAGAGCATGCCTAATATCCGGCAAATGCGGAAGAGGGAGAGGAAGGTGCGTCTGTGGGCCCCGGAGGCCATGGACCAGGCCGTTGCAGAGGTCAGAGCAGGCAGGTGGAGTGCGAGGCGGGCAGCCACGTTCGAGGTCCCTAAGTCCAGCCTGATCCCGGACACCATTGACCGTGGGAGGGCATCCTGCGCCAAGAGGGGGGCCATAGAAGACTACTTCAAGCTCCTCACCACCACCTTGGAGGAACATGGGCTGAGGGAGAAACCCTGTCATATTTACAACTGTGACAAGACAGGGTTTCAGATGGACTCCAACCGGAGGAAGGTCGTTGTGCCCCGTGGGACGAAGCACGCCTACAGGCAGGCCCAGGGAACCAGGGAACACATCACGTCCTGGCCTGCCTCAAGAGTTCACCCGAAGATCTGGAAAGGTCAGGAGGAACACCACCAAGGCACGCCTGCTCACCGCCCAGGAGATGACGAATGCCATCGACGAGACAGAGGACCGCGCCGCCCGCGCCGAGGCAGGAGCTCTGGCCAGGGCAGACCGACAGCGGCAGCGGGCTGAAACATCAAGGACTCCCACAACCTCCTCCCGTACCCCGCGTGGCGGCTCTCTCCACAGCCGCAGAAGAGGAGTGTATGAATGAAAAAATTTATAAATATGTATGGTGTGCTGTAAATAGTTGATATTGTTCTAAGTTATGTTTATTATATTTTTTATATATTGTTTATAAAATGTTAAAAAGTGTTGGCTGTTGTGTTAAATTTGTCATATTTTTGTTGAAAATACATGTACTCTCAAATGTTAATGTGACAAGTGATTGTGATTAATATTTTGTTTGTTAGACAAATAAAATGGGGATGTTGTTTGCTCCTGAGATGAGATGGTAGACAAACGCTTTATACACTACCTTCCAGTTAACAGTAGATGGCAGCTAGAGCTGCCGCGGTATTGATGTTTTCCTTACCGCACAAATTTGCGAAATATTTCCTACCGTGGACGGTATTACCGCAATAATAAAAAAAATAAGTTTGAAAGCATTTTTTTTTCTACTCTTTATAGCATATAGCCTGCCTCTAGTCTAATGGCTACTGCATATTACCTACTCGACTCGACCCGCTTTAGGTACATGGTACTTCGTTCCTTTTCCACTGCAGGTACTACTCAGTTTGTCTCCGTGTGGGGACGCTTGTGTACACTGAAAGCTCTGTGAGCATAGCTATGTCCGAGGGCTTGCAGCAAGCCAGACTTTAACACAGTTTCAATCAATCAATCAATCAATAACAACATTAACCAGACTCTCGTTGTGTCTATTCTGCTAAAGCTAACGTCACCTCTTAGTGTCTATTCTACCAAGCAACCCAGGTTTAACGTTACCTCTCGTGTCTATCTGCTGACGTTAGCAACAACAACAACAAGTTTAACACATCAGCGATATTTTTGTGACACTAAACTCTCCGCTCGGTGGTAAATTCATGGGTTGATGTCGGTTTTGTTTCATCAATAAATGAGGCAGAATACACAGTGAATCCATCCTTTTTTGTTAGGGATGCCCCGATCACGTTTTTTGCCACCGATACCGATCACCGATCGTCGTGAGCCATATCGGCCGATACCGATCCGATAACGATCGTTTTTGATTAGAAAGAAATTAAAAATTATTTTATATAAAAAGTTTTTTTTTTTTTTTTTTTTTAATAAAATATATATTATATAATTAGACTTGTACTTGTATTATCTGCGAGACATCGCCACCACGCAACAAGTCAAAATGCTCGCTATCTGCAAACAGCTCCACTGTCTGTGTGTACTCTAGTAGCTCCTCCTGATATCAACAAATGCTCCAGCAAGTCTTGTAGTGCATGTTGATACCTCCGTTAGCTCGCGTTAGCTGACGTTAATTCACTGTTCAAAACGAAATGTCCGATTGAACTAAATAGTTGTCTTAACGTCATCTAGCCGGCTAGCAGTAGCTACAGATAGCTCCTGATATCAATGTCTTATAACATTGATTGAATGCGTATTCGAGCTGAGGGCTTGCTGAATGTGAAATGACCAAAGCACTTAACGTTACCAATGGGGTCCCGCTGCAGCGCCGGAGAATCCTTTTGCTCGCTATCTGCAAACAGCTCCACTGTCTGAATACGCATTCAATCAATGTTATAAGACATTGATATCAGGAGCTATCTGTAGCTACTGCTAGCCGGCTAGATGACGTTAAGACAACTATTTAGTTCAATCGGACATTTCGTTTTGAACAGTGAATTAACGTCAGCTAACGCGAGCTAACGGAGGTATCAACATGCACTACAAGACTTGCTGGAGCATTTGTTGATATCAGGAGCTATCGGTAGCTAGCCGGCTAAATACCGTTAGACAATGCCTACTAAAAGTGAATAGTTGACTGGGTAATTTTGTTTAAACAGTAACGATAGCTAGGTAGCTAACGTTAGCTCAGGTCGAATGCACTATCTAGACTCAGCAGAGGAGGTCCGCCTCCTCTGTGTTTACAAACTCTACACGGGTACGGGCGGGGCTAGGGAGGAGGAGCAGTTTGCAGGTCCTGTGCGTCTGAGACAAGCGAGTGAGATATCCACTTGATCAGTTTCCGCGATCGGCGAATATGACTAATTATCGGAATTCCCCGATCGCATATTTATACTGATTATCGGCCGATAACGATCGGTGGCCGATCGATCGGGGCATCCCTATTTTTTGTTTATTGCACGGTCCTGTTGCAAACAAATCCTGAATGAATCCTTACTTAGCGAGCCAGTAAAGATGGCGGCGTTCTGCTTTTGTGCAGGACGCTACAACGTGTGACGCGTCTCTCTTCTGACCAATCAGTGGTCTGCAGTGTTTCACGTGACTTTTCTGGTACCACTTCTACCCAATAGGGTCGCTTGGAACCTCGACAGAGGAGTAGGGTATATCTGCAGAGCCGCAAGCCCAACGAGAGCAGGGAACTTTATTATTATTATAAAAAAAGCGGTGATGCGGTATTCAGCCTAACTCTGCGGTGGGCGTGATGTAACAGCGATACCGCGGTAATGCGGTTATCGCGGCAGCTCTAATGGCAGCATTGATTTTAAAGGATGAAAACAGGTTCAAACAAAAGAACTCCATTTTCCAAGATCTTTTTTCACAGTTCACAGGTCAGCAGGTCAGTAAAAGGTGATGAAAATGCGATCTGAACACAGGAGCGTTAAACTATGAATGCGCCCTCACGTCACCTCAGTACAGTGACCGTGAATGGCCACCTAATTATCATAATTAAAGTGCATCATTAGCATTATGTTTGTTGTCTAAAGGGAACTAAAATGGTACAATTTAAGTTTTTAAATGATATCCGCATATATAGGACAAATAAAACAGCGTTGTTTTGTAAAAAACTCCAATGAAAACGGCGCAAGGTACGTAATATTCGCTATTGTTATGCAAATGTGATAGAATCCTATAAGAAGGTGGACGCACTTGGGCACCATGACGTTAGGTGCACCAGCACATAATTTAGGAGCACCCAACATTTTCACTGCGCCTTTTGCCGCTGCAATAATACATTTTAAGTAGGGATGGGAATCGAAAACCGGTTCCCATTGGGAACCGGTTCCTAATTGGCCGATGCCTGGAACCGTGTGGCTCCTGTGACTTTCGATTCCCTTATCGCTGCCTACAGTTGCGCAATAACGTTACGTTACCATGTAGCCATGGCAGACTCTATTTGATTCCTTAAGGGCTCGAAATTGCCTGGGTTTTGGTAATATGCTCCCGAAATGCTCCCACTGTTTGGCTACTTCTATGTGCAGTGAAAACTACTTGAATGCTTTAGAACATTGTCATTGATTTAGTTTAGGGTGAGCTAAAATTAGCCGCGGAGCTAACGTGAGCTAACGTGAGCTAACGCTATTTAATCAACCTCACAAAGAGAGATAAACAGCTGACAGCGGATAGTACAGGTACAAATACAATAAAACAGCAGGTGGGGGCTGTTGTGTAAACCTTGTACTCTTTAGTTCACATATAATGAGAGACGCGAGTGCTTGTTTACAAGTCTGTAAAGTGTAAACCAGGAAGTACAGTGGTGCAACATACAAATGTGTCCGTGTAGCAACATAAGCCAATACATAAAGGACAGGGGCCCGGGGAGCTCTCTCTCTCTCTCTGTGTGTGTGTGTGTGTGTGTGTGTGGTGTGTGGTGTGTGGTGTGTGGTGTGTGGTGTGTGGTGTGTGGTGTGTGTGTGTGTGTGTGTGTGTGTGTGTGAGTGAGTGAGAGAGAGAGTGTGAGTGAGAGAGAGAGTGTGAGTGAGAGACAGAAGTCAGAGGAATAACAACCTGTTATTCAATAGATTAAATTAGTTTAAGAATAAAAAAATAAATACATTTTAAGAGAATCTCAAATACATTATTTTATTTAAGTGTAGGCTATAGTTAATGTTTTATTTTTTACAGTTTTTGTATTTTTCTGACATGGGGGCTCAACAATAAATGACAATCAGAAATGTCAAGTTGCATGTTGTTATTCTAACCAGCTTAGACCCCGACGCTCTGCATCTTCTGGCCGCCTCAGACCTACTCCTATCCGAGCTCCGGGAGGGTCATCAAAGAGAAGTCGCCTATTCTCAGTCCTTGCCCCACAATGGTGGAATGAACTACCCACCCCAGTTAGGACAGCCGAATCACGTCCAATCTTTCGCCGTCGACTAAAGACGCACTTCTTCAACCATTATCTGAATAAAAAAAAATATATCTAACCCTAACTAACCGTACTGTCATGCACTTGTCCTAATAAACTAACCTACACTGTAGCACTCAACACTTTGATGAACATTGTTGCTCAGCTGATAGAGTTGTGCCCTTCCTGATGGCTTGTCGTACAGAACTTGTAAGTCGCTTTGGATAAAAGCGTCAGCTAAATGACTAAATGTAGTTCTGTTGCATTTCCAATTTATTTATTTAAATTATAAATTGATCAGGTATCGATAAGGGAATCGATAAAGAATCGAATCGATAAGCAGAATCGATAATGGAATCGTATCGATAAAATCCTATCAATTCCCATCCCTAATTTTAAGCGTTACCTTTACCACAGTGGAGGTTTCTCTATGACAACACGTGAAACACAAATTCACTCATAATTCATAATTATTATTAATTTACATATATATATAATTATATATTTTTTTAATTATTATTATTATTATTTTTTTATTAGAAATATTTTCCTCTGTAAAAAGAAATGCCAGTGAATTTTATTTCTTCAAAAATGGCCAAAAGTGACAGCTCTGAGCTCTTTGGTCAGGGCTGCAGTCAGTCATGGCTAGCTGTCAATCACTAAGTGAAACTTTCACTGCACAGGCAGTTCTTTTCATTCTATTATCCAATCAAAATAGGCTATTTGAGTCATCTAAGCACCGTCTGTGCAGATTTGCCTCAGCCACCCACGAACGCGGGTTGAATGATTGACAACCTTCAAATCCAATCAGAGATTGCTGCATTGCACAGTCAAAACAGTCCAGCTGCAGTTCCGTAGGTTAGGTTTAGCTGAGGCCAATCTCAAGTTTCTCAAGTTTCTTTATTAGTTGTCATACAGAAGTACAGAATACTTTTATACAAAATGTAACAGAAAGAAGCATTTTGTATAAAAGTATTCTGTACTTCTGTATGACAACTAATAAAGAAACTTGAGAAACTTGAGATTGGCCCCAGCTAAACCTAACCTACGGAACTGCAGCTGGACTGGTTTGACTGTGTGCAAGGCAGCATTGAAAGAGCAAGCTAGTAGTTTAGTAAGCTGTACAGCTATAACAACACAGTAGGCTAAATTAAACTTTGCGCCAACATTAGGACCGAAGTATAAACCAGCAACTGAGCAACATGAAGAAGTGGACTTATGCATCTGGATCAGAAAAAAAGTGGTGGATGAAAAAGTAAGTATAGTGTTTGTAAAAGCTTGTATGCTAACAGTAGCTAGCCAGCTTAGCCTACATCACAATGATGATCACCAAGCTAATTTACTGTACAACTGGGCAATTAATCGAAACAGAATCGCGATATCGATTCATAGACCTATGCAATCTCATTTCTAAGTTATGACGATTTTTCTTTTATTAAAAAGAAAGTTATAATTTTTTTTTATTATTATTATTTTTTAAACTTTTTAAATGATTTTATCTGGGTTGAACATGATTTGTGGAACTCCCTCTGGTGTTGTGGTCGTGGTATTCACTGAATTTGGGAAGTATTTCGACATGCACATGGGTATCTTAGTGGTGTAGTGTTGTAGACCAGGCCCATTGCAAGTTGCTGTACTCTGTAGTCTACTCTAAGCCATCCTAGGTTGTCAAAGTGGGCAGGGGTGAGGTGGGTTTTAGGAGTAAGGTCAAGCAGTAGTCTGACCAGTTTGTTTTGTGATGTTTGTAATCTTGTTTTTAGTGCCTTTGAGGTGCTTTGGTACCATGAGGTGCAAGCATAGTCGTAGTACCCTTGAATGAGTGCTCCTGTTAAGAGTCTTCAAGGTATTCTTGTTTACCAGAGAGGAGATCCGGTACAGGAATCTAGTTCGTTGGTTGACTTAGTTTTATTACATTGGATCCCATTTTGTCACAGGAAAGATTTGCCTCTATAGGATGGAACCCAGGTAGGTAATTTCATCTTTCCTTTTAAGATAAGATAAGATATTCCTTTATTGATCCCCTTGGGGAAATTCAGGCATCATAGCAGCATGGGGGAAGGAGGGGGGGGGGGTACAGGTAGTAAAAACAACACAAGCAGTGTAAACAAATAGGTCAATATAATTTACTATCCAACTAAGAATAATAATGGTTTGTTTCCGGTTGCCGACCGACCCTGCCGATTTAGGTGCGACCCAATATATTTTATGAGTTACATTTTTTTTAAATAAAATTAAAATACTTTTTTTTTAATAAAGTTTCGTAGAAATCTTAGTCAAACCTTTAGTATTATGGATATTAAACATGCTGGCAGAGTACAAGCATCCATGTTGTTGTGAACATTTTTATTAAATAAAGAAATTCCCTATCCATAGTCGCCGTGGGAAAGAATAAAATAAAAAATTTAATTAAATAAATTCCCTACCTACCCATGGCCTTAACTGACAACCAACAGGAAACAAACAATATTTTTTGTTATGCCCAAGGGGATCAATAAAGGAATATCCTGCCCGTGCCCAGTCTAGAGGATAGAATGTTTTCCCCTCTGCATGGGCGAGACGCGTTTGCTGCTATCTCCTCCATCCCAATTGATTGATTGAAAACTGAATGAATGTTGGTGGTGGTCGGAGGGGCCGTAAGCGATGATTATTCGCCACGCTTCCGTGATTCTGCCTCAGGGCAGCTCTGGCTGCAATTTAACGTTATTAGCTATTAGCCCTGTATCTCGGCTTCCAGGAAATATACTAGACCCAAATCCGGTATAATGCTTATATTCACGGCGCTATAAAATGAGAACCTATTGATGATTTTTTTCCCCCTTTAAGCCATTTTGAAGGGACGGTTTATGGACTCAATTGACAATGAGAATGGACAGATAGCAATACTATAAAGTATAGATTTAGCTGTACAAACAGCCCCATGTTTGTTTACATTCCCCGGTCCTCTTGAGAATAATTAGACTCATCCCAATGGTCCCGAATGTGTTAAGGGGATTCAGACCAGAGAAAGACTTTCGTCTTGTTTACATCAGGGTCCCCCATTTACAATTCATAATGACATATACAGATATAATAATCTAATCAATCATCTAATCTAATCATGACATTACACAGTACTGTTACATTTGTGACATACAAGATATGCAAATATACAGTAAATATACAGTACTGTTAAACAGATCCTAACAGTAAATATATACATACGAGGGGGAGGGAACTGTACATTAGGAGGGGGTGGGTGGGTGGGAGGGCGGTTCAGACATTTACAGGGGCCAGGTTCGAATTGCAGCCTCCCATAGGTGCCCTTGAGAGCGGTTTTGAAGGTGGGTACTGGGTAGTGATTAGGGGTGGACGCAGGGTTCGAAATTAACGGGGGCTTGGGGCAAAATGCCCTCGAAAATTGACCAAATGCCCTCAAAATTCAGTTAAGGGGGGCAAAAAAAGCCCAGACAGTTTACTAATTATATATATAATTATATATATGCTCTACAGTGCGAGCATTTCCCTCGTATTGCCCCTAATAATATGTGTGTGTGTGCAAACCGGAAAAATCATTTACTTGCAGTGTGCGAGACAGACGAGTGATTGTGAAGATTACAAAACAGCTCCGCTGTTAATAGTTCAGATTGAAACTGGACTGAAATTCAGTTTTTGGGTGGAATGTTTGTTCCAAGGAGGAGGGAGGCGGGGCCCGCTGCGTGTTACAGGCACTTGAGAGGTGCTGCGAACACAGAGAGAGCGCTCTGCTCTCATCAAGCATTACACTGCTATCTTAACGTTAGCAAGCTAAGCATCTGCATAGCGCGACCTGTGTAACGTTAAGTAACTTGTGTTCGGCGGGGAAAGACCATTCCATTTGTAACACAACTCCAAAAGAATAACATCCAAATCCGATCCCAATGCGCATTTCCTTCATTCCACAGCGCTGAGCGCGCAACGTATTTCATTGATCGATCTGGCCAGAGCCTATACTCACAAACGTTGCGTGTGTGGGGTTTTTCATCAATTTGAAACAAGCCTCTTGACTGTTGGAATTAGGGATGTTAAAAATAAAATATCTAATAATATTATTCAATATTACTAGACATTCATTGATCCAGAGGCAACCGGTTATTATATCAAAACAACAACACAACTTGCCCTCACTCAGGGACAATAATATTTAATCTATTTAGATAGAGTATGTATGTATTATTTACAGATAATTGAAGGTACCTCAAAACATGAAACCAAGCCATGATGTCACACATCGTGTGTGTGTGTGTGTGTGTGTTACTTGAACAATTGTCACTGTGCTCCTAAATTTCTGTGTGCTCCTAAATTTGTATTTAGATTTTATTTATTAACATTTTATTTAGGAGCACATGTGCTCCTTGGGAAAAAGGTTAGCGTAGAGCCCTATATATGGAGACATTAACATTACGTTATCAAACATAGGGACGAAGACTGTAAAAAAAAGTGTCAACAATGTTTTATAATCTTTGTTAATTTTCATTATAAAAATGTTGTGCCCCCGAAATACAAAAATACCGAGACTTCCGGTTTAGCTGCAATATGTAGCGCACGCAATTGGTTACAGCTCCGCTCCCGTTATCGTTAATTTCGTTTAAAAACCATATTTGGACAATACCAAAAGAGAGTAGACCACATCGTATGTATTGATAAGACCCTCTACTAACTATATCAAAAGACAACATGGATAAGGATAAGAGAAAGGGTGGAAGGAAACAAGACACAGCAATTCTAACGGCGCCGATTGAAACACGTTCAAGGAAAATGACAGGCGACGCTGTGGCAGATCCGTTGGTGACAAGCCCCGACGCGGGGAATATAGAGGAGAATACACAGGGACCAAGGACAACTGGCCCCGAGATGGAGACAATAGATGACAACATAACAGGAACATCAGAAAAAAGTACCGTGAAGGAAAAAGCAGGCGATTTTGAGAAGATAATAGCAAAAACATCCATCGGATCCCTCACTGCTCCAATAACATCAACTGACACAAGCAGTTCAATTACACAACCCGACTTCAACTCTCTGACTATCCTGATAAAAGAACAGATGGTCGCTTTCAAAGCACACGTAAAAGAACAGATGGTCGCTTCCAAAGCACACGTTGAACACATCGATACTAAATTCGAAGAGGTTATGAGAGCGGTCGCTTTACAGTCCATGCGAATCACGACAGTGGAGATTTCGGTGACAGAAAACACAAAAGCAGTCAAAGCAAACGAAGGTGGCTTGACAGAGATGGGAGAAGAGATGGAAAGAGCTAAAGAGGAATATCGGAGGGAAATAAAAGGGCTTAAAAACGAAGCGATGGAGAGGCAACTAGAAACCCAACGTTACCACAGGCGGAATAACATCCGCATTGTGGGGCTTGATGAAGCAGTGAACTGCGAATACATCAACTTTCCAAAAGAGTTATCAACGATTTTGGATAACACCGATCCAAACAAAGTGCCAGAAGTGGAACAAGTTTACAGAATCGGTTCCCAGGGGCAAAGTATCAACGGGCCGAGAGTCATCATTGTCACTCTGCGGAAAACTACAACAAGGGATGACATCATCAAATATGCTCGCAACCAACGTGGGAAGCTGAAGTATGGTGATAAACCAATATTTATCTACGAAGATTTGAGCAAAGAGGCCATCATCCGACGTCTACCATACAAAGATGTGATGCAAAAGCTGTACAAAGCCGGCTACAAGCCAAGGCTAGCATATCCGGCGCTGTTATCATTCTTGGGCAATAACGGCCGCAGGTCAGGTCCATATACACCTTTTGAAGCTGAGGATTTCCTGAATCAAAATGTAGCAAATAACCCAAAGCATGACGAAAATGCCGGAAACAGTTAAGCCTCTCTCTAAATATATACCAGTGTTGGAATGACTTTATTGTGTTCATCAATGAGGTCATTCCACCAGTGTTGGAATGACATTGTTGTGTTCATCAAAGTAGCAAACGATATGCAAGTCGTCTATAACAAAGTGTACTGTGTATAATACGATTCATAATACATTATAATTTCAGTCTCTGGTCTCTGAGGGGACAAATAAATATCAATGCAAAAAGATCTATCTGGAATATTCTGGGTTTATCGCTCAAATGCCCTGGGTCTCTTAGATCATTCTGGAATGTAAAATAGTCTAGGCACTAGTATATTCTACAACCTTCTAGAATATAAGGCACCATGACAACGAAGCATACAACTCTAACAATAACATTCGGTGTGTATACACATAGCAGATAATAAATTAAATGAAGTGCAATCAGTCCTTAATAATACTTTAAAATTAACCACACATAAACGTATGAGCACAGCAAGGTTATTCTAACAATTTAAGTAATCACTCCATTAAAGGCACATTGAAGCGCTAAAAGGCGTTGCTTTTCTATCTTATCTAATCAGTTAAATCGGTTCTAGTGGCTTCTCCACGTTGATAATTATTTATCTCTTATTCCTTATCTATATCTTTCCATTGATTTTTATTTTATTTAATTTTTTCTTCTCATTACTCTATATTTTTTAAATATATTTTAACTTACATTGTTCTTTTCCAATGTTCTTCACATTAAGGTGTCAATATTACTCTATATTTTTTAAATATATTTTAACTTACATTATTCTTTTCCAATGTTCTTCACATTAAGGTGTCAATATTGCTCTACAATCTTTTCCTTTTTTTCCCCCACACGTTAGTGGAGGGTTCAAAGGAATATGTCGATAAAGGTTTATTTCTATTTCTCTTTTTTTATTTTATTTTTTATTTTTATCTTTATGTTATTTATCACAATACTTCATTACAGTAAGGGAAGGTGCAAGACCAAAAGCGACATTCTATTGCAATAGAATGGAAATGTTAGATCCTATGGCAATCAGCATAGGAAAATTAGGATTACAATGCTCAGTTTGGGCAATCCGGTGGACCATGGGAGAAAGTCAATCGCGGAGGATGTGTTCTTGGAACACAGGCATGTTCGACTTTCTGGGTGAGGGGAAAATAGGGGATTTTTATTTGTATATATATATGTTTTTAAGCTCAGCTCTCAACGGGACCTCATTAATTGGATGTGCATCTATTGTAGCTTCATACTCCAGAAACATTACCAAAAACTACACGAAAACATGCATAGACTATGGCTAGTTTGAATATAATGGTATGGAACACCGGTGGGATAAACAAACAACACAAGCGCAAAAGCGTGCTTACACTGATGAAAAAAGAACATGTGGACGTGGCTCTATTAAGCGAAACGCACATTTTAGAGGGAGACATAAATACGTTAGCGGATAACATATACCATAATATTAGTCACTCTTCTTTTGCTACGAGAACTAGAGGGGTAGCCATAGTCGTCAGACGCAAATTAAATATCGAATTGAAAGGGGTATGGTCGGATGCTGAGGGGCGCATAACTATAGCTAGGATTATACACAATAACAGGAAAATTGCATTGGCAGCGGTATATGCCCCGAATTTGTACGAAGTGGGTTTCTTCACTTCACTAACAGGAGAAATGTTAAACCATCCCGAGTACTCATATATAATAGGTGCGGATTTTAATGCCATTTGGAACCCAAGGATGGACAAAACTTACCTTTCCTTCTCCAGCGAACAAAAGAATTCATCTAAAGCATTAAAAGATTGGTCGAAATCAACAGGAGTAACTGATTTATGGCGTTCACTTAACCCCATGACCCGCAAGTACTCCTGTCGTTCGGCGAGACACAACACACTATCCAGAATTGATTACGTCTTTGCATCCCCGAGAATATTTGATAAATATGAAGTGGAAATGACACCCAATGCGCTATCAGATCACTGCTACTTAATCCTGAAAGCAACATTTGGTACACTATCTACCCGGGCCCCAAGATGGCGTTTTAATTCGATGCTGCTTAACAACAAGGAATTCATTACACAAATTAAAGAAGCTCTCACAGTATTCCTACAAGATAATGCTAACTCGGTGCAAGATCCCAGAATATTATGGATGTCGGTAAAGAATATGATCAAAGATTTCTCGGATAGATTTACCTCCATATTGCGCAAAAATCAAAACACAAAACTGTCTGAAATGGAAACGCTTTACTCAACGCTTTTTAATTCTTTAAAATACAACAACTCTACTAGACTAGATAACCAAGTTAACATTCTAAAGACAGATCAAAGCAATGTACAGACAAAAATCGGAATTGCAAATACGCAGCACTAGACAACAGCAGTACTTCCAAGGTTCTAAACCTAGTCACCTATTAGCCATGCGACTAAGAATTAATGCAAAATTTGCAGATATAACTGCCATTAGGAAACAACAAGCTCTAGTAACAGAACCCAAAATAATAAACGATACATTCAAAGAATTCTACTCCGATTTATATAACTCAGAAACGACCTTTGATCAAGACAAATTAGACACATATCTTAATCAAATTACTCTCCCTAAACTTACGGATGAAGACGCTAAACAGTTAGAAGTACCGATCACATTAGAAGAACTCAAGAAGGCCATATCCGGAATGAAAAACGGCAAAGCTCCGGGAATTGACGGTATCCCATCAGAAATGTACATTTCTTGCTGGGACATATTTGGACCCTTATTACTAAATATGATCTTATACTCAGTCAAAGAGGGAAGCTTCATTGAACACCAAAATACCGCACTCATTTCAGTTCTTCACAAAAAAGACAAAGACCCCACTGAGTGCGGTAGTTACCGTCCTTTAAGCCTCCTCGGAACCGATGTCAAACTGTACTCTAAGATATTAGCCATCAGATTGCAAAAGCATATGACGTCTTTAGTTCATCCGGACCAAACAGGCTTCATAAAAGGTCGCCTGATCAATGATAACATAAGGCGAATACTGCACGTACTAGATACAGACAAAGAGGACATCACACCTAAGGCGATACTATCCCTGGATGCTATGAAAGCATTTGACAGGTTGGAATGGTCGTTTCTATGGGCAGTATTGGAAAGGATGGGGTTAGGAAAAGGTTTCATTGATATGATTAAAGTACTATACAAGGACCCATCGGCCAGGATTACAACAGGCACATTCATCTCCGATATCTTTCCGGTATCACGCTCAGCCAGACAAGGTTGCCCTCTTAGTCCCGGACTATTCGATCTATCATTAGAACCTTTAGCACAATTTATAAGACAATCCCAACACATAGAACCAATAGTAATCAAGGGCACACATCATAAAATTAGTTTATATGCGGACGACGTAATATTATTCATGCAAAACCCCAACAACACATTGCCGCTTATACTCAAGTTGATAGAGAACTTTGGTGATTTATCGGGATTTAAAATAAATTGGCCTAAGTCGGCTTTTCTTCCTCTTAACACCAGTGCAAAAAAAGAGACAACCCTCCCAGGTGCGATACCCATGGTCAAACATTTCAGATGCTTGGGTGTGGAAATATTTCCCACCATAAGACAAACGGTGAAGCACAATTACACAAAAATACAGAACAAAATCAAAGACGACCTGGACAGGTGGGCAAAACTTAAAAACTCAGTACAGGCAAGGGTATCAATAGTTAAGATGGATGTATTACCAAGAATCAATTTCTTCAGCTCAATACTTCCGTTACCTCCTCCAGAGGGCTACTGGAAAAGATTACAAACCTCCACATACAAATTTATTTGGAATAACAAACCACCTCGCATAAAAAGATCCACCGCACAGAGAAATAAAGCAGACGGTGGCATGGCAGTCCCAGATTTTTTACAATATTTTAATGCCTTCACATTAAGACCATTGAAGAAGATATGGTTTGACCCCGAGGCTTTGGTATCTTGGAGAAAATTAGAAGAAAACATAGTAGCCCCACAGAGATTGAAAGACATAGCATACACTAAACTTTCAATCAAGCATTGTGAGCGAGAATTTGGCCCAATAATTACTCATGCAATCAGGACATGGCGGGAAACACAAAGGAAATTTCCTAACCCTCAAGTATGGCATAATCACACTCCCATATTCAATAACAATGCTCTCTTAATGGGAAAACGACCTATAAGATTCCCTATATGGGAAGAGAGAGGCATACACTCATTAGGGGATATTTTTAATAACAAGGGCCTCTGTAGTTATGTCGAAATATGCATAAAGTTTAACCTCACCGAGTCCACATGGCTTTTTTACATACAGTTACGACTTTGTATGAGATCTCACGATGTTCCATTACACATACCAATTGAACACCACAGATACCACAAATTTTTCTATGAAAGAGATACATTGGGAGGTTTTGTATCAGGTTTTTATTATCAATTACTAACGTCCTCGTATGAAACCCTTCAACTAGACAATGTCTGGAGGAGGGATATACCAGACCTGGAAAATGACTTTGATTGGCAAGGAGCCTGGGCAAATGTCCGACTTACATCAAGGAACCCGGATCATCAACAAATCAATCTGAACTATATTCACAGGACATACTTGACTCCTATAAGGCTGTGCAAAATGGGGCTTATACAAGACTCCAAATGCTCCCAATGTACAAATGGGGACGAAGGAACATGTATGCACATGTATTGGGACTGCCCACCAGTTAAGGCATTCTGGAAAGATGTGTCCCAACAATTATCAATACTCGTATTTTGGAATATACCTGTACACCCCGCGGTATTGCTATTGAATGATGTTTTTGAGTTTGCAGTGAATCCACAACTAAAAAGATTGGTTTTATCGGGTATCACAGTAGCTAAAAAACTGATCGCATCACGTTGGTTTCAACCGGAAAAAATGTGCCGGAAAGTGTGGTTTCTTACATATCTCGATGTGATATATCAAGAAATATCTACAGCAAGAATTCTGGGGCTCAATGAATCCAAAATGTCAAAGTGGTTAGAAGTGGTGGAGAGAATTAAAGCTAGCCTATAATGGTGGTGTCTGGTTAGGAGTGAGGGATAATGGAGGTACTATCCAAGAGGGGGTCCGGGAGGGGGGGGTTTGAGCTGGAGCATATGTGTGTAGGGTTTTAGAAAATAGGTATTAGGGGTATATTATATACTAACATTTATATAATTGTAACTTCGCTGGATATACACTGTATACGGTTAAAATGTTATTATTGACTATTTTTGTTTTATCCTGTTTCTGTACTTGCATATATTTTAACCACCTTTACTGAAAGTTTCATTATACATTGTGTGTTGAGTACTGACTTTTAATAAGTTTTGTTTTGCAATAATAAAAAAAAATTAAAAAAAAAAAAAAGTCCCCGAAAAGCAATTAAGGGGGGCAAAAAAAGCCCTTGAAAAAAAATGTTAATTTCTAACCCTGGGTGGACGGTATAAACGGTATGGATTTTGACTATACCTTCATACCTTGTGACCGGTAGACTAGAGCAGCTAGTCACAGCAGTAGCAATGACGTTAACGTTACTTGACGATTCACTCGACGTTTGCAGTGGTCGTTGCAGTGTTTAATTGTACTGAGTTTTTCTCCACTTGCTCACGGACCTTGTCATATAGTTTGGGCATTTCAATTTGGCTAAGGAGGCTGAGAGGAGACTTGCTTTAGCGCAGCAACGGGCTAACATTAGCCGCTATGCTAACGTTCTTACGTGACTGTGCGGCACCAGTTTCATTAGTGAGGAAAGGGAGGTTATAGTGACGAGGCTTGACAACAGAGGTTCAAAGATAACTTCACATTTATTGGCTATTTGTTTCTTTATATCGCTTTATCCATCGGGCTGCTCTCGTTTCCAACTCTGTGTGTTGACATTGACATCCTGGTGTGACATCAACTACAGCAACTTAGGACACTCAAACCTCAAACGTAAACCTATTGCATCACGCTCTCTCTCTACGTTGTCAAACACTAAAGTTAAGTTATGTTGGAGTTTTATTGTGTTTGCGTTGTTTGAGGGAAAGAAACCTCGTGTCCTGCAGTAGTTTTTATTTTCACTTTGTGCTGCTTGATTTGATTGTATTTCATGAAAAGTGTTTTTCAGAGATGGAAGTAACTTGAGAAAAGGTTTTGCATTTTTCTATTGCAGTTTTGCACAATAAATGTTCTTAAAATACCTCTGTACTATGTGAAATATGTCCTAGTAATACAAGAGTACAGTAATAGCTGCCAGATCTTTACCCCTTCAGAAGCATTTATATAGACATTTTTAGGGCGGCTAAGTGGCGCAGTGGGAAAGGTGCTCGCCACCAACGCAGGAGATGCTGGGTTCGAGCCCAGCTCTCGGTGTTGCTTCCGGCTTGGCTGGTCGTTCATACTAATCAAGAAAAGGGGCAGGGTTTGAGATAGGTCTATTGGCAGTATTAGGGGGTGGGAAAGCCGGTGGGTAGGGATCGGACGTTGTGGACAGCGACTCCTACAGGTCGGTTGGTGCGCCTGTACAGCAGAATCAGGAAGCAACGGGGGCAACGTGAGCCTCCCACGCGTTACTCCTCGCCGCTGAGAGGTGGTGCTGTGCAGGTGAAAAGATGCGACAGCTGCCTCCTCGTGTACCGGAGGGGACACGTGATGCAAGGCTTGGTCCACATTGCAGCCGACCAGTGGGAGGCATGGTCTAACAACGTTCGAGACAGGGGAGAGTAGAATTGGATCATACGAAATTGGGATGGGAGAAAAATTGAAAATGGGGAGAAAAAGTGGATAAAAAAAAATAGACATTTTAAGATTAATTAATATACTGTGATATACCGTTACCGTCTATTCTTCAAATTATACCGTGATATACATTTTAGACCATACCGTCCAGCCGTAGTAGTGATTCACATTTTTTTTACGGCTGTGGGTAGGGAGTTCCACATTGATGTGGCATAATTGCGGAACGTGTTTAGTCCCTTGTTTGAGCCGATTCTGGGTTGGACATGATTTGTGGAACTCCATTATTTACAACAGACAATGCTAGTGGACAATGCTAGCAATTATGTCAGTTACGTCTTGTGTCTCTTCCATTCAATTAATAGGGCCACCAGTTTGGTCTACCCGTTTTTAAATACTGGATCAACAGAGCTGTCTTTTCAACACTGGCGTGCATGCTTCAACAAGTGCTGATCCAAAAAAAATAGGTAGAATGGTGGACCTAATTGTAACAATTCTTTCAAAGTGGCAACATATCGAACTGCGTCGGCCGCACAGCCTTTAAAACACCTTCTATTCTCTCGCCTAGGCAAGCGAACGCCAGGCGACCCACCGGCGTTGATGAAGAAGTTTCCCCTATATGCATTCAGCAGCGGCGCATTAGGACCGCCGCTGCTATGAACTAGAGTCTAGACTAGGCCTGCCGCAATAAGCAATAAATCGATTAATCGGCGCAATAATTAAAATGAATGCAATGATTTTGACGGGCGCAATTAATTGCTATTTGCGCGTTTGTTTTAATGAGGCGGAACCAGTACCCCTTGTCAGTCACTCTCCGTGTGGGGGGCCGCTGGCCTTACTACAGAGTACAGCACGGGAGCTCCGTGGGGCACTAGCAACGCCACATATAGCTTAACTACATTTCTCAATAGTGTTGCTCCTTTTAACCAAATAGCGTTCTTTGTAGTGTAACGTTAGCTATTTTTAGACCCAAGTAGTTACTCGCTACTGCCCGGAGAAACTGGACTGCTAAATAAAGATTAAAGATCTAGCGTTGATGCTATCAACATTAGCTAAATAGCTAACAAACGAAATACAACGTATAGCATAGCTAGCTACAACACAGAATAACGTTAATACAATTACATGCATCATTGTTTACAATGAACGGGTGGGGCTAGTCAAAGGACTGGACACGGGGACAAGTTAAACATGAATTTATTTATTATAACAGGTAGTTTCGAGTCGTGCCTACGCACCACAGGGCTACTATTCTATTATATACGGCTTTGGCGCTTCCTCCTCATCGTTGATTGCCTGTAGTAGCTGCATCTAACATTAGTAGCTAACGTTAAAACTAACCTAAAGTTAGTTGTTCACCAACAATCTCAACATTTGTTTTATCATTAGCTCAAAAACACAGAACCGGACGAGACAAGTTGTCCGCTCAATACGTTCTGCTAGGATAATAACAACAATACTTCCGCTCCGGACCGGTGGGTGGGTTTCAAAATAAAAGTCTAAAACACCGGAAAAGATGTTTATTTTGTACAGCGTTTTCCTCCACGAGTACTCGAGTACATCATGTGATCAATCGATCTGGATTATTTTTGCCCATCCCTAGTTTATCCTGTGCTGAAGTCTCCATTCCAATAGAGATAGTATATATTTTGGTGTTTATTTGATTATTGTTTCACTGCCTTTTTATTTATTACGTTTCCACAGTTTTTTCCTCATACTTTATTAACATTTTGTACATGGTACCGCAAGGTACATTAATAATAAATGTACATGTTAAAAGGATGATACAAAAAGCCAGACAGAGGGCTTGTTTCCAGTTTCAGTTTGTTTTATAATAAACAATCAAACTGAGCATTTTTTTATTTAGGATATTTAAAATATCTTCCAATGTTAAATAAAGGTTTATTGCACTTTGAAACGGCTTCCTTGCATTATTATGCTATTATTATATTAGTAAAAATAAATAAAAAGGTTAATTGAAAACTTTTGGGAAATACATTTCTCAAAAAGAAAATCTCTCAAAACCACAATAATATCGCTTATCGCAATATTTTCTGGGACAATTAATCGCCCAGCAAAATGTGTTATCGTGACAGGCCTAGTCTAGACTATTAAAAACATTTATTAAAAAAAATACGTATTTTTTTATCATTTTATTTGGGCTGTGGGGGGTGCTTAATGTAAAAGACTGACCTGAGGAAAAGGCTGCAGGGAGAAAGCACTGCAGTCTAGTCGATTTTGTGTTTTGAGCACAAAGTTCATCATAGATCTAGCCTCTTTATTTTGCTCTCAAAGTGCACCAGATTGATGCATTTAACTTTAAAATGTAAAAAAAATAAGTTACGGGGGCATGCCCTGGGACCCCCCTAGAGGCACAGCGCCGCTGCTGAATTTTTTTTCAGGGGAAACACTGAAGACACAGATCATTACCGATCTGGAGGAGCGGTATAGTGAGGAAAAGAGGGTGTTCATGCTGCTGAACAAAGCTAGTTACTTGGATCCACACTTCCATCGAAGAAGGGAACATAAACAGGAGGTGGCCTACTGGCCTTACTGGAGGAGATGAAACAAGTGAACAGAAGCAGGAGGTGCAGATGGCCTTACTGGAGGAGATGAAACAAGTGAACAGAAGCAGGAGGTGCAGATGGCCTTACTGGAGGAGATGAAACAAGTGAACAGAAGCAGGAGGTGCAGATGGCCTTACTGGAGGCCAATCTCATCCTAGAATGAATGAATGAAAACTTTATTTACCAGATTGCAGAATGGGTACAATACAGTACGGCTCAATAGAAGCATTAGCATAGCCTCTCAAGTAAAGCCGACACAGTGGCTGAAACGCTCAACAGAGATGTTCGGTCATTATGATTAACGAGCTGAATAAACGCACATTTCTCTCTATACACAGAGTCGCACCAGTTTCTGACCTAACGTCACATATGCTCGCAAACTCAGTAGTAATAGTAACATTAGCATTAGCTTAGCATTAGCATAGCAGCTTAGCGTGTTAGCTGCTCCAGCTACCTCTGGTCAAGGCCCAGTCTGGTGGAAAAGTGGCAGAAACGCCCAACAGATCAGATGTGCGGTCAGTAACGTTAGATTAATACAAGCAGATGTTACTGTAACAAAACGGAGAGGTCGACGTGAACCTACCTTTGTTTCCCTTCTCCTGTGTTGTTCTGAACGTGGTAGAGTCCAGCAGCGTTCTGCTAACAACACGAGGTGGTTCTTCTGCAGGGAGTCCGACACAACAACACCGCTCATGTAACCTACTACTGGTTAGAAGTAGCCGGACTTCGGGCTCATTCCCTCTGGAAGGTGGTGACAGTAAACCAGGAAACAGTTTATTTGGGTTTGCAGGTTTTAGTTAGTACGTTCTTTACACGATCGCTACATTCTAGATCTGTTCAGAATCACAAGTTAGCATTAGCCCATTAGCAACATACAACGAGGTGAGGAAGCTACACAAAGCCTGACGTCTTTTCCGCTGGGCGGGGACTTCCTCAATGCGCTCCTTGGACCAACTCTAACTTTGCCAGCAGATGGCGCTCGAAGTGCAGTAAGTGTCAAATGAAGTGCAGTCAATGGAAGGTTTACACAAAAACACTGACTAACTAAAGTCATTTTTGGAGGATATGCTTTATTCTCTCTAAACAGACACACTGACTCTCACAACAAACGTCCTGGATCAGATTAGATTCAGATTTATTATCATCATACCACACAAATTCAGTAGAATGAAATAAAGTTCTAACCAGAGTGCATAACAGATAAAGTATATATATATACAGTGTGTACAGTGTACAGAATTGTATATATGCAGATATATCCATACTGATATAGATAAATGTATACGGTATACAGTGTTGCAGTCTGTTGAATCTTTAGGAGAATGTGTTGAGCAGAACGAGTGTTGTAAGTGGCAGATGTAATTTGCAACAGGTGACATTGGTAAGGGGGGGGGGGACAACCCAACGAGGGTTTTGTAAATGAGCATGAACCAGTGCATATTGCGACGAGTGTGCAGGGATGGCCAGTTGACGGAGGAGTAAAGGGAGCAGTGGTGAGTGTTGAAAGGGGCACTGGTGGCAAACCGGATAGCAGAGTGGTAGAGGACATCAAGTTTGTGGAGTGGGGTCTTACATGCAGATCTGTAGACTATGATCAAGCATGGGGAGTATTGTCATTTGAATCAAACTTGCATACCCTCACTCCTGACCCTCCAACCCCTGCATCACTTACATTTTCACATCTGTACACACATATTAGTATTATTATTATTTTATATTATTATTATTTTTTTTTAATTGTCTCTGTCTCGTTTCTAAGCTGTCTCCCTTTCTCTGTAGTGTCACCACCATGTTGTCATTGTAAAGGTCCATGTGTCTGTCCATGTACTGTAATGCAATGTCTGTAAAGTGCTTTGAGATACCTTATGTAAGGTGCTATATAAAATACATTTATTATTATTATTATCTTGGAGGTGGAGCGTGTCCAGCCTCTGTGGCCATCCAGTCTCCTACAAACTGGAGAAAGAGGGAGAGAGATTTGCCCTGACAGGCGTTCCACTCTTTTTGAGAAAAGGTTTTCCAGGACTTTTCCAGGACTTTTTCTTGACAATTCAGGACAGCACTTGCTCACAACCGGTCATATAATTTACCAGTAGGCCTGGTATTGACACATTTAACCCCAAATGTATTCCTCCTTTTTTAATTATGCAGGGTTCCTGATGAAGTGTCTCATGTTCATTACAAGTACCTGCTACACCCATCACAAAATGTACGTTTTGTAGTCATTACATCAGGATTTTACAGCACTTTAAATAATAAGATAATAAGACAATAAGCATGTGCTTGTCAAATACCATGTTAGGCCAAAACAAAGGGAACGTGGGCCAAACTTGGGCGGTACTGCTATAATCCTACCAACAGTTGAGTTTCAATCAAAATGCACATCTAGGGGCTAAAATACAATTGTACATTTCCAGGACAACATCATCTTTTTTCCAACATATTTGGTAATTTCCCAGGTTTTCCATGACTGGAAATCTAGTCTCTGGATTTCCAGGTTTTCCAGGACGAGTGGGAACCCTGCCTGACCCTGGACACTAAAGACTTCTGGTATAGTGTACCTGCCCACTCACTTTATCTTATTATTTAATATAGTCTTTGCTATTTATTTTTTATGTTTACTGTATGCAGGAGGGGAACAGCTCCCTCCTACCTCCGGTCAATAATCTCTAATTACACCCCCCCATGACCCCTACACTCTACATCTTCTGGCCGCCTCAGACCCACTCCCACCTGAGCTCCAGGGGGGTCATCAAAGAGAAGCAGGCTATTCTCAGTCCTCACTCCACAATGATGGAACAAACTTCCCACCAGTCAGGACTGACAAAACCCGCCCAATTTTCCGCCGCCGCCACACTTCTTCAATCAATATCTGAAATGTATATATATATTTTTTATTACTTACTAACCTTTGTACCATCTTACTATCATGCACTTTGCTACAAAGTAATCTACCTTGCCTATATTACTACCTACTATGCTAATCTGTCTATACTACTATGCACCCAAGACTGTAGCACCCAAGTTCAACACTGTTTGAGGAACAATGTTACTTAGCTGCCAGAGTTGTACCCTTCCTGCTGACTTGCTGTACACAACTTGTGAGTCACTTTGGATAAAAGCGTCAGCTAAATGACTAAATGTAATTGTAATGTAAACAACTGTAGTAACAATTTATGTTCATATGGCCAATAGATTTTGTTATGGTTTGTAACCGACCCCAATCGCACAACACAAGACAGGTATGAGAGTAAGCCAAAACAGGGCATTTATTGAATACATAACAAAAGGCGGCACTGTCCCTTTAAGGGAGAAACACAAAAACACTGGAGTCAAAGAATATAGGGAAAATGCGGCACTGTGCCTTTAAGAGGCGAGCAGGCTAAGGGGCTAAGGCTAAGGGACAGGGCCAGGGCAAAAAGTCAAGGACCAGGACCAGGGGGCACTGGAGAGGGGGACAGGGACAGAGGCCCAGAGAGGCGGGCTGGAGACAGGGACAGAGAACAGGGTTAAGGCCTTGGACAGGGCGAGGGCCAGAGCTGCTTACAGGGATGGCAGGGTTCCGACGGCGGAGGCCTGGCACGGAGATCCTCCTCGGAAGCTGCAGACGGGCAGCGCAGAACACCGGGGTCCCAGGGGACCGGGGCGAAGAGACGCATCCTCCCGTGGAATAGGAAGCGATGCGCACCGGCTTGACGTCTGGAGTGGGAGCGCGCCGGCTTGACGTCTGGAGTGGGAACACCACTCCAGGCCTGGCACGGAGATCCCCCCTCGGATGCTGCAGACTGGCAGCGCAGAACACCGGGGTCCCAGGGGACCGGGGCGAAGAGACGCATCCTCCCGTGGAATAGGAAGCGATGCGCGCCGGCTTGACGTCTGGAGTGGGAACACTGGAAAACCTCCCGTAGAGGATTAGAGAGCGCAGACGGTGTCCCACTCCAGGCAAACGGCGACAGGTGGTGATGGCTGGCACGTCGTCTCACGCCGGAGACGCGGCAGGTGATGGTAACGTCCAGGACTCCATGAACACTGAACACAGATAAAGATACAGAGTCCAGAACACCGAACCAGCATACAGAACGACCCGACAAGGACTGGAGGGGAGGTCCAGGTATTTAAAGCCCTCTGGGGCGCTAATCATAACTTATGACAGCTGTGAAAGGTAGTCCAAGGGTGGGGGCTGGTGAAGAGCAGAGGAGAGTAAAACATCGCAAGGGTGGGGGCTGTTGAGGAGAGTAGACAGGGAAAGTCCAAAGGTGGGGGCTGGTGAGGTGAGAAGACAGGGAATTAAAGGTCCAGGGAACAGGCGAAACCTCACAGTACCCCCCCCTCCACGGGAGCCACCGGGCGACCCAAAAAATCAGACAGCGGGGCAGGGGACATGACAAAGCAACAAACAAAAAAAATTGGGCCATGCTAGCAGGGGAAGCTACACCTAAAGTGGGGCTAGCAGAGGGACAGGGTAGCTGCCAGGGCACTGCTAGCTACAGGGCCTATGCTAGCTGTACTGCTACATTAACATAGAGGCTGCGCTAGCTGCCGGAGCTAGGCTAGCAGACAGGGCTGGACCAGCATGAGAGAACAAGCTAGCTGGAAGGACAGTCCTAGCTGTGGGGAAACTGACCTTGCTAGCTGAAGGGGCAGTCCTAGCAGTGGGGAAACTGACCTTGCTAGCTGAAGGGGCAGTCCTAGCAGTGGGGAACAGGGTAGCTAACAGGGGAGCTAAAGAGGCTAACAGGGGAGTCAACAGGGGAACTAACAGGGGAACTAACAGGGGAACTAGAGGGAGCTAGAGGGAACAAGAGTGAGTTAGAGGGAACTAGAGGGAACTAACAGGGGCTAACTCACATACACAGTCTGTGCTGGCTGGGGTCGTCGACGGGTCGGGTCGTACTGTTATGGTTTGTAACCGACCCCAATCGCACAACACAAGACAGGTATGAGAGTAAGCCAAAACAGGGCATTTATTGAATACATAACAAAAGGCGGCACTGTCCCTTTAAGGGAGAAACACAAAAACACTGGAGTCAAAGAATATAGGGAAAATGCGGCACTGTGCCTTTAAGAGGCGAGCAGGCTAAGGGGCTAAGGCTAAGGGACAGGGCCAGGGCAAAAAGTCAAGGACCAGGACCAGGGGGCACTGGAGAGGGGGACAGGGACAGAGGCCCGGAGAGGCGGGCTGGAGACAGGGACAGAGAACAGGGTTAAGGCCTTGGACAGGGCGAGGGCCAGAGCTGCTTACAGGATGGCAGGGTTCCGACGGCGGAGGCCTGGCACGGAGATCCTCCTCGGAAGCTGCAGACGGGCAGCGCAGAACACCGGGTCCCAGAGGACCGGGGCGAAGAGACGCATCCTCCCGTGGAATAGGAAGCGATGCGCGCCGGCTTGACGTCTGGAGTGGGAGCGCGCCGGCTTGACGTCTGGTCTGGAGTGGGAGCGCGCCGGCTTGACGTCTGGAGTGGGAACACCACTCCAGGCCTGGCACGGAGATCCCCCCTCGGATGCTGCAGACAGGCAGCGCGGAACACCGGGGTCCCAGGGGACCGGGGCGAAGAGACGCATCCTCCCGTGGAATAGGAAGCGATGCGCACCGGCTTGACGTCTGGAGTGGGAGCGCGCCGGCTTGACGTCTGGAGTGGGAACACCACTCCAGGCCTGGCACGGAGATCCCCCCTCGGATGCTGCAGACTGGCAGCGCAGAACACCGGGGTCCCAGGGGACCGGGGCGAAGAGACGCATCCTCCCGTGGAATAGGAAGCGATGCGCGCCGGCTTGACGTCTGGAGTGGGAACACTGGAAAACCTCCCGTAGAGGATTAGAGAGCGCAGACGGTGTCCCACTCCAGGCAAACGGCAACAGGTGGTGATGGCTGGCACGTCGTCTCACGCCGGAGACGCGGCAGGTGATGGTAACGTCCAGGACTCCATGAACACTGAACACAGATAAAGATACAGAGTCCAGAACACCGAACCAGCATACAGAACGACCCGACAAGGACTGGAGGGGAGGTCCAGGTATTTAAAGCCCTCTGGGGCGCTAATCATAACTTATGACAGCTGTGAAAGGTAGTCCAAGGGTGGGGGCTGGTGAAAAGCAGAGGAGAGTAAAACATCGCAAGGGTGGGGGCTGTTGAGGAGAGTAGACAGGGAAAGTCCAAAGGTGGGGGCTGGTGAGGTGAGGAGACAGGGAATTAAAGGTCCAGGGAACAGGCGAAACCTCACAAGATTTGATATTATAGTGTATTTTTTATTGATTAGTAATAGTTATTTCAACAGTATTATAGCATTATTCAGAATGGCTAGCTGACCACAGTTTGGCTTGACCTTGGCAAACCTGATAGAAGAGAGACACGCACGCATGCGCACGCACGCGCGCACACACACACCACACACACACAAACACACTCTCTCATGTGACATTTCAGTGACCACTGTCTAAACTAACAAGACAGGCTGGTTAGGTTAAGGCTCGAGGCAGAGATGTGTTTCTGCACTGTCACAATGGAGGTGGTTTTAAAACATGCTGGGACAACTGCCTGGGATAGTGACAGGTTGAATAGTGTCAGTTAAGACCCCGGACAGTTGCTCAGCGCACCTCCTGAGCACACTGCCAGCTCAGCTCCCTTACGTGCATCAGTCCTGCTCAGTGCCGTACACACGTCAGTGGGGGAGAGAGAGAGGGTTGGAGGTTGGCAGGGAGGGCAGCCTTGGTGGGCGCCTCCTGGTTGTCTCTGTCAAATCAGGCATAAAAGTCATTGAGCTCATCAGGGAGGGAGGAGTCAGTGGTTGGGGGAGAGTTGTTGGTGGATTTGTAATCCATGATGGCCTGGATGCCCTGCCACATGCATCGGGGGGCGGAGTTGTTGACGTGCTCTTCAACCCTTAGCTTGTGGCTGTGCTTGGTCTGCTTGATTCCCTTATACAGGTTAGCCCTGGCTGCACAGTAGGCCTCCTCGTCACCATATCTAAAAGCAGTGTCACGTGCCTTTAGTAGTGAACGGACCTCTTTGTTCATCCACGGCTTCTGATTGGGGAATGTAGTGATATTTTTAATGGTGGCGACACTATCGATATTTTAATTGATGTGGTCAACAACGGAGGAGGTATAGGAGTCGATGTCCGTGTGGGAGTCCAGGGTGGCCTGAGTGTCAAACATACTCCAGTCCGTGTGGGAGTCCAGGGTGTCCTGGTGGCAAACATTACTCCAGTCCCTGTGGGAGTCCAGGGTGTCCTGAGTGTCAAACATACTCCAGTCCGTGTGGGAGTCCAGGGTGTCCTGAGTGTCAAACATACTCCAGTCCCTGTGGGAGTCCAGGGTGTCCTGAGTGTCAAACATACTCCATTCCGTGTGTTGGAACAGCTGCTGCAGCTCAGAGTCTGTCCTCTCAGGCCATATTATGACTGTTCTGACTGAGGGCTTCACACGTTTGATGAGTGGGGTGTACTTTGGGAGCATCAACAAAGAGAGGTGGTCAGATGGTCCCAGGTGGAGGAGGGGCATAGATTTGTATGCATCAGCCTATTGGTGTGACATGGTCTACTGTCCTGTCTCCTCAAAGGTTTTTATAGTTTTTTCCTCCACAGATATGGTCCTGGCAGTCCAAAATGTGATTGAATGATGAGTAATTGAAATCCCATTACTCATGTAAACATAATCATGCAGATCTGTGCCACAAGAAGTGAGATGGAAAAACGGCGTTCGACTTCTCTGAAGGAAAAACTGAAGCACATCACTCGCTCCTCTAGTTAAACTTTATTAAGAGTTTCCTGTTAAAGACGGAAATGACTAGTGCTGTTTTTTATTATTATTATTATTATTATTATTATTATTATTATTATTATTATTATTATTATTATTATTATTATTATTATTATTAGTAGTAGTAGTATTATATATATATTTCAATTATCTTATTATTATAATTTATTTGACCTGTAGCCCTTTATTTAGTTTTTAACTATAGGAACAAGTGATGGGTGCTGTTAGTGCTGGTTTTTAACTCCCATCCACTTTATCTTCCCAGTCTAGGGACCGGAGGTTGGCTGGAAACCTGGAGGCGGCCAGAAAGCACGGCTCCACCGCCCGCCGCCTCAACACCGCCGCCCTGACGGGTTCATCATCATCATCATCATCATCATCATCATCATTGTCAAAATATCACTGTTGTGGACGCTCTGAGTGTGTTGTCTCACCGCAATATATAAAGCAATATATAAAGCAATATATATATATATATATATATGTGTTAACTTTATGCCTGAAAAGGAGTAGGAAGAAGTATAAACATATTTAATCCTACCCTTTCTCTACTACTAAGTGATTGTAGATATACATCATTCTAAGTCTAAATGCATACATAGATAGATATCTACACATACATGTACTGTTCTTTATACATTTAAATATATGTACCCACAATATTAAAGTCAATAAATAAATAATAATCTATGTAAACACCTGGTGATTGTCGAAGCCCTTCTTCATCCCGGTACCTGGTGAGAATCCTGTCCTTATAGCTCTTTTTAAACTGGTTCATGTTTGTACCTACTGGTGACAATCATGTCGTCAGCTCTTTTTTAAACTGGTTCATGTTTGTACCTACTGGTGAGAATCATGTCGTCAGCTCTTTTTAAACTGGTTCATGTTTGTACCTACTGGTGACAATCATGTCCTTATAGCTCTTTTTAAACTGGCTACCATTAGAGTTAATGGGGGGAAGCTCAGAGAGAGAGGTGCTGTGCTAGCTTAACGGGAGGAACACTGCATTGGAGTGGATGAAGTGATAACACTTGGTACGTGTGGAGAGAGAGATACTATGATCTAGAGTGAACAGAGAGATACTATGATCTAGAGCAGTGGTCACCAACCTTTTTAAGCCCAAGATCACTTTTTTTGGGTGAAGGCAAGATCTACCTATTGAAGCGTTGAGAGAAAAAGACAGCCAAGATTGTACTTTAAACTAAATGACTTTTATTTGCCTGTATTCTAATTACATGCAATGCTTTGGTCCAACATTAAAACGTCAAAGTAGAACTATTATGTACTTTCTCAGTCAGTGCTAAGTGCAGTCATGTTACGGATGGTGTCCTTATGTGTATATATATGGGAGTAATGTATGTAATCTGTTGTGTATATAGGCATGTTTTGTTTGTTGTTGTCTTGTCTCCCTCTTGTATCTACATATCCCCAGGTTCCCAGTTGCAGCAGCACCTGGTCAATCAGAAACTCACCCCGGTGCAGCGGCAGCTGAGACTCGTTCTGCAATCAACATCCACTCTCCCTTCATAATACCCTTTGTGTTTCAGTGTTAGTTGGCTCCCTGGTTCGTTTGGTCTGTGTTGGTGGTAACTATGTCTCTGTGCTTTTGTAGGTAGAGCTCTCTCCGTTTGTGTGGTAATAGAGCTGGTGAAGGCTCTGGCACTTTGTGCTGTTAGTTAGTTAGGAGACATCTTTTGTGTTCAGCCTTATTGTAGAACTGTGGCTTTTGGAGCATTATTGTAATTGTAGAGCTGTGTGCTTTTGAGTAAGAACTATTTGGTGAATAGTTCTTTATTGGAATCCTTGTGTCTTTTGGTGTTTGTAGTACATTTCTGTTTAACCTTAATCCTTTGTATATTTGTTTGTCACCCAGCCTATGGTGATTGTTTTCTTGTTATTAATCTTTTGTTTCGCACACAGGGACATTGAGGGCAGGAAGATACCCTGGGTCTACATTCTGCATCACGTAGGAGAACTACTGTTAAAGACACCAGCTTAGTGTGAGCACCACCTCCTGTACTTTGGGGCGTCCGCGCCTGTAAAGGGGGGGGGGGCTTTTGTTTCATTTTGATATTATTTGGTGCTCACTGGTAGGTCCTCTTTGCTCTCTGTGTTGCTGATCCTTATTTGTAAAATAAATATTGTTATTTTACAATCTGTCTCCGGTGTTTTGTGTCACTGCACCCTCACCTATCCTGTCTGTGGCCTAGTGTTGCGTCTCCCCACGGGGGCACGTAACAAGTCATCTTAAGCAGCATCACTTTTCACATCAAAACAAAAGTAGAACTGTAATGTGGACTTTCTCATATTATTAACATTGACAAACATATTTACAATTAGCATTTTATAAAGTAGAACTGTAATGTGTACTTTCTCAGTCAGTGCTAAGTGCAGTCAGTGCTAAGTGCAGCATCACTTTTCACATCAGAACAAAAGTAGAACTGTAATGTGGACTTTCTCATATTATTAACATTGACAAACATATTTACAATTAGCATTTTATAAAGTAGAACTGTAATGTGTACTTTCTCAGTCAGTGCTAAGTGCAGCATCACTTTTCACATCAAAACAAAAGTAGAACTGTAATGTGTACTTTCTCAGACAGTGCTAAGTGCAGCATCATTTTCACATCAAAACAAAAGTAGAACTGTATGTGTACTTTCTCAGTCAGTGCTAAGTGCAGCATCACTTTTTACATCAAAACAAAAGTAGAACTGTAATGTGGACTCTCAGGGTACGATAATTTTTTTTTTTTCATGGAAAGATCTACAGGGACAGTCTCAAAGATCGACCAGTCGATCAAGATCGACGGGTTGGTGACCCCTGATCTAGAGTGAGCAGAGAGATACTATGATGTCTAGAGTGAGCAGAGAGATACTATGATCTCTAGAGTGAGCAGAGAGATACTATGATCTCTAGAGTGAGCAGAGAGATACTATGATCTCTAGAGTGAGCAGAGATACTATGATCTCTAGAGTGAGTAGAGAGAGATACTATGATCTCTAGAGTGAGCAGAGAGATACTATGATCTCTAGAGTGAGCAGAGAGATACTATGATATCTATGAGTAGAGAGAAACTGATCTCTAGGATGAGTAGAGAGAGAAACTATTATGTAGTTGGTGGGTAGAGAGGGGATTCTGTTTCCACACATGCATGGAATGTGAGAGAGAGACTGGAAAAACAACAGCTATGTGAATAGACCCTTTTCGAGCTGGTCAAACTAGAGGTGGTGGCAGAGAGGAGGATGAGAAGGAAGCTGGCCGCTATCCTGGAGCACCCTCCCACCCCCTCTGAGGAGCTAGCCAAGAAGAGCACGTTCAGCCACACTCATACCCCCCCCCCCGACACTCCCCTAACCACCTCGGCCAGTCCTTCGTGCCAGCAGCCATCAGACTTCACAACCGTGGGCATAAAGTGTTTTAACACCTTAAAATGTTTATTCTATATTGAATAATATTCAGCTATAGAGTGGGGAACTGTACCTACTGGTGACTCCTACAGGACCATAGCGTCCAGCTATAGAGTGGGGAACTGTACCTACTGGTGACTCCTACAGGACCATAGCGTCCAGCAATAGAGTGGGGAACTGTACCTACTGGTGACTCCTACAGGACCATAGCGTTCAGCTATAGAGTGGGGAACTGTACCTACTGGTGACTCCTACAGGACCATAGCGTTCAGCTATAGAGTGGGGAACTGTACCTACTGGTGACTCCTACAGGACCATAGCGTCCAGCTATAGAGTGGGGAACTGTACCTACTGGTGACTCCTACAGGACCATAGCGTCCAGCAATAGAGTGGGGAACTGTACCTACTGGTGACTCCTACAGGACCATAGCGTTCAGCTATAGAGTGGGGAACTGTACCTACTGGTGACTCCTACAGGACCATAGCGTCCAGCTATAGAGTGGGGAACTGTACCTACTGGTGACTCCTACAGGACCATAGCGTCCAGCTATAGAGTGGGGAACTGTACCTACTGGTGACTCCTACAGGACCATAGCATTCAGCTATAGAGTGGGGAACTGTACCTACTGGTGACTCCTACAGGACCATAGCGTTCTGCTATAGAGTGGGGAACTGTACCTACTGGTGACTCCTACAGGACCATAGCGTTCAGCTATAGAGTGGGGAACTGTACCTACTGGCGACTCCTACAGGACCATAGCGTCCAGCTATAGAGTGGGGAACTGTACCTACTGGCGACTCCTACAGGACCATAGCGTCCAGCTATAGAGTGGGGAACTGTACGGTGGGACGTATCGTCAGGGACGTGTGTGCCGCCATCTGGAGCTGTCTTCTACAGGACTACATGCCTGTGCCCAAGAAAGAAGACTGGCAGAAAATAGCTCAGGATTTCAGTTCCCTCTGGGCTTTCCCAAACTGCCTAGGTGAATGAATGAATGAATGAAAACTTTATTTAACAGATTGCAGAATGGGTACAATACAGTACGGCTCAATACACACAATTGTTAAGGGGCTGCAGACCAGAGAAGGACTTTCGTCTTGTTTACATCAGGGTCCCCTATTTTCAATTCATAGTGACATTCATGACATACACAACATACATGACATGTATCAATGGCATAAGGACATACATGGGCAGGGATTCACATCTTTTTACGGCTGTGGGTAGGGCGTTCCACATTGTTGTGCCATAATTGCGAATTTTTTATTGTGTGTTGTTTTATAGGTGCAGTTGATGGGAAGCACGTCATAATTCAAGCCCCACCTTGCAGCGGTTCCCTTTATTTTAACTATAAGGGAACCTTCTCCATCGTACTCCTCGCCATAGTGGATGCCCACTACCGCTTCCGCATGGTCGATGTGGGAGCATATGGGAGAAGCAGCGATGGGGGAACGCTGTCTGCCTCCGCATTCGGCAGGGCCCTACGCCAAGGGACATTGGACCTGCCAGAGGACACCCCTCTCCCAGGCGCAGAGGACCTGGGCCCCGTACCCCATGTCTTTGTGGCAGATGAGGCCTTCCCTCTGCGAAGGCACATGATGAGGCCCTACGCAGGGCGAACAGAGGGAGAGAAGAGGGTCTTTAACTACAGGTACTATATACCTGTATGTCATGTATGTCCCTATGCCATAAATATCATGATGAATTGAAAATGGGGGACCCTGATGATGATGAAGATGATGAATAGTTTTATTTTCTGTCTTTGTTTACAGATAAATCAAAAACACACATGTGTGGACTTTCAAAAGGAAAAGAAAAAAAGAAAAAATCACAAATGTACATATTCAAAGTAAGCTCACACACGAAATCCAAACTCAATGACCGAAAAAAGGAATAGGCTGAAGCACATGCTTATTTTTGCCTATCCTTTACAATTCTTAAAAACTAAATATACTTTAATATAAGAAAGAACATTTAAAATATGCTGCAAGATATAATTTTTTTCTTTTTCTTTAACACTTTAATCGCCGATGACGTGTTTAGACGTCATTCCTAGCCATGCTCATTCTGCCGAAGACGCCGTAACTCGTCTTTGATATCAATATTTCAAAAATCTGTGATCGAAATCATATTTCTCCTCCGGGGACCTGGGATATACTGCAAAGCTCCACTCAACTCTCTAGCGGTTCAAGAGCGCCATCTGGTGGCCGATCGGCAGATCGCCAACAGGAAGCGACTCGTCAAACCGGAAGTGCTCATCCATATGTCGTCCGGGCACTCGCTATCGTTAGAGAGACTCCGTCTTGACACAGTGAACATCGATCGGTGCAAATAACTCGAAAAAACAACATGATTTGGACGTATATACTATTATACAACCTGGAAATGGATCGGGCATTTCTCCATCCCATAATAGAAAACATTCTGTTCCACGCTCATCTGCCAGCGGCGCGAGGAAGCCACGGTGAGTTGCAGCGTTATATTCTAACGTGTTCCATATAAACTGCTATGATGATCATATGACCCACACTGGATGAATCATCTAATGCTGCCCACGGAATTATAAACGACCCCCCGCCCATCCGGTCATCATCAGATGATACGTAGTAACTTCTAGAAGTACCTCCAGTTGAAATTTATTATCTGGCACAGATCGCTATCAAACTGTATTTCATCATGCATATAATGCATTTGGGGCTATAAATCACGTTCTGAAGAAAGCTGCAGAAAACGATAAAAACATACTTATACTTTAGACCGTATTTTAGTATGAATATGTGAATGAAAAAGTATAACGTTGCTACACACTGAACAATATATATAGGACCTTGAATGGGCCATGATAATGATAACTTCTCCATAGACAAATAGAGATGGCGAGGGATGGTAAATTATGAATTTAACCATGGCGATCAAAGTGTTAAGAGAAAAAAGAAAAGAGAAAATAAATGTTTGATGTTTTACTAAAAACTGTACTCCTGAATTATTTTATCCTTCAGGGCCTTTTTAAATCTCCCGAGAGGTACACAACTTCAACCCGCCACTAAGACTATTCCACAATTTAACTCCCAAAATGTAAACACATCTAGCTTTTACATTAGTTCTTACCTTTTTATATGTTTTAAGAATACACAACCCTCTTAAATTATCATTTCCTTCTCTTGGTTGAAAGAGACATTGAATACAAGCTGGTAGGTTCTTACTCTTAGCACGAAAAATGATCTCCAAGGTTTTTATGTAAACCATATCTACACATTTTAATGTGCAGGACTTTATGAATAATGGATTTGTCGATACAAGATAACTAGCTTTATTTATTATTCTAATAGCTCTTTTCTGTAGTTTAATAATAGGATCTATATTTGTTTTATAAACATTCCCCCAGACCTCAACACAATATGACATGTATGGCACCACAAGTGAAAAATACAATAATATGCAAAAATGTCTGGTTTAACAGCTCCCTTGTTTTGTACAGAATGCCAACAGATTTGGCTAATTTACCTTTGATATATTGTATATGTGGCTTCCAACAGAGTTTGTGATCTATAATCACACCTAAGAATTTTGTTTCATATACTCTTTCAATTTCGGTTCCATTTAAATTCAGTTAAATTTCACAGTCGGTAGGAACACCACCAAATACTATACATTTTGTTTTGTTTTCATTAAGAGACAACTTATTCCTATCAAACCATTTCTTTAACTTTATCAATTCCCTTTCTACTGTTTTCAATAATTCTTTTATGTCCTCCCCTGAACAAAGTAAATTAGTATCATCAGCAAACGTAACAATTTTCAAAATATTCAATACTGTAAAAATATCATTTAAATAAAGTATAAATACCTTTGGTCCCAATATGGAACCATGTGGAACACCACAAGTTACTCTTCTAAGATGTGATTCTGTATTATTAATATTTACATATTGAAACCTATGTAAACTGATGTAAACAAGACAAACGTCTTTCTCTGGTCTGCATCCCCTTAACCCTTTCACTGCCACACTACAGAAGGTTAACCCTTTACTATCACACAACCGAGGGTTAACCTTCTGTAGTGTGGCAGTGAAAGGGTTAACCTGCTGTCGTGTGGCAGTGAAAAGGGTTAACAATTGTGTGTATTGAGCCGTACTGTATTGTACCCATTCTGCAATCTGTTAAATAAAGTTTTCATTCATTCATTCATTCATTCATTCATTCAGGCTCTCCCACGCCAGAAGAATGGTGGAGTGCTCTTTCGGCATCACGGCGGCTCAGTGGAGGCTGTGTAGGAGGGTGCTGGGTGTGTCAGTGGAGGCTGTGTAGGAGGGTGCTGGGTGTGTCAGTGGAGGCTGTGTAGGAGGGTGCTGGGTGTGTCAGTGGAGGCTGTGTAGGAGGGTGCTGGGTGTGTCAGTGGAGGCTGTGTAGGAGGGTGCTGGGTGTGTCAGTGGAGGCTGTGTAGGAGGGTGCTGGGTGTGTCTCCAGAGGTTGCAGAGAAAGTTGTGAAAGCAACATGCATGCTCCACAACTTCATGAGGTATATATAAATATCTGTATGTCATAAATGTCCTGATGAATTGGAAATGGGGGACCCTGATGTAAACAAGATGAAAATCTTTCATCCCCTTAACAGTTGTTTGTATTGAGCCGTACTGTATTGTACCCATTCTGCAATTAATAATGTTTTCAATCAATCAATCAGGTGGGACGATGGATCTGCGCCGGTGCCTGCGGTGCCAGCAGAGCCACTCCCTGGTGCCCAGGCCCTCAGAAGGATGGGAAGCAACAACGCCACCAGAGAGGCCATTACTGTCAGGGAAACCTTTACTGGGTACTTCTCAGCAGCAGCTGCAGGACAGGTGCCATGGATCATCTGAGGAGCTCCTCCTGCTACCTCCTGTATTCACCTGGATCATCTGAGGAGCTCCTCCTGCTACTTCCTGTATTCACCTGGATCATCTGAGGAGCTCCTATACTGCTACCTCCTGTATTCACCTGGATCATCTGAGGAGCTCCTATACTGCTACCTCCTGTATTCACCTGGATCATCTGAGGAGCTCCTATACTGCTACCTCCTGTATTCACCTGGATCATCTGAGGAGCTCCTATACTGCTACCTCCTGTATTCACCTGGATCATCTGAGGAGCTCCTATACTGCTACCTCCTGTATTCACCTGGATCATCTGAGGAGCTCCTCCTGCTACCTCCTGTATTCACCTGGATCATCTGAGGAGCTCCTATACTGCTACCTCCTGTATTCACCTGGATAATCTGAGGAGCTCCTATACTGCTACCTCCTGTATTCACCTGGATCATCTGAGGAGCTCCTATACTGCTACCTCCTGTATTCACCTGGATCACCTGAGGAGCTCCTATACTGCTACCTCCTGTATTCACCTGGATCATCTGAGGAGCTCCTACCTCCTGTATTCACCTGGATCATCTGAGGAGCTCCTACTGCTACCTCCTGTATTCACCAGCTTTTCAGAGCCCCCCACTTTGTTCTGAGAGAGTTGTTCCTATGCAGCTCAACCAAGATGATCCTTGTATCCAACATGCTTGGACGGTGACCACAATAACTATTTATTACCAACAATTTTGTATAAATGTTATTCATAACTAGCATAATGTTTTGGCTATTACGATGCAAATCAAGATTAAACTTTGACCAATGTTATACAGATTACAATATGGGCACAGGTACATTTAGACATTGAACTGATTATTTAAACAGTGTGTTACATATTTATTTATTTACAGATCATCAAAGGCACAGGTCAATTGTTAAAATTTAATTAAATCATTAAAAACAAGCAAACCTAAAAACAATTGAACTGATTACAATTAAATTAAACCATTAAAAACAAGCAAACCTAAAAACAATTGAACTGATTACAATTAAATTAAATCATTAAAAACAAGTAAACCTAAAAACAATTGAACTGATTACAATAAAACAAAGAAAACCTAAAACTAAACTGGAAACTGAGCCTCATGCAAAACCTGCTGGATCTTCATTCTGACAAGTGAATTCTTTTCACCGGCAAGTGTGTCCAAAGCTGGCAGCAGGCTCAATAAAAAATTGTCATTGCCGTTGACCGGGACTGGGACTTTCCTGATTACCCCCATCAGTTCCTGCTTGTAGGTAGTCAGGGGGGCTGCAGGTGGTGGTGGTGGAAAAGGAGCCCTGCGGTTATGTCCCCGACGAATGATGGAGGTGCCAGGGACCTCACTCTGTGCAGCAGGTGGTGGAGCAGCTATCCCCATCTCCGCTGGTGGTGCAGAGCGGGGCAGTGTTGTGGATGGACCGGGACCCTCCTCCTCCTCACTGCTCAAACCTTGGGTCATCTGGGTGACAGACGACAGAATATCTCAGTTTTGGAGATAAATGACTAGAATAGTTCAATTAAGTTTCCACTTTTTCCAGTTTTCCACAAAATGCCAAAGCTATATATATATATATATAGTTTGCCATTATGTAAACAAACCTGATTACATCAGTGGTATCTCACACACATTCTGAGAATGTTTAACAATAAAAACCTTGTGACTGGAAATGTTATCTATGTCCATCTGTGTTAAATCTCTGTACAGCTTTTTACACTAGTTAATATATAACTCTTATAAACAACAGCCAAGGTTGAGGAGATATGACATTCTGGTCAGACGCTGGTGTGTCTCTGATGATGAACTGAGCACTTTTCTGTGGGCATGGAAACAGAAATAAACTATGTTCTATATTTTTATACAAATTGACTCGATCTGAATTCCTACAGCTTCACTGTTTGGCTCATTGGAATATTCCACAACAACCTTCATCTCCTACTCCCTGCTTGCACTGAAGTGATCAGGCCCTAAAGTCAATTATTACCTCTGACATATATGATGGAGACATGGAGGCGAGCAAGGAGTCCACAGTCTGCCGGCTCTCCATCTCCCTGAAATTGCTGCTGGTCTCCCTGTCTTGCATGTGTGGCTCTAAAAAAATGAGAATGCTCAAATATTTCCATCTTTTTCTTTCTCCAGCTTCTGCTCCACTCTTCTTCTCTTTGTCAGCCTTTCTATCTTTCCTATATTTGTCCCTCAAGTACTTCCACTTTGATGGCAACGATCACCTATAATCAGATAGCAGACAATTATTATTATTAAATAATGAGATTATGTAAAAGGTATCAGATTGACATCGCTAGCTAATGATAACTATGCTAACAATATAACGACGATATCATTTTGTACAGTGGATGATATAAACAAATAACTCACCAGCAACATTCAGGGTCCTGCCAATCTGGTCCCACAAACGGGCTTTCCTGTCTTTGTTATGATCATTTTTATCGGACATATCATACAGCTCCGGGTAGGTGGAGACGCGTATCTGCCATGCGAGACTAGACGAGAGGCTCTTGTAACCCAGGTTTCAGATGCATACCTATTTAAGTTATAAGAACATAAATAGTTAATGCCATTGGATAAGAACATAAGCAGTTAAAGTATAGTATATAAGAACATATGTGATATTATTGGGTACCAAGTCTTTTGAATTACAACATTGCCCTTTAATCCGCGTCATGACGTGAGTGAGAGATGTTGCGACAGCCACGTTTTGCTTTACGGCGCACGCCTTGCCTTACAATGTCTCAACGTTACAGAGTCTCGTGCTACTGCGCAGATGCAGACACTCATTCCATGGATAAGCCACACTTGAACAGAGCTGATAATGTTGCTGGATAATGAGATAATAGTATGATAAAAACAGTTATCAAACAGTTATAAAAGATTCCCCCAGTTGCACAACCGAAGACGCGTTGCAGTAAAGTAACTGTAGCCTGCGGTTTTGGTGAGTTAAATCAATATTGTGTGCTATTCAATTGTCGAGTGTACAGAATGGTTAGCTTCATGCTACATGCTAATAACGTTAAACGTAGTTTCATTCTGAGTCATACATGAACTGCCCAAGCTCAATTTGGTTAAATGGAAACTGGGAAGGAACCATTTCAGAAGTACTTATAATTGTATTGATGTGCTGTACGATAAGAACATGGTCTATATACGTTTTGAATGTTTTGAGAGTTTTATATGAACGTGAGGAATGTTCCACATGCTAGCGCACTTTAGCCTAAATTAGCATGTGCCATATGATCCCATGTGCAGTGATAAGATAGCCTGCTTTAGCTTAGCATAACTAAAAGCAGCCTGGTTGATTATTCATTCTGAGAGCAATGAAAAGATTTGATAAAGATGGTAAATAGCTTTTATTTTCTGAATGCCTGCTCACAAGCAGGCCAGGTTTTAGGTAACCCCAGCACTCCGTTCTACCCTGGGAGCAGTTCCAGACCACCCATCACCACGTGTGCCCACGAGGGGACGAGGCGGTGTGCTGGATGATACAAGATGGCGAGCCAACCCACTGAACCCCTGATATAACTCAAGGCTAATGCCAGCCTGAATTGAATACTCCTGTTGCTCAACCCCTGTTGCCTCAACGGTCCGGTAGGATGGAACTGATTGAACTTGAATTATAGGAACTTCCACGGATTGAACTGATTGAACGAGAGCACAAGGACATTCCAAGGGCTTCGACCCCGTTCACCTTTTGTTATTTTGATATTGTATTTTGTATTTGATTTGATATATGGGTACTGATATTTCTCCTATAAGAAGGGAGACTTAAAGGGTAATTACACCCAGTAAGCTACTAGAGCCACTGATAAGCTATGAGAACCACTGATAAGCTACTCGAACCACTGATGGTTCTCATGTAAAGAAAGAAGGTTTAAAGGGTAATTTCACCTAAAAGGTATTTGCATTCCCATAACCTAGAATATTGATGACATTGATTATAGTTGAATCACTGATGGTTCTTCTGTAAAGAAAGAAGGTTTAAAGGGTAATTTCACCTAAAAGGTATTTGCATTCCCATAACCTAGAATATTCCAATTGGTACTTTTATTGTGTTACACCTTCCAAGGAAGAGTTTAAAGGAGCATTTCACCTATTAAGGTATTTGCATTCCCTGCACATTTAAAGGTTTAAATGAATATGTAGACATTTACCTGGTGAAATGATAAACTGAAATAGAGTTTACTGATGATAAAAGGATACGTCTAATATCCAATCTTTTTTTAGCTAGAGATAACCTCAGAGACGTCTGAACCAAACCTAATGTGTTGATCTAATCAATCTAGGACTTGATATCGAACTAACCCTGCTTAAAGGAGAGGTTATTGAAAGAACCAAAAAGGGATACTTCAAACCACTGCTACCGTTTACGTCTGTATGTCTAGCTAGCGCGCATTTAATTAATAAACCGGTTATTGTTATAACTCTGTCTCTGGTCCACTATTCTTATATTGTGTATATTACTCCTCTCCTCGTTTCGTACCTAGAACTGTGCCAGTGGCGAACAGCTGTTACAAGTAGGTGACACAAGTGCTACACTCTCGTGAAATTTGAAGTGTCCGACGTTCTGACTCCTCCCCCGGCTGCACTCGGCTACTCTCGTCTATTTTCGAGGCGAGCCAAAATCAATCTCGAACACACCTATTGTGTCGCGAGTCCTACAGATAGCGCCACTGCTGTGATTGGTTGTCTGAATATGCGCTCGGCGCACCGCTCTGGAAAGTTCAGAAAGTTTCAACTCTCTAGTCGAGGCTGTGTGCGGCCGCATAAAAAAGCTGAAAGGCGCTGAAAAAAGAAGCTGACTGCAGCGCATTACCTGTATGCGGCCGCAATCGGCCGCATACGCTCCCTCCCCATTGGAATACATTGAAAAAAGACGCTTGCGCCCAGAAATATGAGGCAGGTGGACCCGGGCCCTTAGACCCCGGGTCAACATTGACCCGCTAACAACGGTCAGTGGTGCCAATTCCTAACACAACATGAGGGTGTAACGGTTCCAGGGAGGACAATGAGAACTTTGCTCACAAAGTGAACATTGACCACAATGGAAACAGTGGTCTCCTACCTCCCTCTAGTGGTCACCATCAGATGGGCCAGATGATGCAAGCCACTATTTTGTGTTTCTTTAAAATAGTTGAGTTAATTTCTTCATTTATGTTGTCCTGGGCTTTTCCTTTCCTTGTTTAATTGTCATCCCCCTGTCTGGTTGTTGTTTGTGATATTGCCTTGGTTGTTGTTGTGAATTGCTTTTGTGTCTAGTTGGTGTTTAATTGTTTCTATGTTTTTGGACTGGCCATGCCAGGTGTTGTCAATTGTAATTAGTCTAGTATTTAAGTGTGTGTCCTTCCTCTGTTCTGTGTGGCGACATACCTCCAGTTTCCCCCCGTTCCTGTCCACGTCATGTTGCACTGTGTTTTCATTCTAAGTAAGTTTTGTTGTTCCGGTTTATTTTCCTTATTCTCAAGTTCGCTGTTTCACTAGTGCCAGCACTGCTGCGCCGTTTATGTTCTTTTTGTTATTTGTAGTTTAACCTTGCTCCCTCGGTTCTAAAATAAATAGAACACCACCTTTTTGTGAAGAGCAACCACCATCTCCGTTCTCTTGTCATTCTGCACCACCGTCTCCGTTATCCTGTCATTCTGTAGTTCTGGGGCTCCTCCATCGTTCTGCATATTGGGTTCCGTTCTTCCCCTAATCCTAACAGAGGGTTAAGGAAATAGGATTTTCTGTGGGTGTGATCATCCAGTCTAAAAACGTTTGCAAGAAATCTGTCAGTGTTTTGTCCTCTGCATCAAGAAATCTGTCAGTGTTTTGTATTCTGCATCAAGAACTATGTCAGTGTTTTGTACTCTGCATCAATAACTATGTCAGTGTTTTGTCCTCTGCATCAAGAACTATGTCAGTGTTTTGTACTCTGCATCAAGAACTATGTCAGTGTTTTGTACTCTGCATCAGACGCTGCAACACTTGATTGACTCATTTTTATTTATTTAAATGTGACTTTACGAGGCTATATTTAATGTCTCTATATCTAACTTTTTTTCACTGGATTCAAAGTCTGTACAATAACAAAAGAAAAGTGTGTGCGATTGTGCCCTCTAGTGGTGAGAAATGTACGATGTCAGCAGGGGTGCATTGCTCATGGGACGGGGTTGCACGCCGTGCAACCGGCTCTGTGAGCAGAAGCACGCGCACGCACGGATGTGCACACAGGAATGCGCTGCACTCGACTGATGCGCCAACTTGTTAAGTACCCACCTGACTACTTTGCATAACAATAGCGCCGATCGTCAGGTGTGTTCAAATACGTTCTGAGATACATTCACAAAACTTGTAAATGAAATGTGTTACATTCCATTCGTATAGGTAATTAGGCATTGTCTTTAGTCTGTGATTATGCGAGGGAACATTTATGGGCATGAGCGGGAGCGCAGGCATGTGGCGTCATTAAAACACCGTGCAACCAGCTTTGAAATCAGCAACGCAACACTGGATGTCAGTGTTGACCTGTTTTGACTTTTTGTTACTGATGAGAGATGAGATGAGAGATGGTCTAGAATCTAGATGTGAAATGCAGAGTGGTGCCCCCACTGCGTGTAGCTTTTCTCCAACGCGTCCGTGTTTCCGTTTTGCGCTCTGATTGGCCAGGTCATGTGACATGTGCGCCAATCGTGGGACGGCAAGTTCTGCGCCTATTTCCGGGTCGAACAGCCTGCAAACTACCTAACGCCTAGTTTATCACTGGTTAAGCTTCGAAGTTGGTTAAGGTTAGAGTTTGGAATCAGGGCAGGCGTTCTATCGCCATGCTCTAAGACAAACTCTAACCTTAACCAACTTCGAAAGAGCGCCTAAGCTTAACCAATGTAAAAACTTGCGGTCCCACGATTGGGCGTACATGTCACATGACCTGGCCAATCAGAGACGCGGAAACACGAACGCGTTGGAGAAAGGCTTCAAGCGTCCCCACTCTCTGGAGCCACATACCCCTTCTGGTCTGGAATCAGATCCTATAGCAGAATTCTCCCTTACCCTGTCTCCAAAATGCTGAGTAGTAGAAATGACCATAATGTGATATATTAGGAGGATAATAGATTATTAGGCGACATGTTAGCGATATATCTGAAGTGTTATCCATTTTGCTCTTATTTTACCCTACATATAATTATATAGCTGCACTATTTTTATAATCGTGATTTTTATCAGGGATGCCCATGTTTTACAACCTGAGATAGACCGGGTTGTTTTTCTTTACCCTTGGGCCTATGTAATGGAATGGTACAGAAAGGGAAACTTCCTCCCACCTGGGACACCCTGTACTGTAAATTAATCATGTGTGCCCTCTGCCTGTCAGCTGGTGAATAGCCATCACCTGCTGCATGACCTCCTACACAGTGTACCCTAACCTAGTAACCTTAACCACTCTCATAACGCCATCCCTAACATGTTTAAATACATGTAAACATATACTGGGCTTGCCGGCCCCATGGGTGCATTTAGTATCCTGATGCTGGGTGATGGGCATGTGGAAGTTGTTGATATCACAAAGAAGATTTTCACCTTTTAGGTGACTATTTGCAGTTGCTGGGATTAGATCAACCCAACCAGTTGCTGGGATTAGATCAGCCGTTCAAGCAGTTGCTCATTTGAAATGATAATAATAATACATTTAATTTTACTCTTTTTACTGTGGTGCTTTAGTCTGTCTCACCATGCTCATTTGATCTAATTCCTTAGCACTAGTTATTTATTGTTGTTTTATTATTTCAATTATTGTGTTGCATTTATTTATTTTATATTTCTATGTTAAGCAATTACTTTAGAGGGCATAATAATCATGATTAACACATTAACTGCCACATAGTTTGCCCGTCTCATACCACTCTCTGCCACCACTCTAAGCCTATGGAGATGTTCACCTTCTTTGCAGGGCTATAACTTTTTAAATTGTATTGCTAAATTGACATTACTATGGCCCATTCAACATCGATTATCTATCGTTCAGGATGTAGGAACGTTATACTTTTTCATTCATAGATTCATACGAAAAAATACCGTCTAGAATATAAATGTTTTTATCGTTTTCTGCAGTAATTCCTAGAACGTGAGTTATAGGCATAAATGCATATATAGATTATCAACTGCCGCTTGTTGCCGATACACGCTATATTAAAAATTTCAACTGTACATGATCCTAAACGTTATGACTCATCATGCGCGGATGAACGGGGGGGGGGGGGGTCGTTTATAATTCCGTGATCGTCAGTAAATGCTTTATGTAGTATGGGTGATATATTGATCAGAGCAGTTTGCATTAATAATAATAAACAATCACGCTGAAAATGACATCAGCGTCCTCTTACCGTTCGCCGATGAGACTGGAGGAAAAAGATCCCACTTATTTGACGTGGATCGACTAGATCCATTTCCGGTTTGTATAATAATAATAAACGCCCAAATCATATCGATTATTGAGTTATGGCAGGGATCCATATACACGGATGTGTGTCTAGAGTCCCGCAACAATATTTGAGTGCCGGACGCATTTCCCCGGTGCACGGAGATCACCAGAGATCCATTTCCGGTTGTAACTCGCCCGATCACCACCAGGCGGCAGTATTGAAGCGTTGCAGAGTTGTGCAGGCTCCCACTGTATCAGCCGAGGCTGGGTGAGGGAATTATGAATACCATGGCGAAAAAATGAAATATGATCTCAATAACGTTGTACGCCGTGGAATGGCGGAATTAGCATGACCTTGAAACCCGTCGTACAACGTGATTGGCGGTCAATGTGTTAAGCACCTATTGAGTAATTTGATGTTAAACTATTGATTATCGTTACTCAAGTCTCAGACCTGATGACCTGAAATCCTTCCACTTCCTAATGACACATTCAGTAAAGACCTGTCCATCTGTTTACCTCCAATTCAGAGTGAAAACCATCAGGTGAATAATATTTGTTCTATCGCGGCATGGTGTAGTAGTGGTTAATACTGTTGCCTCACAGCTAGAAGGTCCAGGGTTCGATTCCCGCTTGGGGACCAGGTTGCCGCGTTGCCAGGTACCCAGTTTGCATGTTCTCACCTCGCTCGCAAGGGTTTCCCTTCCCGATAAGATAAACCCAATGGAAAAACATGCAGAACAGATCACTGTCGCGTCCTTGACAAAGACGGACAGGAGCACTTGGATTGGTCCCCTGCATGTCAATGTGTGCAATGAATAAAGACTTCTTCAAAGTCCAGTTTAATATACTTTAACATTTAGGTCCAAGGTAATTTATTATTTATAAAAGTAAGGCATTACATGCTCCGCTTGATAGGAGTTAACTCAACCTGGAATATAACCTCTCCTGGATATCTGTATACATGGCATTGGACTTTCCCCCAGATCTTAATATTGATAATTGAAAACAGGAAGAATGGCTTCTCGTTTACCTGGGTACACAATTCAATATTAGTACCTGGCTCTACTTTTTCACATGTATATGCGTTAGTATCAGCATATTTAAACAGGGTTTCTGAAACACAAGCTAGTGGTGGTGACTAGTGGTCTCCACTCCCAGAGCGGACAATATTGATGGTTGACTCTTTCTGAACTGCAGTACATTTGATTGCTAAAGATTGAAAATGTTCTGCTAAAGTGCTGTATTGTTTTAAATCAAGAAGTTTCTTCCATTCAATCACATAACACAATATCGTCTATGGCAGTTGTGTCCTGCATGTCTTTCCATCTAAGTGGAACTACAAGATTAGTACCCATATATTCAAGGACTGCTCAATGATGAGAATAAAATGTATAAACATTTATATATTGTTTAATGTCTAAACAAAACGTGAAAAATATATTGTAATATAATAGATTCACTGTATGGTAACATAGAGAGCCATTAAAAGAGATATATCTTGAATGCATAAACATATTACTTCAGAGTTACTTTTTTTATGTGCTCCAATATATTCCACTGCACCATTAATCTATAAATGCAGACATGTAATCATTGTAAATACATCACATATAAACATAACACTGCCTGTTCATGGCACAATCTTGATGTAACTAAGAGATTATTTTCATGCATGAATTACTAGACACACGCATGCACACATAAATGCATGCACACATATACACACACATACACGCATGAACACACACATACACAGTAAATTGAGGGGAAAAGATCTGTAGCATGCTTGTCCCCCCAAAACACACTGAAGCCCCTTTCACACATGCACTGGACTCCCGACAACCTGCACAGTAATCAGAACTGTGAACCGTTTGCTCGTAATCCAAAATGAACCGTTCATGAGAAATAAACATTTTGGATTGTAAAAAATTGTTTCACAATGTAATATTTCTTTTTTTGCACTGTTGGTTGCTTATTTCACTGTATTGAATACCATTGATCCTAATTCATTTAATTTCACACCTTTATTTTAACTAGAAAAAAGTTAAGATTGCCCTCATTTGCAGCGATGTCAGGTATAGAAAAGAAGAAATATTTTAACGTTAAATACATACATTTACATTGTCATTTAGCTGACGCTTTTATCCAAAGCGACCTACAAGTTCTGTACGACAAGTCATCAGGAAGGGTACAGCTCTATCAGCTGAGTAACAATGTTCATCAAAGTGTTGCGTGATACCGTGTAGGTTAGTTTATTAGGACAAGTGCATGACAGTAAGGTTAGTTAGGGTTAGACATATTTTATTTATCTTTTTATTTTTAATATCTAGGGACATCTATGGATGTCAGGGAATGTATTCAGGTATATTGTGTCTGTTACTAGGCTTGAGTAAATTGCAACAAAGGACAATATAAATTATGATTTTTCTTAGCATATTTGACGGTGAAAAATACCAGACATGAAAAATGGCCACTGAGCTCGTTCAGCACCTTCTTGAGATCACCTGTACAAATAAATCTAAGGAAATGAATAAAGGGAAGATGATTAAACAGAAGGTTTTGTAGATACAGTACTGAATTCTGCCATCCGGACACAGGCAATTTGAAATATTATTATAGAATATAGAATATCAGGCCTATAAATGACCATATTATAGCCAATTCGCACATCTATGGATTGGCCCAAATCTCTTTCCAGTGGCAAAGTTCAATCTGGATTTAGTATCACCAGGCGTGCAGCAAGAACTGAGAATGAAATTTACTGTAAGTAGAGTTCCATTCTTATAATGGATATCCGCCATTTTGGATCGGATTGGACTCTTTAATTCTCCAGAGGTACTGAAGCTCTTCTCACACTGGTCAGAGTGTTAGGGCTTCTCTCATGTATGAATGCGCTGGTGACTCTTTAATTCTCCAGAGGACTTGACGCTCTTCCCACACTGGTCACAGTGGTAGGGCTTCTCTCCTGTATGAATGCGCTGGTGACTCTTTAATTCTCCAGAGGACTTGACGCTCTTCCCACACTGGTCACAGTGGTAGGGCTTCTCTCCTGTATGAATGCGCTGGTGAATCTTTAATTGTCCAGAGGTCTTGACGCCCTTCCCACACTGGTCACAGTGGTAGGGCTTCTCTCCTGTATGAATGCGCTGGTGAATCATTAAGTCTCCAGATTGACTGAAGCTCTTCTCACACTGGTCACAGTGGTAGGGCTTCTCTCCTGTATGAATGCGCTGGTGACTCTTTAATTCTCCAGAGGACTTGACGCTCTTCCCACACTGGTCACAGTGGTAGGGCTTCTCTCCTGTATGAATGCGCTGGTGAATCCTAAAGTCTCCACATTGACTGAAGCTCTTATCACACAGGTCACAGTGGTAGGGCTTCTCTCCTGTATGAATGCGCTGGTGTCTCTTTAATTTTCCAAATACACTAAAGCTCTTCTCACACTGGTCACAGTGGTAGGGCTTCTCTCCTGTATGAATGCGCTGGTGAATCTGTAAGTGTCCAAATTGACTGAAGCTCTTCTCACACTGGTCACAGTGGTAGGGCTTCTCTCCTCTATGAATGCGCTGGTGAGTCTTTAAGTGTTCAGATCGACTGAAGCACGTTCCACACTGGTCACAGTGGTAGGGCTTCTCTCCTGTATGAATGCGCTGGTGACTCTTTAAGTCTCCAGATTGACTGAAGCTTTTCTCACACTGGTCACAGTGGTAGGGCTTCTCTCCTGTATGAATGCGCTGGTGAATCTTTAATTGTGTAAAGGTACTGAAGCTCTTCTCACACTGGTCACAGTGGCAGGGCTTCTCTCCTGTATGAATACGCTGGTGTTTCTTTAAGTCTCCAGAGTTACGGAAGCGCGTTCCACACTGGTCACAGTGGTAGGGCTTCTCTCCTGTATGAATGCGCTGGTGTTTCTTTAAGTCTCCAGAGTTACGGAAGCTCTTCTCACACTGGCCACAGTGGTAGGGCTTCTCTCCTGTATGAATGCGCTGGTGAATCTTTAATTGTGTAAAGGTACTGAAGCTCTTCTCACACTGGTCACAGTGGCAGGGCTTCTCTCCTGTATCAATACGCTGGTGTATTATAAAAGCTGCCTTTTTGATGAAGCGCTTTCCACACTGGTCACAGCAGTGAGGCCTTGACTCATTTATATCTCTGCTTGTTGTTGGGGAGCAATGCAGCAATTGTGCCTGGAGAAGAGAAGTACACCAATTAAGAGTTCATATTTTGTGTGTTTTGCATTAGTTCAGTTTCAGTTCAGTTATTTTTTATTTTGGGCTTTGGACACACAACAACGGTCATTCCTAGATTTGTGCTTATTTTTAGTCATTATGACCACACTGGCAGGGACGTCATACGCCAGTCACTTATTGACCTAAACTCCGGACTTAAAGAGGAGTTTAGAGATACTTTATGCCAAGATTGGCCATCGGAGATCAAGCGGGACAAAGGCGGCGGTAGGACAAAGAGAAAGAGAAGTGGAGTCAGATTAAGGCTAAAAATATCTGCTTACCGACCGGCGATCCCATCCATCTTCCTGGCAAATGCACGTTCGCTGGAGACCAGGATGGACGATTTAAGGGTGCGGGTCCGGTAAGAGCGTCGGCGGGGGTGTCTGCCTCATTACCAACAACGGTTGGGTTAGCCCCAAGGAGATAAAGATACTCTCCCGTTCATGCTCCCCGGACATGGAACATCTCTCCATTCAATGTCGCCCATTCCACCTCCCCCGAGAGTTTACCGCCATCATTATGACCGCGGTGTACATCCCTCCCCAAGCGAACACCGCCAGGGCTCTGGCAGAGCTGGCGGAGCATCTCAACATCCACCAGATTAAACATCCAGACGCAGCCATGGTCATTGCCGGCGACTTCAATCAGACGAATCTGAAAAAAGTGATGCCATCCTTTTTTCAGCACATCGTCTGCTCCACCAGGGGAGGAAACACGCTCGACCACTGCTACACCCCCGTTCAGAGCCTGGTACAAAGCTGTACCGGCTCCTCCACTAGCGGGAGCCACAAGCACATCGGACCATGACTCCATCTTGCTCATTCCTGTTTACAAGCAGAGATCACGTGACGCCGTCATGTCACGTGAGGTAAAAAGATGGTCCGAGCGACGACGCCTCTCTCGCGGACAAACTCAACTCCTTCTACGCTCGGTTTGGTGCAGACAGTGGCACCGCTAGGTCAACGGCTAGTGACGTCACCGGCGCGCCGGCTGTTGTGGAGGGGGGGGGCAGCGTGTATTCTTTCGGCAACTGGCTTGTCCTTCCGCGTTCCCGTTTGGCGCTCTGATTGGCCAGGTCATGTGACATGTGCGCCCAATAGCGTCTTTGCCCATTTCTGCGTCAAACAGCCTGCAAACTACCTGGCGTTCTATCGCCATGCTCTAAGACAAACTCTAACCTTAACCAACTTCGAAAGAGTGCCTAAGCTTAACCGTGCAAAAACTTGCCGTCCCACGATTGGCGCTCATGTCACATGACCTGGCCAATCAGAGCGCCAAACGGGAACGTGGAAGGACAAGCCAGTTGCCGAAAGGATTCACGCGGGGGGCATCCGCGGGGGGGCGGGGACGCTCTCTCATTGTCGGTACACAGTGTGAGAAGAGCATTTATGCAGGTGAACACCAGAAAGGCTGCTGGCCCAGATGGAATAACAGGACGCATACTTAAGCCCTGTGCCAACCAGCTAGCCCCTGTGTTTACCACCATATTTAATCGATCCCTGGTGGAGTCAGTGGTCCCTGCCTGCTTCAAGATGTCTACCATTATCCCGGTACCAAAGAAACCCTCCCCAACAGGTCTCAATGACTACAGACTGGTGGCACTCACCTCTGTGGCCATGAAATGTTTCGAGAGGCTGGTCAAGGATCACATTTGTGCCTCCCTCATTTGCATACAGGCCCACTGATGATGCGGTCTCCCAAGTACTGCACAGCACCCTCTCTCACCTAGAACGCCAGAAGGGGGGCTATGTGAGACTGTTGTTCATTGACTACAGCTCAGCGTTCAACACCATAGTCCCCACCAGACTGGTGGACAAGCTGATCGAGCTGGGTCTGAGCTCCGCTCTGAGCGCCTGGATACTGGACTTTCTGAGCGAAAGGCCCCAGGCGGTCAGGGTGGGGGGCCAGACCTCCAACACCATCACCCTGAGCATCGGGTCCCCCCAGGGCTGTGTTCTGAGCCCCCTGCTGTACTCACTATACACACATGACTGTGTGGCCAAGTTCAGCTCCAACTCCATAGTGAAGTTTGCGGACGACACAGTGGTGGTGGGGCTGATCTCGGACAACGACGAGAAGGCCTACCAGGAGGAGGTTGAGGTACTGGAACGCTGGTGCCAGGACAACAGCCTGCTCCTGAACATTGGTAAAACCAAGGAGCTGATCGTGGATTTTAGGAGGAGACAGCAGGAGACACACACACCACTGAGGATAAACGGGGCTACCGTGGACAGGGTGAGCAGCTTCAAGTACCTGGGGGTCCACATCTCAGAGGACCTGACAACACACATAGACTCAGTCGTAAAAAAGGCGAAGCAGCGCCTCCAGGGCCGCCTCAGGGGGTGTGCGAGCAGTGCGGTCGCACAGGGCCTCGCGGGAAGGGGGGGCCTCGCAAAAATTTAAATTAAAAAAAATAAAAAATAAATGTTTTTTATTTATTATTTTTTTAATTATTTTTTATTATTATTATTATTATTTTTGCGAGGCCCCCCTTCCCGCGAGGCCCTTTTTCATCACAGACCTAAAATCTAGTTTTGCTTATATGCTTATATATTTCACATTAGACACGTTTGTAGAATGTGTCTGACTTGTTCCTGGCTCTGCAGATACACAATTGGAGCTCTGAGGCTCTGCAGCAGATATACTATTGGTTTCAATGAGGGGAGGGGTTACATCATGTGTACGCCGGCATGCGTCAGCTGCGTTTGACTATTTCGCGCGTGCAGCTTTGGAGGTTATGCTTAGTTATGCCAGCCAAAACGAAGAGGACGGTCATTCGGCAGATGGACTGAAGATGAAAGTTATTGCATGTTAGACAGTTCAGTCAGGCTAGCCATCCCGACTAAAGGCAGGGACAGCTAGTTAGCTTTAGCTACGTTATAATATTGAGTGCTAACGTGTGGTTCAGTCGGGATAGCCATGATGATGTCGGCTAGTAGCTAGCTTAGCTAAAGGCTAACTAGCGTTAGCTAACCTAGAGAGAGCGCGTGCAGCATTGTTATGCCAAGATGAAGAGGACGGTCATTCGGCAGATGAACTTCGTCAACTCCACGAGGTTGTCTCCATCCTCTTGGACGTTTGGTGAGTTTTTAATGCACTCTATTCTATTCCCGCCGTGGATATATCTCTCTCTCTCTCTCTCTCTCTCGGGAGCCAAACGGGCCGGCTAGCTGTTGTAGTAGCTAACGGTGTGTGGCCTGGTGTCAGCACCTGGTGCGAGGGAGGTGAGCTTGGAGTTTCATTATGAGAATATCTCCATGCTCAAGTCAGCTATAGTCCGCGAGGGACTTGTTGCCGGCACCGCTATGGTAAACACCACTCTGTAGTGGGACGTGTATTGCCTTCTTTTTCCCTTCCCTCTTCGGATGAGAAAAGGAAAACACAGCGGCTGTCTGAAGTGTTGGCCTGTATTGCTTTTCTCACGTTGTACAGTTTTTCAGTGGTAGCCGCATAGCTTGCTTCTGCGTTAGCTAGTGGTTAGCGATAGCCGGGTTGAGCTAACTGTTAGCCAGTTAGCTGTTTAGCTACGACGTTAGCTGCTCGTTTTCGCTCGGCTGGGAACGTTAGCTTGATGCTATCAGTTAGCCTAGAGTTAGCTGTTAGCTTGTGCTACGACCATTGACATTAGCCGTGAGAATAGCAGGCCCTGGCACTCTGACTACGACATCATCTTTGACAGAAGATGTAGTCGGGCCTGCACCATGACAAGGCTCCGGCCATAGCTTCTTTTTGTCCCGCCAGCGAGAGGCCTTTCGTCAACGTGGAAACCTGTGTCGCGGCCTTTCGCCCTGCGTTCCTTGGTGCAGGTAAGATGTCCATTGGACATTACCCCACTCTTCCTTCCTTCCCCTCCCGAATGTTTTGTTAATAACGATGTTTTTTTCCAGGCAAAACATATGTTACTTCACAACATTTGGAGATACGACATGTGCTGTGTGTTAATTGTCTTGGTCGTTTGTGTAGCTTGGGTAGCGTTGGCCAAAGCTGTGTGTGGCCTGGTGTCAGTACCTGGCTACTCTATTTGCAGTTAGCCTATTTAGCTGATGTCGGCCATTGGCTCCTTGCTACTTTGTTTTCTCTGGTATAGACCCTCTTCTCTTTGGATTTAAGTGTTGATCTTTGTCCTTTTGGATCTATGTATATTCATGTTGCCTTTGTGAAGTTATCTTTTCCTTCCGTTTTGTTCTTCCATTAAAAGTTGAATATCCTTTAGGGGCTCATCTTTGCTTATCTCTCTCATACATGCTCTCTCTCTAACACACACACACAGACATGCTCTCTCTCTCTAACACACAAGCTCTCTCTCTCTCTCTTTCTAACACACAGACATGCTCTATATCTCTCTCTAACACACAAAATGACATGCTCTCTCTATATATTTCTCTCTCTTTCTAACACACATATACATGCTCTCTCTCTAACCCACACACACAAACAGACATGCTCTCTCTCTATCTCTCTCTCTGGCCTTGCTCTGGTGGAGGGTCAGGGGTATTACCGGGTCTGTGCAGCGATAACACTGTATATTGACTGTAGAACGGGAGCTCTCTCTCGCTCTCTCTCTTGCTATATGTTGACTGTATCATGCCCAGCCTCGGGCAGCGCTATTATTTAAGAATATGTTGACTGTATGAGAGAGGGAAAAAAAATGACCTCTTAGGGGGGGGGGGGGGCCTCGCGTTTAAATCTCGCACAGGGCCTCGCATTTCTCCCAGGCGGCCCTGAGCGCCTCTACCACCTGAGACAGTTAAGGAAGTTCAGAGTATCTGGGAAGATACTCCAGTCCTTCTACTGCGGAGCTTGACTGGAAACATCACTGCCTGGTATGGAAACAGCACGGCACAGGACAAGAAGGCCCTACAGAGAGTGGTGCGCTCAACCGAGCGTACCACGGGTATTGCACTACCAACCCTGCAGGTCTTATACAACAAGAGGTGCAAATCCAGAGCCTGCAGGATAATGAAAGACCCTCACCACCCCAACAACAGCCTGTTCATGCTGCTGCGGTCAGGCAAACGCCTGCGAACACCAGTAACTAGGACAGAGAGACTTCGGCTCAGCTTCTTCCCCCAGGCCATCAGAGCCTTGAACACTGAACTCTCCACGCACAAGCACACATGAGCACACACACAACACACACACTTGTACACGCTCACACACTACAGGGCTCTACGCTAACCTTTTTCACTAGGGGCACAGGTGCTCCTAAATGAAAAAATTTAGGAGCACACAAAGAAATTTAGGAGCACCCAAAAATATTTAGGAGCACAGTGAAAATATTTCAAGTAACAGAGTTTATTTTTTTTTCAAAAATAAATGTATATTTGTACTGTGCGTGCATGTATGTAAATTAGCTCTTGCTACAACCCTGCATGTTTACATTTTGTATTTTGTACTTGATGTTCATTAACATGTGCTGTCCCTATCAAATAAACTATCAAATCAAACTACTGCTACAAAAGGTTCAGTCACTTAACTTTAGCCCCTTTTATGCATACAATGCTTATGTTTTGGCTGTGTTGCTCTTCTAGAAAAATAATCCTTTCAGGGTTGCCTATTGAAATACTGTACACTTTCCTACTGTACACTTTCCTGATTAATTGAAATGGGGGACCCTGATGTAAACAAGACGAAAGTCTTTCTCTGGTCAGCATCCCCTTAACAATTGTGTGTATTGAGCTGTACTGTATTGTACCCATTCTGCAATCTGTTAATAAAGTTTTCAATCAATCAATCAATCACACCTCCAGTACAGAAACATTGTTTGAGTTTGCGTGTCAGGTAGACCATTGATTGACAGTCGAGTCTGCCAATTACATCACATCGCTTGCACTCCGGCGCTGCAGCTGGACCCATTGCCCACCTCTGCTGTTGATAACGCTAGCCAAGTTATTATACACACAGATACACAGTGGGCCAGTGACTTTGGTGTAGGGGTGTAACAATGCATCGATCCTAAGGGGGAAATTCAACTGCATCGATTTGAAAATGTTAGAATAGATTATCGCAATTTTAATGTGTACACGTTATGTTATTGTCATGTCCGTTACAGCCAACACACTGACATACGCTACTGCATCAACGTTATGATTAACAAAGCAAGGCATTCGTTTTGTTGCATTAACGTTATATTACTATTGCTATCGATAAATCTAGGTGTTCTAAAATCTATTGCTATTGGTAAGAGAGAGACTATAATAAGTTGGTGTCTCGGAAAACGAGAGCCCTGATCGCGGAGTTTCAGGAAGTAAACAAGAAAAATGAGAGCTTCCGATTGGTCATTTGCTTTATTTCCCATGAAACCAGTCACTTCACTCTACTGTGATTGGACCGTTGGCTTGAGTGCAATGTGGGACTTGTAGTTTTTTAACGATCTCGCAGCGGAGGAAAAAAAAGACGAGAGAGGCTATAATCTGTATTCGCACAGCGTGCGCGTAATTGATTTTTACCGTTCGCATACAAATATTTTTAGGGGCATATGCGAGCAATTTGGTCGCACTGTAGAGCCCTGCACTAGCAGCCACTTTAACATGAGCACACACACACTCATGCTGCACACGCTCACACTTATGGTCACTTTACAGAAGGAAAGGTCACTTTAAGAATAGTATAGTATAGCTTGAGATTGTAAAATATAGCATTGTATAGCAGTGTACATAAAGACCCAGTACCTCATCCGTAGCTAACAGTGTATTGCACTACCACAGGACCTAGCATGTCCTACCATGCTCTAAATAACTCATGTACAGATACCGATATGCCCTACTTTGTTTACTTGTTATTGCACAATGTCGTTCTATTGGATTCTTATTATATATTACTATTGTATTATGCACATCGTTGCGGGCAAGACCCCCGCATTTCATTGTATACTTGTATGCCGTGACAAATAAAACTCTATCTGTATCTTGTATTTTTTTAGTCTAGATTTGAATTGATTTATGTTTTCACAATATTTTAGTTAATTTAGTTCAGTTTGTATTTGTCAAGTTCTAAAAAAATGTTATGCTCCAAATGTAGTTATTGATGCGATTTAAAAGTAAATCTGCTCCAAGGGCGGTTATTTAAAACTGGCCAACATTAATAAAATACTGAGATAAAACCCAACATGCAGTTGCCTGAATGAAGATGACGGCGTAGAGGAAGGACGTAGTGGAACGGGCTCCTACACAAAACTCTGACGTATCTTTTAGCGTAAGTATATGATAACTCACGCTGGTGAATATTATTAACCACATCGCTAACAAAGAAATGCCACCCAAAAAACCTGAAGCGAAGTAAGATAAATGCAAGAAGCCGACTGCATCGCCCAACGGTGGTGCTAGCATTAGCGTGAAACCACAAGGAGCTAACTCTCTAGCTAACTCTCTGGCTAATATGTTAGCTAACACCGAGGCTAGCAGTGAAACCCCGCCGGCATGGTTTCTTGGGGAACTGGAAAAAGTATTCGACAGAATACAAACCTTGATGGAACTCAAGTTGAATTCTCTAAATGTCTCGGTGCAAAGTCTTATCAGTGACAACCGGGCGCTAGGGCACCGTGTTAAGCAAATAGAAGTGCATGCTAGCTATAGTGATAGACTCAACTCCCTACAACAAGACCTCAGCGAACATAATAAAAATACAGAGGAAGAAGTCAGCGGTCTGAAAGAAAAGCTTGACGATTTGGAAAACAGAGAGAGAAGACGGAACCTTTACCCTCCACACGGAAGGTGTGGAGGGTTAAAACGCTATCGCTGTCGTACAAGTATGGCTCCCGAAAATAGTAGACCTAGACACCGGGCAATCCATTGAGATCGAACAGGCTCACCGTACACTCCAACGCCGACCAGATGAAGGCAGCCTCCCCTGAGCCATAGTGATCCACCTACTCCGTTTTACTGATGTGTCCCGAATCCTTAAAACGTCCCGGGCCGGGTCGGTGGCAGTTAAGATAATGTATATGGTCCAAACCAAGATGACCCTAACTTCTATGTGAACCTTTTTCTTAAAGTGACATGCACCCCCTCGGAGCTTATAATTGGTGGTGATTTTAACCTGGTATTAGACCCCGCAATAGATAAATCCTTCCCCACCATTTAACCTCAGTGGCCAAGGTCCTTAGAAATAACTTATAGATCTTAATTTATTGGATATATGGCGGGAGCGGCATACATCCAGTGTTAATTTTGTCAACGAAAATGATGACTAAATATAGTCTTGCGGCCGCTATTGCACTCCATTTGAAACGATGTAGTTTGTTTTCTCGGCCGAGCTGCAGCGTGCGGGCGGGGTCTAAATACTCCGGCAAGACAAGCGGTCACCACGGATGCCTCGACGAGTTAATCCGCCCGCCCGTTCATGTGCAATGCTGGATAACGTGGGACAGACTACCGCAACCAGTATTTGGAATCGCAATCAGATAATCGGATTATTCTTTTTGCATTACATCAAAGACAAGGACTATATATTACCAATCTTGTGTTGATCCGATATTTTTTTTTCCCGCGATCGAAGCCTCTCTGTGTGAATGTGTATGTGCTGTGTCTCGTTGGTCACATCACGGCACGGATGGGCGCCCCGCTCCAAACCAATTTCTGTCTTTAACGCGACGTGGGCATAAAGGAATGGCGAAGATGCAAAGCACACCACCACCCTGGCAACAAACACCTCATACGGCTGCACTCGGGCAGGCGTTTCAGCGTTATACACACCCGGACTAAGAGACTGAAGTTTAGTTTCTATCCCAGGGCCATATGTGCACTAAACTCAGCTAAACTCAGCTAGAACAAGACTAGGCAAGCCTAGTTAAGCAAGACCCAGTCAAGAACAAGACTAGGCAAGCCTAGTTAAGCAAGACCCAGCCAAGAACGAGACTAGGCAAGCAATTATAATTTTTTTTAAATTAATACAGTATATCTATATTTGTATCATAATTTATAAAGGTTTTTGTCTAAAATCTGCAAATGGATTATGCAAAACAACTCCCAATGTAATATTTTCTTCCCCATCTTACCACTGACAATCTCTTGAGCGGGATTTCCAAGAGTCTCGTCTGTAGTTTAGCTCCACTTTTCTCTCCAAGCTCCTCATAACCTTGGATTACAAACCAGTCTGTGTCCTTTTCTGAAACTGAGAGAACAGTCATATTTTTATTTGTTTATTAAAAAGGATCCCCATTAGCTGATGCCAATGGCACCAGCTAGTCTTCCTGGGGTCCGAAGTCCCACATATCAATATATACATACAAATATACATCCGTGCACATACATATACACAACTATATACATACATACATATTCAGAATGGTCTTTATTGCCATGTACTTTTCACATACAAGGAATTTGCTTTGGACGTTACTGGTGCGACATTAGCGGACAGATATTAACACATCCGGTGCCGTTAACGTAGAACTACGTTTCTGTCGCCTGATCGTCGAGTGCCGGAAACATAGATCTACGTTTTTCTCACTGTATTTCTTTTATTCGCTTTTGTCATTCATAATTCAGCGGGGCACCTTGTGTATGCTGTACTGAATGTGTCTGAGCTGGCAGACGGTCTTATACCGTCCTCTAACGCCTTCGGCCATTATTGCACCCTGTTAGAAACTGGTTCGTTTATTTTCTCGACAAGGCTGCAGCGTGGGGGCAGGTCCTAAACACTCCGGCAAAACACACGCTTGTAGGGATGGTTTTGACTACTGACCCCACCCGCACGTTGAAGTGCAATGCCCAACAACGTCGGAGACAGGATCGCTGTGGATAACTGGAATGGCGATCAGATATTTGGATTCTTTTTTTTGCATTACATCAGAGACCAGGTAAGGACATTATATGAAAGCTTGCGTTGATCTGATATTTATTTCTACCCCGATCGACGCTGTCTCTGTGTCTGTACGTGTGGCTGTTTGCCGTTGGGTTGCAGGAGGGGGGGGGGGGGGGGGGGGGGGCGGCGCGCCGGTCTAAACAGCATTGCATGCGTCAGTGCCGTCTGGGAGAAATGCGAGGCCCTGTGCGAGATTTAAACGTGAGCCCCCCCCCTAAAGGTAATAATACAACATTTTTATATAATTATAATTATTTTTCTTTTTAATACATTTTTTTTTGCATACAGTCAACGTATTCTTAAATAATAGCACTGCCCGAGGCTGGGCATACAGTCAACATATTCTTAAATAATAGCGCTGCCCGAGGCTGGGCATATGATACAGTCAACGTATTCTTAAATAATAGCGCTGCCCAAGGCTTAGTGGCAATGCACCTGTACAGTCGTACACCTGGCAGTAACAGGGAAAATGCATAAAACACCCCTGGAACCTGATAAACAAGCTTAAAGCCAGGTACATTTTTCAAGCACGACATGCAGATTTGCCTTATTTGAATCGAACTCTATAAGCTTAGTACACACGTCACAAACTGCACGAGTACAGTGTGAGCAGACCCTGTTGCATGATGCAACACACCGAGTGAGAGAGAGAGACCAAGAGAGCATGCGAGAGAGAGAGAGAGAGAGAGCGCAAGAGAGTGCGCGCGAGAGCGAGAGAGAGAGCGAGCAAGAGAGAGAGAGCAAGAGAGAGAGAGAGATCCACGGCAGGAACAGAATAGATTGCATTAAAAATTCACCAAACGTCCAAGAGGAAGGAGACAACCATGGATGACAAAGTTCACCAGTCCATATTGTCCCCCCCATTGGGATGAACTTGGGAGTCTGTTCCTAGTTTATCTGCCAAACGTTAGCACTCGATAACGTAGCTAATGCTAGTTAGCTGTCCCTGCCTTTAGCTAAGCCGACATGGCTAGCCTGACAACTTTCTAACACGCAACAACTTTCATCTTCAGTCCATCTGCCGAATGTCCTCTTCGTCTTGGCATAACCTAATCACTATACTCGGTATTGATAAGCTTACGGCACGCACCGTTATTTCTTCTGCTCCGATGCTGCACATTTGGTTTTCAGAAGTAGGATGCTCTTGGCCAAGACGCTCCCGTGGATAGCGCCGAATAGTCAGACCCCGTACCTGTAACCCCTCCCCTCGTTGAAACAAATAGTATATCTGCAGAGCCGCAGAGCTCCAATAGTGTACCTGCAGAGCCGCAGAGCTCCAATAGTGTATCTGCAGAGCTGCAGAGCTCCAATAGTATATCTGCAGAGCCGCAGGGCCCATAAGTCAGACACATTCTACAAACGTGTCTAATGTGAAATATATAAGCATGTAAGCAAAACTAGATTTTAGGTCTGTGATGGAAAGTGATTGTTAACATTGTTAACCCTTTATCTGCCACAGATTATTCTGATCTTAATCCACTCTCTGCCACCACTATAAGTCTATGGAGATGTTCCCCTTCTTTGCAGGGCTATAACTTTTTAAATTGTTTAGCTAAATTGACATTACTATGGCCCAATCAACGTCAAGTATCTATCGTTTAGGATGTAGCAACGTTCTACTTTTTCATTCACATATTCATACTAAAATACGGTCTAAAGTATAAATATGTTTTTATCGTTTTCTGCAGCATTCTGCAGAACGCGAGTTATAGCCCTAAATACATATATTAGATCATCAAATGTAGTTAGATACCGATTGACGTCAGATAAAAATTTCAATTGTACATGGTCCTACACGTCATGCCTCATCATCTGCTGGTGACCGGAGGGGGGGTTTATAAGTCTGTGGCCGACATTAAATCATTTATTTAGTATGGGCGATATATATATCAGAGCAGATTACACGTTTAATAATAATCAAACACGCTGAAACTCACCCGCAGCTTCCTCGTAGCATTGGGCGATCAGCGTCGAGCAGAAAGTTCGCTATTATGGGATGTTGATATATGCGATCCATGTCCAGGTTGTATAATGCTATATACGTCCAAATCATGTTGTTTATCGAGTTATTGGCAACGGATCGCTATCCAGTGTGTCGAGCTGGAGTCCCGCTAGCGATAGCGAGTGGCCGGACGAAATATGGTTGAGCACCACTTCCGGCACGTCACTTCCGGTTTTGGCGATTCGCCGATCGACCACCAGATGGCGGTCTTGAACCGTTGGAGAGTTGAGAGGAGATCAACAGCAAGTCTCAAGTCTCCGTGGGTGAAATATGATTGCCATCACAGATTTTTGAAATATTGATCTCAAAGACGCTTTACGGCGTTAATGGCAGATTACACATGGCGAGCAATGACGTGGTAACACGTTCTTGGCGAGAAAAGGGTTAACAAGTATTATTATTATTATAATTTTTATTTTTTCTCTCACGAGGCCCCCTTCCCCGCGAGGCCCTGTGGGACCGCACTGCTCGCACGCCCCTTGAGGGGGCCCTGGCATGCGTGCACGAGGAAGGATAATAATTATGATCTAGCGTTGATTTCAGGAAGAGCCGATAATCAGGCGAAAAATGACGTGTTTATTGAATTACACAAAAACAGTTTTCGCGACTTTTCATTGGAATGACTCAGAAGCACCCAAACTATATTTATATTCAAAACAGTATAAAATGGAAATGTACGGATGAAAAAAGTTTTTTTCACCGATACTCGACCCCGTTATTAGACCCATAGCTATACTATAAAATATAGGTTTAGCTCTACAAACTACAACTATGTTTACATGGGATTAATGGACGGCAAGGAAGGGGTCACTTCCTGGAAGGGGCGTGGCACTCAATGTGTTAACAGTCAGATAATACAATTGATTGATTGAAAACTTTATTAACAGATTGCAGAATGGGTACAATACAGTACAGCTCAATACACACAATTGTTAAGGGGATGCAGACCAGAGAAAGACTTTCGTCTTGTTTACATCAGGGTCCCCCATTTTCAATTCATCAGGACATATATGACATACATGACATACAGATAGACAGTACTGCTACATCTATACATTTATGACATACCAGATTTGCAAATACAGTACTGTTTGTGATACAAAAAGAGTCAAGAAAAGGGAGTATATACATTTGACATAGAAACTGTACATTGGAGGAGGTTGGGTGGGGTTGTGTGGGGGGGGGGGTTGGGTACATTGGGATATTGACAACCATACTGGGTAATTTACATTAGAGGTGGTTGGGGGGGGGGGGGGAAACACTGTATAAACAAGCAAAACTGTACATTGGGGGGGGGGGGGACACAGTACAAACAAGCACAATTGTACATTGGGATATTGACAAAACCATACTAGGTAAATTACTGTACATTGGAGGGGGTTGGGTTAGGACATTTACAGGGGCCAGTTTGTAGTGGTGGTGGAGTAAAATAAAATGAAATATGAGCTACGTTAACACGTTGGGCGCCAAACCCGAGATACGTTGGGTTAACTCGCCAGCGGTTGGGCGCCAGACCAGAGATATCTCGGGTGTTGGTTGTTTATTCGATATTTTTATTCATTATTCATCCGGGGACCTTGGCGTTACCATAGGGAATGAGTCCGAGATCGCCAAAGTGCAATACCGGCCGCATCCAGCTAGATGGCGGTATCTAGCACCCTTTGAAAACCTTGTATCTTGGCCTGTGCGTCGGTCAAATGTCTCCGGGTCAGCTTTTTTTTGGGCTAGTGGAGCAGTTATACCGGTCGGATTGAGAAGTGTCAAATGCTCCCGATGCATGATGGATTATGTTGGCGACGATGGACATCAATACTTGGAATCGCGATCAGATAATTGGAATATTCTTTTTGGGGTACATCCTAGTCAAGGTAAGGGCTATATGATATCAATCTTGCATTGATCCAACCATGTCTTCACCTTGATCCGAACATGTGTGTGTAATGTTACTCCACAACGTATGCCGTTGGTGACGATCAAAGCATCAAAAAACGATTTGATTTGAGAATAGTAGCGGGTCCAGGCAAGAAACGGCAACGGTTATAGTATAATAGACGCAGAAGGCTATTCCTGAGCATTTCAGGAATGACCCCAGACCATTGTAAAACCACTTTTATTCACCACGGTATAACACAGGAACGTATGGATGAAAAAATGTATTCTTTTTCACATTGTGAGCGATAGATATTTGATGTCAAATGGGCCATAGTATTGTATCCATAGCTATAATATAGAATATAATATAGCCCTGCAAACAAGGTGACGCACTCCTATCTTTTAAAGCGTTGGCCTAGCTACAACAGGGCCCGTCTAATCCCCGGCGCTGAATGAGTTAAGCACAATCGAATAATATATTTATGAAATCAAATATAGGCCAGGGCTGTATGACTGTATATAAGAGGTTGAATACAATTATATGAGATATAAACTAAATAACTAAATATAGCACAATAGATATAGTATAATTATAAGTAAAATGTAATAGGAATAGGCCAGGGCTGTGCAACTGGGCAGATGTGGTCAATTATACAATTATATACACTAATTAGAAAGAGTAACAATACAGTGAACAAGTAGGGCTGGGCGATAAAACGATAACGATAACTATCGCGATAAATTATTTCCTCGAAATAAACATGAAACGTGGTCGCAAAGTTTCGATATATCGATTTTCCAAGCTTGGATATGAGCACACACACTAACCAATCAGTGAAGGAGATGGCCGATAGCGGAAAGAAACCCGGAAGGAGGCGCGGAGGTAGGACTCAGTAAACAAGGCTGGCTATGGCTAATTAGCTTGCACGGCGCTATTTTACAGTTTACCTGCCGAGTTGGTGTGTGTTTTGAATTCTGAGGGTAACTGTTATAGTAGTGTGGGGTATACGGTGGACTTCGTTGCAATGAATTGGGCGGAACAGAGTATTTTAGGGTCATTTTTGGTACATTGTCTCATGAGATACTCCGCTCGGAAACGAGGCTGGCTATGGCTAATTAGCTTGCACGGCGCTATTTTACAGGTTACCTGCCGAGTTGGTGTGTGTTTTGAATTCTGAGGGTAACTGTTATAGTAGTGTGGGGTATACGGTGGACGTCGTTGCAATGAATTGGGCGGAACAGAGTATTTTAGGGTCATTTTTAGTACATGATTGTCATGAGATACTCTGCTTGCTTTGGCTAACTGCTAACGTGCGCGGACTGATGACGACATCAACTCGACTCTCGAGAAATTCACAGCAGCAAAACAAGTCAGCCCGCGTATCGGCGCCGGGCATAATAAGTTAATTAAACTTGACAGACATTATATCGACGATAATTATCGATATCGAGTTATATGAAAATAATTTTATAATCGCGATAACGTTTTTGGTCATATCGCCCAGCCCTATGAACAAGTATATAGTCCAGTAGGGTGTGTTAATGTAACACAGTGGGGGGTGTCAGTGAGGGTGGTGTAGTGCAAGTAAGATGTTTGTGGCTACAGGACTTCCATCCCAAGCTGCCTTAAGAGATTGTATGTAGAAATGTATTTGCCAGGTAAATGAGATCATCTTGGTTTTGTCCTTCAACCCCACCAGAGACCGTTGTCTTTATGCAAGACTTATCTTTTAAACTATGTTTTTTATGGTGCTTTTATATGTAATTTATTCTATGTATTGTCTTTTATATGGACCCTGAGTCCGTAATAAAGTGTAGATTGATTGACATCCATGAGGTATTTAGGAATGATAAAAATTAAGAACAAAATTACTTTAAAGACTGTAAAGAATGTAAATGAACAGGCCTGTACGCTGCGACGAGATCGTCGCAAATTGCCCCCTAATTTGGCCGGTGCGAATGAAACATTATATCTACTCGCAAGCTTGCGAATAGTGATTTCACCCCTTCATTCGCATTTCACTACACTAACATTACAGGGTATCTGCAGGTTTAGCCCAGTCAGATTTAAGGCTTTTTAAGACTTTTTAATGCCACTCAGAATTAAATTTAATACCAATTTCACAATAACAAAATGGCAAAAATCATGCAACGACACCAATTAGTTTAAGTTTAGGGACACGTTGGTCCAAAGATGTTTATTAAAAAATAACTTGGAAACTTAAAAATCTTGAACTTAAAGGAGTAACTGGATTGGATGAATTTCAACAAAGGGGTGACCAAACATAAATAGCAAATATAGCTATACAAAATATACCAGGGGCCAAGCAGCAAGTGCAACAGCCACATTTCCGTCAGAACACATACTACCATAGGACTGATACCTGTAAGAACACATGATTATCACCATAGGACTGATACCTGTCAGAACACATAACTATTACCACCCTCCCCAGGGTATCAAAAAAGTCAACCAACAAACTAGATTCTTGTGCCGGATCTCCTCTCTGGTAAACAAGAATACCCTGAAGACTCTAACAGGAGCACTCATTCAAGGGTACTACGACTATGCTTGCACCTCATGGTACCAAAGCACCTCAAAGGCCCTAAAAACAAGATTACAAACATCACAAAACAAACTGGTCAGACTACTGCTTAACCTCACTCCTAAAACCCACTTTACCCCTGCCCACATTCAAAACCGCTCTTAAAGAGCACCTACGGGAGGCTGCAATTAGAAACTGGGCACCGTAAATGTCCAACGCCCCCCCCCCCCCCCCCCCCTCCTAATGTACAGTCTCCTCCCCATCATATGTATATATTTTCTGTTAGGATCTCTGGGTAACAGTACTGTATATTTGCATATGTCACAAATGTAACAGTACAGTTACTATGAATTGAAAATGGGGGACCCTGATGTAAACAAGACAAAGTCTCTCTGGTCTGCATCCCCTTAATAATTGTGTGTATTGATCTGTTATCTGTTAATAAAGTTTTTCATTTATTCATCCAGTCGTTTTGTTTTTGTGGTTTGGTTGAATGAATGAAAACTTTGTTTAACAGATTGCAGAATGGGTACAATACAGTACGGCTCAATACACACAATTGTTAAGGGGATGCAGACCAGAGAAAGACGTTTGTCTTGTTTACATCAGGGTCCCCCATTTTCAATTCATAGTGACATTTATGACACTCAACATACATGACATTTATGGCATAGGGACATACAGGTATATAGTACTGTTACATTTGTGACATATAAGATATGCAAATATACAGTACTGTTACCCATAGATCCTAACATACATATGATGGGAGGATACTGTACATTAGGAGGGGGTGGGTGGGAGGAAAAAATACATAGTGGGTGACTCTCATCGAACATAAACACAAACGTGTCCTTGTTTACATCCGTGAATAGATTATTTTCAAGTTAAGACCTCAGCTTCAAGTGTTGGCGTGGAGCCGCATGTTATCCAGACTTCTGTTGGTGCAGATGTTATAGTCCTACCTGAGATGGCGGGGCCGAAAAGAAATTCAAAATAGTAGTTTGCAGGCGCCGTTTTTGCAGAGGTACGCTTAGTGCTGCTCAGCATGTGCGACTCGACTGCTCTTTTTTTGTTGTTGCAGCGAGCCTCGTAATGGTCTTTGACTTTGACTGAGACCAACCATGGCGCAAACAGTGGATTGTCGAGCCAGTTCTCGTTAAATTGGCACTTTCCCATATTAACGAGTGCAAATGCTAAACTAAACGTAACGTTATCGCTTCCGCTTCGCCTTGCTAACGTTAGCTAGACTCCACTGAAATTGTTCCCGGCCAACATAAGGACCCGTGTTGGTTCCGCCCCATTCCGGTCTGCGTGATGCTACAACGCGGCCAATAAAAACTCCCGACTTTATCTCCCGTTAACCGTACTTCCCCAGATTTCATAATAAAACATGACATGGCATTTTATCTTTCCTTTCTATGGCATTTTTAAGACCTCTGAAAATGGATTTAAGACATTTTAAGACAAACTAAGGCCTTAATTATTGATAAACCAATTTAAGACTTTTTAAGACTTTTTAAGGATCCGCGGACACCCTGCATTAGCCTACAACCAGGGCTGTACAGGCGACATAATGTTGCGGTTGTAATTTCATTAGACAGACCAGCGCGGACATTTAATAACATGCAATTTAATTGACACGAGCAATGGGCTAACGTTAGCTGGTGGTCCCGAGTGAAGCAGGGACGGTGGAAAAGTGAGGAAAGGGGGTGGGTTATATTGACAAGTGACAACGCTTGACAACAGAAGTTTAAACATAACTTCATATTTATTAGTTATTCGTTTCTGTATATCATCCACTGTGACTTTCCATCTCCGTGTTAGACTCTTCCTGTTTACATTCGAGTGTGACGTCATCACCTACGGCAGCTTAGACGATCAAAACGCGAACCTAGAACAAAACCCGGGGGGGGGGGGGGGGGGGCTGGCTCTCTTGTGCGTTCTCGCCCCCTCTCTCTCTCTCGCTCTCTCTCTACATTCAATGATTTAAAGTAGCCAAACGTTACAGACAGTATAAATACTAACTGGATAGTTGATGATAAACATTTAATTTCATTATCTGAAATATTCTAAAATCATTAAGTCTGCTATAAGCCATTATCCCTTTGTGTGTAATTATTATTTTCTCACAGTAGTATATATATATATATATATATATATATATATATATATATATATGTGTGTGTGTGTGTGTGTTTGGCTAAAGTGGATAGAAAACACAGTACTGTGCAAAAAAAGGGCACCCAAGAGTTTTTATATAAATAGTCTTAGATGTAAATAATTTTTTTTATTAGTGTGTCAGTAGACTACTCTTAGTACATTTTCATTAAATAATTTTTTAAAGCATCTTCATGGTTTAATAATGCAAACATATGTTGCAGGGACTTATTATAATCATCATATTGGCGTGACTGTATGCATCAAAGGGTTAAATCAAGCATTTTTAAGTGCTTTAGGAAATGTCAAAATATTGCGATATATATTGTGTATCGTGATATGGCCAAAATATATCGCAATATCATTTAGAGGCCATATCGCCCAGCCCTACTATAATGGTAAAATAGTTATTTAAAAATTTGCCCCTAAAAAATATTCTTTGCCCCTAAATTTCTCATTTAGGGGCAAGTGTGCCCCTAGTGAAAAAGCTTAGCGTACAGCCCTGATGAAGTGGTAAAATTATCACCTCTGGCAAGTTCATCTATGTCCAGCAGCCCATCCTTGTTGCCGCGGGTGATGGGAAGCGTGTGGACGTCTGGACAATCCATCAGGGGTTTCTCTAGATGTCGGCACAAAGATGCACAAAACAAATTAATCATGGTGGACGCAGTGAATTATTTGCCAAAAAACTGAAGGCTAAATTACAGCAGGTGAAGAGAAAAAGATACCTTCATGTCGTGGTTCATAATGTACCGACAATAGCCTACATCTGCCAAACTTCTTTTTGTTGTACTGTACTTGTGCTGTATAATGACAGCTAATCTAATCTACATGAGGGAAACCGCCACTTCCTAACAAGTTGAAATAAAGGTTTAAAATGGAAAAAAAGGAAATGTTAGCTTTAGGCTAGAGCGTAATGTTGCCTCCTAGCTCTCCAAACCATGCAACAGTAAAAAGTACAGACAGGTAGGATAGTTCTAGTATTGATCACAGATATAGGATAGTTCTATGTATTGATCACAGACATGTAGGATAGTTCTATGTATCGATTACAGACATGTAGGATAGTTCTATGTATTGATCACAGACATGTAGGATAGTATTGATCACAGACATGTAGGATAGTTATGTACTGATCACAGACCAGGGCTCCAGACTAACTTTTTACATTGGTTGCAACTTTTTCATTTAGGTGCACCAGCACATAATTTAGGTGAACCCAACATTTTCACTGCGCCTTTTTCCGCTGCAATAATACATTTTAAGTGTTACCTTTACCACAGTGGAGGTTTCTCTATGACAACACGTGAAACACAAATTCACTCATAATTCATAATTATTATTAATTTACATATATATATAATTATATATATTTTTTAAATTATTATTATTATAATTTTCTTTTATTAGAAATGTTTTCCTCTGTAAAAAAAATGCCAGTGAATTTTTTTTTCTTCAAAAATGGCCAAAAGTGACAACTCTGAGCTCTTTGGTCAGGGCTGCAGTCAGTCATGGCTAGCTGTCAATCACTAAGTGAAACTTTCACTGCACAGGCAGTTCTTTTCATTCCATTATCCAATCAAAATAGGCTATTTGAGTCATCTAAGCACTGCCTGTGCAGATTTGCCTCAGCCACCCACGAATGCGGGTTGAATGATTGACAACCTTCAAATCCAATCAGAGATTGCTGCATTGCACAGTCAAAACAGTCCAGCTGCAGTTCCGTAGGTTAGGTTTAGCTGGGGCCAATCTCAAGTTTCTCAAGTTTCTTTATTAGTTGTCATACAGAAGTACAGAATACTTTTATACAAAATGTAACAGAAAGAAGCATTTTGTATAAAAGTATTCTGTACTTCTGTATGACAACTAATAAAGAAACTTGAGAAACTTGAGATTGGCCCCAGCTAAACCTAACCTACGGAACTGCAGCTGGACTGGTTTGACTGTGTGCAAGGCAGCATTGAAAGAGCAAGCTAGTAGTTTAGTAAGCTGTACAGCTATAACAACACAGTAGGGTAAATTAAACTTCGCGCCAACATTAGGACCGAAGTATAAACCAGCAACTGAGCAACATGAAGAAGTGGACTTATGCATCTGGATCAGAAAAAAAGTTGTGGATGAAAAAGTAAGTACAGTGTTTGTAAAAGCTTGTATGCTAACAGTAGCTAGCCAGCTTAGCCTACATCACAATGATGATCACCAAGCTAACTTACTGTACAGTAGGGCTGGGCAATTAATCTAAACAGAATCACGATATCGATTCATAGACCTATGCAATCTCATTTCTAAGTTATGACGATTTTTCTTTTATTAAAAAAAAAGTTATAATTTTTTTATTTATTTTTTAAAACTTTTTAAATTATTTTATCTGGGTTGAACATGATTTGTGGAACTCCCTCTGGTGTTGTGGTCGTGGTATTCACTGACCTTTGGGAAGTATTTTGACATGCACATGGGTATCTTAGTGGTGTAGTGTACAGGCCCATTGCAAGTTGCTGTACTCTGTCGTCTACTCTAAGCCATCCTAGGTTGTCAAAGTGGGCAGGGGTGAGGTGGGTTCTAGGAGTAAGGTCAAGTAGTAGTCTGACCAGTTTGTTTTGTGATGTTTGTAATTTTGTTTTAAGCGCCTTTGAGGTGCTTTGGTACCATGCGGTGCACGCATAGTCGTAGTACCCTTGAATGAGTGCTCCTGCCAGAGTCTTCAGTCTTGATATGAAGAGTCTTGATATGTTTTGGACCCACCGCTAGCTTTTAAGCAGTGCTTGGTGGTGCAAATTAACCTGGCTACTACGGAGGAATAAGTGACTGCGTATTCGAGCCCCTGGCTGGCATCGCAGTCACGAAAGGGGCTAACTGTAAGCCATCCTAGATTGATTGATTGAAAACTTTATTAACAGATTGCAGAATATTTTTTGTTATGCCCAAGGAGATCAATAAAGGAATATCCTGCCCGTGCCCAGTCTAGAGGATAGAATGTTTTCCCCTCTGCATGGGCGAGACGTGTTTGCTGCTATCTCCTCCATCCCAATTGATTGATTGAAAACTTGAATTAACAGATTTCAGAATGGGTAGAGTACAGTACAGCTCAATACACACAATTGTTAACACAATGGCGCCCAAGGACGTATATCTCCGTGTTTCGATTCCACCCGTTGTGGACAGAGGCACGGATAAATCTGTGGCAAGTTGTTATTGCTTTTATTCCATTTTAATAACCTATTCAAGGTCGCCGAGCGGCACTGCAGATCTACCCTACTCTATGAATTCGAGAAGGTGCAATACCGGCCAGATCATCTTAGGGGCGCTATCGCGATAATGCAGTGTTCCCTGTGGCCGAACGGTGGACTCTTTTTTTTTAAGTTTCCAGTAGCAGGATTCTGGATGTGTAGCATAGTAGCTTGGATTACGTTTTGCATCGCAGATTTCACCATGCAATAAGGGGATTTATCATCAGACAATGGACATATCGATCTACCAGATGGCGATCGATAACGGGGAAATGCTCGGGCGATCCCACCGGACCACGGTAAGATCTTTTTCACGTAAAGTACATCCCGATCGGGCCTTGTTTTGATAGCCAACCAGGCGTTCGGCCTATGTAGCTAATGCGGTTATTGGTAATCGATAATTAGAAACGAAGTCCCCTGCCCCCCCCTTTCATGCATACATGCGTGAGGATCGTACCGATCATATGCAGTTTGAGTTTTAACTGGAGCGCATCTATAACCGAAATGCCATTGGATTTAACGTTATTAGCCATTAGCCCTGTATCTCGGCTTCCAGGAACTATACTAGACCCAAATCCGGTATAACGCTTATATTCACGGCGCTATAAAATGAGAACCTATTGATGATTTTTTTTTTCTTTAAGCCATTTTGAAGGGACGGTTTATGGACTCAATTGACAATGAGAATGGACAGATAGCAATACTATAAAGTATAGATTTAGCTGTACAAACAGCCCCACGTTTGTTTACATTCCCCGGTCCTCTTGAGAATAATTAGACTCATCCCAATGGTCCCGAATGTGTTAAGGGGATTCAGACCAGAGAAAGACTTTCGTCTTGTTTACATCAGGGTCCCCCATTTTCAATTCATAATGACATATACAGATATAATAATCTAATCAATCATCTAATTTAATCATGAGTCTGACATATACAGTACTGTTACATTTGTGACATACAAGATATGCAAATATACAGTACTGTTAAACAGATCCTAACAGTAAATATATACATACGAGGGGGAGGGAACTGTACATTAGGAGGGGGTGGGTGGGTGGGAGGGCGGATCAGACATTTACAGGGGCCAGGTTCGAATTGCAGCCTCCCATATGTGCTCAAGAGCGGTTTTGAAGGTGGGTACTGGGTAGTGATTAGGGGTGGACGGTATAAACGGTATACGGTATGGATTTTGACTATACCTTCATACCTTGTGACCGGTAGACTAGAGCAGCTAGTCACAGCAGTAGCAATGACGTTAACGTTACTTGACGATTCACTCGACGTTTGCAGTGGTCGTTGCAGTGTTTAATTGTACTGAGTTTTTCTCCACTTGCTCACGGACCTTGTCATATAGTTTGGGCATTTCAATTTGGCTAAGGAGGCTGAGAGGAGACTTGCTTTAGCGCAGCAACGGGCTAACATTAGCCGCTATGCTAACGTTCTTACGTGACTGTGCGGCACCAGTTTCATTAGTGAGGAAAGGGAGGTTATAGTGACGAGGCTTGACAACAGAGGTTCAAAGATAACTTCGCATTTATTGGCTATTCGTTTCTTTATATCGCTTTATCCATCGGGCTGCTCTCGTTTCCAACTCTGTGTGTTGACATTGACATCCTCAAGTCAAGTCAAGAGTTTTAATTGTCACGGCATACAAGTATACAATGAAATGCGGGTGGTCTTGCCTCTTGACTTGAAGGACTTGAAGGACATCCTGGTGTGACAACTACAACTACAGCAACTTAGGACGCTCAAACCTCAAACGTAAACCTATTGCATCGCGCTCTCTCTCTACGTTGTCAAACACTAAAGTTAAGTTATGTTGGAGTTTTATTGTGTTTGCGTTGTTTGAGGGAAAGAAACCTCGTGTCCTGCAGTAGTTTTTATTTTCACTTTGTGCTGCTTGATTTGATTGTATTTCATGAAAAGTGTTTTTCAGAGATGGAAGTAACTTGGGAAAAGGTTTTGCATTTTTCTATTGCAGTTTTGCACAATAAATGTTCTTAAAATACCTCTGTACTATGTGAAATATGTCCATGGCATTTATATAGACATTTTTAGGGTGGCTAAGTGGCGCAGTGGGCAAGGCGCTCGCCACTAACGCAGGAGATGCTGGGTTCGAGCCCAGCTCTCTGTGTTGCTTCCGGCTTGGCTGGTCGTTCATACTAATACAATTGGCAGTATTAGGGGGTGGGAAAGCCGGTGGGTGGGGATCGGACGTTGTGGACAGCGACTCCTACAGGTCGGTTGGTGCGCCTGTACAGCAGAATCAGGAAGCAACGGGGGCAGCGTGAGCCTCCCACGCGTTACTCCTCGCCGCTGAGAGGTCGTGCTGTGCAGGTGAAAAGATGCGACAGCTGCCTCCTCGTGTACCGGAGGGGACACGTGATGCAAGGCTTCATCCACATTGCAGCCGACCAGTGGGAGGCATGGTCTAACAACGTTCGAGACAGGGGAGAGTAGAATTGGATAATACGAAATTGGGATGGGAGAAAATTAGAAAATGGGGAGAAAAAGTGGATAAAAAAAGACATTTTAAGATTAATTAATATACTGTGATATACCGTTACCGTCTATGCTTCAAATTATACCGTGATATACATTTTAGACCATACCGTCCAGCCCTAGTAGTGATTCACATTTTTTTACGGCTGTGGGTAGGGCGTTCCACATTGATGTGGCATAATTGCGGAACGTGTTTAGTCCCTTGTTTGAGCCGAATCTGGGTTGGACATGATTTGTGGAACTCTATTATTTACAACAGACAATGCTAGTGGACAATGCTAGCAATTATGTCAGTTACGTCTTGTGTCTCTTCCATTCAATTAATAGGGCCACCAGTTTGGTCTACCCGTTTTTAAATACTGGATCAACAGAGCTGTCTTTTCAACACTGGCATGCATGCTTCAACAAGTGCTGATCCAAAAAAAAATAGGTAGAATGGTGGACCTAATTGTAACAATTTAATTGTAATTGTTGACAATACTTTGTGTGAATAATATATTGTAAATGTAGGCTGGACAAATGCAAACCTGTCCTAATATGAATGCATATTTATTTACTACAGATACAAGGGTTCTTTCAAAGTGGCAACATATCGAACTGCGTCGGCCGCACAGCCTTTAAAACACCTATTCTCTCGCCTGGGCAAGCGAACGCCAGGCGACCCACCATCGTTGATGAAGAAGTTTCCCCTATATGCATTCAGCAGCGGCGCATTAGGACCGCCACTGCTATGAACTAGACTTGTATTAAAATAAATTATTAAAAAAAAATACGTTTTTTTTTAATAATTTTATTTGGGCTGTGGGGGGTGCTTAATGTAAAAGACTGACCTGAGGAAAAGGCACTGCAGTCTAGTCGATTTTGTGTTTTGAGCACAAAGTTAATCATAGATCTAGCCTCTTTATTTTGCTCTCAAAGTGCACCAGATTGATGCATTTAACTTTAAAATGTAAAAAAAAATAAGCACCGCTGCTGAATTTTTTTTCAGGGGAAACACTGAAAACACAGATCATTACCGATCTGGAGGAGCGGTATAGTGAGGAAAAGAGGGTGTTCATGCTGCTGAACAAAGCTAGTTACTTGGATCCACACTTCCATCGAAGAAGGGAACATAAACAGGAGGTGGCCTTACTGGAGGAGATGAAACAAGTGAACAGAAGCAGGAGGTGCAGATGGCCTTACTGGAGGAGATGAAACAAGTGAACAGAAGCAGGAGGTGCAGATGGCCTTACTGGAGGAGATGAAACAAGTGAACAGAAGCAGGATGTGCAGATGGCCTTACTGGAGGAGATGAAACAAGTGAACAGAAGCAGGAGGTGCAGATGGCCTTACTGGAGGAGATGAAACAAGTGAACAGAAGCAGGAGGTGCAGATGGCCTTACTGGAGGAGATGAAACAAGTGAATAGAAGCAGGAGGTGCAGATGGCCGTACTGGAGGCCAATCTCATCCTAGAATGAATGAAAACTTTATTTAACAGATTGCAGAATGGGTACAATACAGTACGGCTCAATAGAAGCATTAGCATAGCCTCTCAAGTAAAGCCGACACAGTGGCTGAAACGCTCAGAGATGTTCGGTCATTATGATTAACGAGCTGAATAAACGCACATTTCTCTCTATACACAGAGTCGCACCAGTTTCTGACCTAACGTCACATATTCTTCTCAGAAACTCAGTAGTAACATTAGCATTAGCTTAGCATTAGCATAGCAGCTTAGCGTGTTAGCTGCTCCAGCTACCTCTGGTCAAGGCCCAGTCTGGTGGAAAAGTGGCAGAAACGCCCAACAGATCAGATGTGCGGTCAGTAGATTAATACAAGCCGATGTTACTGTAACAAAACGGAGAGGTCGACGTGAACCTACCTTTGTTTCCCTTCTCCTGTGTTGTTCTGAACGTGGTAGAGTCCAGCAGCGTTCTGCTAACAACACGAGGTGGTTCTTCTGCAGGGAGTCCGACACAACAACACCGCTCATGTAACCTACTGGTTAGAACTTAGTAGCCGGACTTCGGGCTCATTCCCTCTGGAAGGTGGTGACAGTAAACCAGGAAACAGTTTATTTGGGTTTGCAGGTTTTAGTTAGTACGTTCTTTACACGATCGCTACATTCTAGATCTGTTCAGATTCAGAATCACAAGTTAGCATTAGCCCATTAGCAACATACAACGAGGTGAAGAAGCTACACAAAGCCTGACGTCATTTCCGCTGGGCGGGGACTTCCTCAATGCGCTCCTTGGACCAACTCTAACTTTGCCAGTAGATGGCGCTCGAAGTGCAGTAAGTGTCAAATGAAGTGCAGTCAATGGGAGGTTTACACAAAAACACTGACTAACTAAAGTCATTTTTGGAGGATATGCTTTATTCTCTCTAAACAGACACACTGACTCTCACAACAAACGTCCTAGATCAGATTACATTCAGATTTATTATCATCATACCACACAAATTCAGTAGAATGAAAATAAGTTCTAACCAGAGTGCATGTAACAGATAAAGTATATATACAGTGTGTACAGTGTACAGAATTGTATACAGGTATATATGCAGATATATCCATACTGATATAGATAAATGTATACGGTATACAGTGTTGCAGTCTCTGGCCAGAGGTCCCACCTCTTCTCTGCCAGCGGGATCGACTGCAGAGAAACAGGTGGGGGACCCTGATGTAAACAAGACGGAAGTATTTTTCTGGTCTGCATCCCCTTAACAATTGTTTGTATTGAGCCGTACTGTATTGTACCCATTCTGCAATCTGATAAAGCTTTCAATCAATCAATCAATCAATCAATCAATCAATCAAACATGCAGGAGCTCCACAGCAGTCTGGAGCTGATGAATGAATGAATGAATGACTTTATTTGACAATATAAAAAATAAACATGTGACAGAAGAGCACAGTCGGGATATACTGCCAAGGATGTAACACAAAAAAGCTCAGAGCTTATTTCCATTGTGGTCCTTGTAGGGGGGTGGGGGAATGTGATGCTTAACACATGCATCATACAAAACGTGACATCACAACACATCACATATACCATTTAACATTTATATACATACAGACTCATACAACATGCAAGGGTGCCTTAAGCTAAGTGTCTAGGTATAGTCCCTTTTGAGCCATGTCTTCAGGCTGGACTTGAATCTAACGGCACTGTCTATGGTTTTCAGTTCACTGGGCAGACTATTCCAATAGACAGCTGCTGAATATAAAAATGACTCCTTCCCCATACAGCTCCTGAATCTGACTGGCACAAAGTCAGTTGAGCTGCGCCTTGTTTGGTAAGCATGGGTGTCTCTGATTCGGTTGAAGTAATTGTTAAAGTACACTGGCACTACCCCATGCACTATTCTGTGAACTAGGCACATCCCTATCTGGTTTACTCTGTCTTCCACCTTAAGCCATCTCATGACCTCAAAGTGAGATGAGTCAAGGTGGGTTTGAGCAGGTAGCCTTAGTATTACCCTGATTAGCTTGTTTTGCGGCTACATGTTGATTGATTGAATGATTGAAAATTGTATGAACAGATTGCAGAATGGGTACAATACAGTACGGCTCAATACACACAATGTGAAACAAAAGGTAAGACCTGCCATTTTGCTTGATAGGGTTCCTTCCTTGCTCTAATCATACACATTACTTCACCGCAATTCAGTTTCAGTTTATACTTCATTTGAACAGGGACAGCACACATTAATGAACATAAATGTAAATGTGTGATACAGTGTTAGTCAAAGCAAATGTTCAACTGTTGTCCCTGGTCCTGTTGTTAAAGAGCAGCTAAAAAGACAGCATAACATATATGGCATACAGTTCATTAAGAACAGGTTAAAAACACATCATGCAAGATATGTACAGCAGACATGTACAGACAATGTATGTACAAACAATAATAAGACATATTAGGTACATGTACACGTAGGCAAGCAGACAGGGTTAGGGTAGGGTGCCCAATCGCGGGACAGTCCCGATATTGGGACGTTTGTCCCGCGTCCCGCTACAACAAAACAATGTCCCGCAATTCAAAGATTAAAAAAAATTTATATATATTATTATTATTGTTATTATATTTCTTTTTTCCAAGGTTATTAATTTTTTTTTTTTTAAATGTTGTTAATTTAATGCCTCGTTCCAATACCCTCTTATATTTAAAATAAAAAAATCGGGCGACGTCACAAACCAATGCATTGCGCAGCCGAGGCTGCCGAGCAGCTCACTCGAGTCTCGCGAGACGCGCTGCCTGTCACCTGTCCGAGCGAGGCCGGGGCAGCTGTGTGTGTGACGTCAGTCACTCGAGTAGTCAGAAGAAAGACCGCCAATATTACTGATACAAGTTGTTTAGCTAGCTAAGAAAAACAAGGAAATGGAGGCAAAAAAAGGAGACTTTGCTCATATAACAGAGACTGGGACAAGAAGTATACGCGGCTGAGATCCGTTTCAGATGATCCCCAAAAGGTAGAATGCAGGATCTGCCACAGGAGCTTCACCATCACCCATGGAGGAGAGGGGGACGTCACGTATAGTTGTTCAGAGGAGCGCCTCTTCAGCAAGTCTGGCCCGACTATTATTGAGAACTGAATCAGAGGGTCGGTTTGTTATAATAACAGAATACACGGGGAGTATCGCCGGGACACTGTCCAGAGGGAAGGGGGCAATAGAATCCGGAGGCTAATATCCCCAAAACCGGAGGTGAGTGTCTCAAATGCCTTCATTGTCACCAGTTGGTATCCCGTTATTATTATTATCAGTGTTGGTGGCACAGTGGCTATAGTGTGTCATCTTGTGCTGCACTGATGCTTGTTGTGAAGACACAGACCCTGACACTGTGACTGTGCACTTTCCCGGAGACAGGTTTAGAACTTAAGTCGTACAGTAATAATGGAGCACGTTGTACAGTGCATGGGTGAGACTCCCCTCCTCCTCTGTCACAAAACGCCAATGTTCCCTGGAGAGTGCACATGTTGCTGTTTGCATAGGATTAATGGAGTGATTTTATCAGCTTACCAAGATTGATGGTTACCTGCTTAATGATTAAAGTGTGATTAAATAAAGATGTTGGTGACATAGACAGTAGCGGCTGAGAAGGTGAAGCATCTATACAGTTTAATAAGATTAATAACAAAATGTGCTATATATAGCCTACCGTCTGCGTCGAATATGAAATAAAGGCATTTAAATAATAAATACATTTCTTTAATTTTAATTAGCAATAAAAAAAAAAATCCTTAGTGGAACAGCCAAGTCATCCGGTACAACATTTCTGGTGAACCTGCTGCTCAGAGTGAAAAGAATCGGAAAGTGGGGGCTAGACCACAATGGAACAAATTTGCACGTAGTCACAACAATAACAAGCACACTCTCAGGTAGATAACTCCCAACTCCAACAGATTTTTTGTGGCTTTAAATATATAATATAAATATTATATGAAATATATAGCCCTATTAAATATACATAACACTACAGATATTACCTGAAAAAATACAATCAAGCTCACAATAAACTTAAGTCATCATATTCACCAAGACTGAGAGAAAGAGAGAGAAAGAAGTCTGTGTTTGCAGGTTAAGTATTTAAAGATCACTATTACCTATTACTAGGCCAGGGCCACGTAAACATGGGGAGAACATGCAAACTCCACACAGAAAGGCCCCCTGCTGGGGTTTGAACCAAGGACCTTCTTGCTGTGAGTCAACACTGCTAACCACTGCTGTGGTTTGAACCCAGGACCTTCTTGTTGTGAGTCAACACTGCTAACCACTGCTAGGGTTTGAACCAAGGACCTTCTTGCTGTGAGTCAACACTGCTAACCACTGCTGGGGTTTGAACCCAGGACCTTCTTGCTGTGTGACAACAATGCTAACCACTGCTGGGGACTTGTTCATGTTATTAACGTCTTAAGCCCGATCGGCCCTTCAAATGTATTGAAGTGTGTACTATTTGCTGATAATACTAACATGTTCTGTACAGGGGAGGACATCCAGCAGCTTATGACGGTCTTAACAATAGAAATGAATAAATACAAACTCTGGTTTGATATAAATAAATTATCTTTAAATCTAAATAAAACAATGTATGGTGTTTTGAAACCGCCAGATAAATACAGACATTCAGTTGATAATAGATAATAATAGAATAGAAAGAGTATATGAAAATAAATCCCTGGAAGTGATTTTAGACCATAAACTCTGCTGGAAACCCCATATAGAATATGTGAGGGCTAAGATGTCATAGAGCATCTCAATTATTAGTAAGGTGAGACATGTACTCAATCCCAACTCATTGCACACTCTGTACTGTGCAATGATCTTGCCTTACCTGCATTACTGCACAGAGGTACGGGGCAACACATACAAAACAACCATAAATACATTGACTATCCTACAAAAAAGAGCAATAAGAGTAATAAACAATGCAGGATATCGGGACCACACACACACACTGTTTCTACAATCACACATTTTGAAATTCATTGATATTGTAAACTTTAAAACTCTGCAAGTTATGTACAAAGCAAGAAATAATCAATTACCGGTAAATGTAAGAAGCAAATTTCTGGATAACCATTGAACTTCAAAAAACCTGTGATCAAAACCAACCTGAAAATAATGTGTATCTCCTCTTACGGAGCCACCCTGTGGAATGGGCTAGAGGATGAACTAAAATATTGTGAAAACATAAATCAATTCAAATCTAGACTAAAAAAAATCTATTTTTGAAAGGTACAGAAGGGAAGAAGAGCTTTAATTGCATATTAATAAAAAAATATATACGTATGATACTGTATTGTACGTTATATCATATTACACTCTATTTGCAGTATATGCTATTATATTATGGTACTATATTATATTGTATATATCATGTACTATATATCTCATATCACATTATATATGTGCTGTATACACTATTATGTACTATATACTATTATGCTATTATATACTGCAGGTATACTGTAATGTGTACTATATGTATATGTATGTAAATAAAAAAAACTAAACGTAAGTCTTCAGGGGTAGGGCCCGACAAGCCTAGTGCTTCTCCCTAGCCCTTATCGGACAATTGGACAATGCTGCAATAGCAGCTGGTAAAACGTTGGCGATTTATGGAATGACTTGTTATGTGTCCAAAGCCCGAAATAAAAAATAACTGAACTGAACTGAACTGAAGCCCGATCGGCCCTGATCAGGCCGAGGTTAATTTCACGTCACAAATAGATCAATACAGTCCTTAATTGAGACCCTTAGTATGTGATTGGACAGGGAAGGATACGTCACATTCAGTATTCTAATGCAATACATTTAGCGTTTTGTGTTTATTTGTTTTGTGTCTGGGTTTAGCAAAAAGCCCCTTTCTACAGTGAAAATCTAATTTATTTGTAAGGCCCGACAACACACATTAATGTCCCCATGGGCCGGACACGTCTTCTTTAAACAAGTCAAGAAGAAACATCACAATTAATCCAAAACTAAAAACAACATGAAATCCAAAATATAATGTAAAATAAATAAATGCAACACTGCCAGACATGCCCCACGCGAAGGTAAGGAAAAATTCACAAAAAAGGAAAAAAGCACCACAGGCAACGTGGAGGGGAGAAACTTTAGAAGGGCCATTCAAGGGGGGGGGGTCTCCCTTCTTAGATGTCGGTGATAGTAGTATCAATGGGTGGAGAATAAAAACGGGTGAAACAGTTGGTATGTATGTAATAAAACACAAATATGTACATGCAATAGCAACTGTGATTAAAAGATTTAAAAAAATTGTATAAGAGACCTGTTTTATTCAAAGTGGACATATTTTAGTCCTTTTCAACAAGTTAATATTCTGTACGTAGTTCTTTGAGGTGAAGAAAAAGCATTCTAGCAGCATCTATACCTCTCTGTTTCAGTCCTGTTCTCAACGGCTGTTTCTGTGCCTGTAACGAGCAAGCTGCGTTTATTGTACAAATACAATAATTATCATACATCTAGCAGTGGTGCGTGACCCTGTACCATAATTATCATACATCTAGCAGTGGTGCGTGACCCTGTACCATAATTATCGTACATCTAGCAGTGGTGCGTGACCCTGTACCATAATTATCGTACATCTAGCAGTGGTGCGTGACCCTGTACCATAATTATCGTACATCTAGCAGTGGTGCGCAGGGCCGGACTGGGGAAATAATTCATACCGGGAGATATAGCGCGAAATATAGCCCCAATCAGGCCACTTTTTAAGCGGGGGGTCTGGGGGTCCCCCACCAGGATTTTTTTTGTTACAAAGACTTAATTTCCTGCATTCTGGTGAATTTTAGTGCATGTGAATCACAAACTAATGAGCCAACAATTGCTTAGTACAATGTACTGTTATGGACCTCAAATAAAACTGTTGTGGCACTAGCAATGCTACTCTCTCCACCTTCAAAAAGAAAAAAGCAAGAGCACAACATATTTTTCTATTTACTATTATAATACAGTTAACCACTCTCTCCTGTAAGGGCCTTTCTTTTTCTTTGTTTTATCCCTCTCTCCTCCACCCTTTCTCTTTCTTCCACTGTCCATCTTGACATCAACGTTAATTGACTTTCGCTCTACTGTATCTCTCCCGAGTCCCTCACTACCTGGCTCATTGCCTGGCTGTTATTCTGCATCTGAGTGCCGTCTGCCATTCCATTCGCCGCCTCCGCTGTCAATCAGTTGTATCGCCTGGTCCCGCCTCCACCAATCACAAGCGGCAGCACGGCTCCATTGTGTGTGTGTGATCCGCGTGAGGGAGAGAGTCAGATAGTTCTCCAACTCTGTCGCAGACAGTGAAATCCTGGTTGTTCCCCACCCATTTAGGTTATCTAACTATCGCGCCGCGGCGCCGCCACAACTAAAAACAATGACCTGGCAAAAAATAAATAAAAAATTATAATACAAAAATAAAATAGTTTTTTTTTTTTTTTTTTATAATTTTTCTTTTTTAATCTGTGCAGGCCAGGCCACCGGGAAAACTCCCGGTGCTCCCGATGGCCAGTCCGGGCCTGGTGGTGCGTGACCCTGTACCATAATTATCATACATCTAGCAGTGGTGCGTGACCCTGTACCGTCAAACGGAATTCAGATCCAACTTTCAGACTAGACTCTGCAGATCAAATATGACTCCAGATCCAGCAATAGCATAGCAATCCTGTCGTTACAAATGTTGTCAGAAACATATTTTAGGTTCAATGCAAATTAGGTTCCATGAAAATAGAAGATTTATGTATCTTGTACATAAGCATCAAGATATCTTCACACGCACATTATTACCCACAGCGTGGCTGGAATTCTGAATGGCTGGTTTCACGAGGGACGGTTCTTGTCACAGCTGAACTGCAGAAAAGCCACAATGCACACATTTAAAGTGTTATTTTCTTTGTTAAAATAAGTGGTCTACATGTTAAAATAATAGCTCTACATTCCAACAGCCATCACTGTGTTTTGGTCAGTAACATGGATTCGATTCGATTCGATTCAAATATATTGTCATCATTATACAGCACAAGTACAGTACAACAAAAATAAGTTTGGCATCCAACCAGAGTGCAAATGTAGCAGTAAAGTGCAACGGCAATATACAATGTACAGGTGGTTAGCTGGGTACACAATATACATATTAGTAGTACTGAGTGTAGTGCTAATCAAATGTATGTACAGAGTTATATTATATATATATGAGAGAGACAGTATGACTACTACTGGCCAGCAGCGTAACTAGTAAGTCAAGAGTAGAATATATATAGATATAGTAAGGGACTGTGCAGGTAAGTACAGACAGGGTAGGTATATATGCGGTTAGAATAAATATATATATACGGTATATACAGAATTATAGTACATGCTATCATATAGAGCTATGGGTTATGTGCAGGTGTACAAGCAAGTATATGAGGGGTTATATGTAGGTATATTCAGACAAATATGGGTACCAGTATATGCTGTGTGTAACTGAGGGGTACAATTCCCTGACTGTATTGAATAAGTATGGTATCATTAAACCACTACTGACTTATGTACATTACTACTGGCCATACAGTACACAGGTATATGAGATGAACACATCCACAATAACACGGCTTCACAACAAATACTTGTTTAGAAGAATATGTATTAGCAGCACGAAGATTATCTTACATTACTTTACTTATCAAGATTGAGAGTTGCGCTTGTAAGGCGAAGAATGTGCATGAATAGGTCAAGAGCGTAAGTCCATGAGCATATTACGCAGGAGATAATGAATACCACCTGTATCATAAGAATTATATTTATGGTACACTAGTAGGGCAGCTGGAGATACTAATAGGGTCCCTCCGGTTGTAGGCCAGCAGGGGAGAGGATTTGTCGGTAGCGAAAGTCTGGGTCAACGAGGAATAAGGAGACTCCAGGTACAGGAGACAGTGCAATAATCTCTTGATCCGCAGACGAACAACAGCTATTCTCCGGTATGCAGTGCAGCATGGAGGAAAGCTAGCCAGCCTCAGGCGTCCTAGAGGCGGGCTCGACGTTGCTCCTCACAGGGTAAATCCCACACAATTGTGGGTGTAGACGATTCTCCGCTCCATCAGCTACAGGACCAAAGCAAATATAATCCAGCCGAAAAGGGCTCTGTAGTCGCCGGTGTAGGTTATCCAGTGTACATATCCACACGGTTCTCGTCTAGGGCTCCTCGGATGACGGCACCAGGTTAAGCCGCCCAGCCTGGATAAGCACACTAGCTCGGTACGAGGAAGCGTTGGTAATGCTGGTCACGGTAGAACGGTAGCCGCACGATACACTATACATAAATAGACTATTACTTAATAATAGAATAGGTCGAACTCGACGGTACAGCGTTAGACTCTGACACTTCAGCTATCAATTCGCACGCGGTCTCAAGGCTCTATTTTGGGGCAAACGGGCCCACTTCACAGCACGTTGTATCGTGGTGTGAGGCTTCAACTTATTGGTTAACATTACTGCTGTATTCACCTGCGCCGTATTTATACGTTAGGTGAACAAACTAGTACCAGCCTTATTTCTGTCTCGTATTCTTGCGCAGAACCGGGCATGTCCAGGCATGTCTTGGCGGTGACTTTGAACTAGACCTTGGGGGTATGGCCGTGGCGCCTAGTGGATCGCTGTCCAATAGGAGAACGAAATATTATGGTCTGTACTAGGTAAAGGGATATTCCGTGTATATGTACAAAGAATATACAAAGGATATCAGACGATATACAAATACTATACAATATATCTCAAGTAATAAATATATATATTCGGTTTAATCTGATCCTTCGTAACAGCCGCCTCCTAATTAGTCCGCACCTAATTAGATAAGCAGAGACAGATTAACCGCACTGTCCACTACTCAATGTCCGTTGTGAGGGTAGGGCAGTTCACAAAGTCAGGGGGTCATGGTCATCATCAAGAGAGTCGGGGAGCCTTGGCAACTCTATCAGCCTCGCCACGGGTCGGGTGTATGTCCGCCCTTGGACGAGCACTTCTGCCGCTCTGACCTTTCCGTCGGCACCAGTGATCACTTTGCTTACGTGGCCGGCCGGCCACATAGCTCGGGGTAGTGACTGGTCGATAATCATGACGACTGTACCTTCCGTCAAATTGTCTCTTTCTTTTACCCATTTCTGGCGGGTCTGTAGAAACGGTAGATAGTGGAGGAGGAAACTGTTCCAAAACTTGTCAGCCAATACTTGACTGTACCTCCACATTCTTCGGCCGTTCGCTTCTTCAGGTCTGTACACTGTCTGTGGGAGCGCGGGGTCCAGCCGCCCCATCAAGAGAGTGTTGGGGGTGACTGGGTCGACATCTGCTACATCACTTGAGACGTAACCGAGGGGCTTTGAGTTCAATACTCCCTCGATCTCCGTGAGGACTGTCGTGAGGACTTCTTCCGCCACGGTCTGGGCCCCAAGCACGGCGTACAGGGCTGTCTTTATTGAACGTACTTCTCGTTCCCAAGTTCCACCGAAGTGAGGTGCATTCGGGGGGTTAAACTGGAAATCAATCTGGGAGGGAGCAAGGTGGGTCTTAAGTTCGGGGCCCATAGCTTGGAAGCTCTCTCTCAGCTCTCTTTCTCCGCCTTTGAAGTTTGTCCCGTGATCAGACAATAATATAGACGGTTTTCCTTTCCGCGATGTGAATCTCCGGAAGGCCATAAGGAATGAGTCCGTACTCATGGTTGGAAGGAGTTCTATGTGTATCGCTCGGGTGGTCATGCATTTGAATACAATACCCCACCGCTTCTCCGTCCCTCTTCCTTTCTTTACATACAGCGGGCCGAAACAGTCCATACCGGTGGAGTGAAGGGGCTTGTCGCCGAGTCGGAGGCGACAGGGGGGTAGGTCAGCCATCCGGGGTATACTGGGCTGTGCTCGCCATTTGCGACAGTCTAGACAGGTCCGCTGGAAGCGTCGTACTGCTTCTCTTCCTTGCAGTATCCAATAGCGACGTCTGATCTCCGCGAAGACTCTCTCTGCCCCGGCGTGGTGCACGTCCTCATCGTATTTCTTTATGATGAGCTCTGTGACCTTGTGTTGGCTGTTTAAGACTATCGGGTACTTGACGTCATCCGTTAAGTCTGGGGCTCTCCTCAGACGACCACCCACTCTGATGAGATTATGGGCGTCGCTCTCAGGGGCCAAGTGGAGCAGTCTGCTGTCTGACGGGACTGGCTTTGATCCCTGCAGACAATCTAGCTCGTCGGGAAACGAGTCTCTCTGGGCTCGCTGTAGCAGAAGGAGTTCTGCTTCTTCGTAGTTAGCTGCAGTAATGTCAGTAGTGGACGGAACCTCTGGGTGGTGCCACAGGAATGTCTTTAACTGCGCACTCTCAAGGGTGGGGCAGTCGTCTATGTTGGGATCTGTGGGGACGAGTGTGTGTGTCAACCCACAGAACATAGATTTCTTCTTCTCTGCCTCCTCTTCACTCGCCTCCCGTGGGGTGGGTGTAGGCCACTCTTCTTCCGGGAGCTTGAGGAACTCGGGACCGTCACTATAGAGATTGTGACGGGTGAGGTCATCCAGGGACATTCCCCGTGTGATGACGTCAGCTGGGTTCTGTTTTGTGTCCACATACCTCCAGCATGCTGCTTCTGTTAAATCTTGGATCTCTGTGATTCTGACTCCCACGAAGACCTTGTATCTACACGAATCGGACTGGATCCATGTGAGTACGGTCATGGAGTCTGACCACAGGATTGTTCTTTGCACCGGGATGGTGAGTTCACGTTGGATTAACGTGGCGAGTTGCGCTCCTGCTAGGGCTGCGCAGAGCTCTAGACGCGGGATAGATTGTTGCTTGCGGGGGGCTATTCTTGAGCGAGCCAGGATGAAGGCAGTATGTATTTCTCCTCCCTCCTCTCGGGCCCGCAAGTAGGCCACCGAACCGTAGGCTACTTCGAAGGCGTCGCTGAAGACGTGCAGGTCCATCTGACATGTCTCCGGCCTCACTGTGGGTGGGAAGTAGCTGCGGCGTATGTTGACACCTGGGAGCGAGCTGAGTTCTGTCTCCCACTCTCTCCATGTGGAGGCAAGGTGTTCGGGTATGGGATCGTCCCAGCCCTGGTCCTTGTCCCATAGCGCTCGCACAATCATCTTTGCCCTGGTGGTGTAAGGTAGAATACATCCCAACGGGTCATATTGTCTGGCGAGTGTTCTGTATACACTCCGTCTTGTGGTCGGTAGTGAAGTCGACCTTCCCTGCTCCTTGGTCAGGGGTGTGTGTTTATAATGTAGCGAGTCTGTTTTGAAGCGCCAGACTAGTCCTAATGTCATTTCTTGGGCTTCTCCTGGGATGGTCGCCATCCAGGTCTCGCTGCTTGCTGCCTTGTCCTTTGGGGAGAGGCTGCGCAATACTTGAGGGTCGCTGCTGGCCCACTGCCGGAGATCAAAGCCGCCTTTGATCAGGGAGGCGCGGAGCTTGAGTAGGAGGGCCTCGGCTTCTTCTGGCGTCGAGACGCTTTGCAGACAGTTGTCCACGTAGAAACTATTTTCTACACTTTGTCGGACCTCTTCATCAGCTGCTGGGTCCTCTGCGACGTGTTTTTGCAGTGCAAACGTAGCACAGCATGGGCTGCATGTGGTTCCGAAAGGGAGGACTTCCCATTGATAGATGGATGGTGACTCATCCCCGATCCTCTCTCTCCATAAGAACCGCAGCAGGGGCTTGTCCTCTTCCACTAGTCGCACCTGCAGGAACATCCCTTTGATGTCGCCGCTGATGGCCACCTTGTTCTGGCGGAAACGTAGCAACACGCCTAGTAGAGAGGGGCCGAGTGTTGGGCCGGGCAAGAGCTCTTTATTCAGATTTTGTGATCCGATCTGGTAGCTGCAGTTAAACACAATACGATCCTTGCCGTTGTGGTGGACTTTGTGGTGCGGCACGTACCATGATTCGGTCGTCTGATCGGCCTCTTTAATGTCAATTCTCTTTATGTGTCCCGCTGTGATTAGCTTGTCAATCTCAGCGCGGTACACAGTAGCTTGAGCAGGGTCTCTGGCTAGGCGCCGCTCTGTGTTCGATAGATATCGCTCCGTCGCTTCTTTTGGGGCGTGGAAGGTAGGCATACCCTCTCGCCTCAGGAGTGGAGTTGCGTATCTCATCACTCCGTTGACTTTGACTCTCTTTGTCCCCTGCTCGAGGAGGGCTATGGCATAAATGTCTTCCTTGGAACGAATGTGTTTCTTTTTGTTCTTAAAGGGCATTGTCTCTAGTGTCCATAGCCTCTCAACGTGCTGTAGGAGGGTGGTGTCTTCTTCTGTCACTCTGGAGTGGAGGCAGCGAGTGGCTGCTGTTCGGTTGGGAGACCTGGAGAGGGGGCCTTGTAGTGTCCATCCTAAGCGGGTCTCGACTGCTGCTGGACAGCCTCTGGGCCCAGTGTGGACCCGGTCCATCGGGACGATGAGGTGTGCATGGTCGGATCCTATCAGCAGGGTCGGGGTGGCACCGTCTATGAGCGGTATAGGTAGTTGACGCAGGTGCACGTATTTATCCATCAGCTTGGCGATGGGGTAGGTGTACTGCGACAGGCCTATGTCTTGGCTGGTGAAAGCGTTAGTGATCCTATACCGTCTCTCTGGCTGCCCGCTTGCTGCGATAGTGAAGGAGACGTTCTCACCCTTGATCGTCTTCAGGTCTCTTCTTATAGTCCGAATCGTCATCGTTTCTTCGCTCCCCCGCAGCCCCAGCTGGGCCGCAGCGGACGCGAGGAGAAGGGTCTTCTCTGACCCGTCGTCCAGGACGGCGTAGGTGTCCATGACCTTGTCCTCGTAACTCAGTGTTACGCGGACCACCTTAAAGAGCACCCGGGCGCCCCCGCTGCTGGCGGGGTCAATGTACATAACACTTGCCTTTGTGCTGCTTGAGGGTGCAGGCTTTCTTCTGTTACTGTCATGTAAAACATCCAAGTGGGCTCCGTCACACCGACTACACCTCTTCTTTAAGCAGCACTCGGCTGCCATGTGACTTCGCGAACATCGGTAACAGCGGCGGTTGGACTTTATCCATTGACTCACCTCGTCGGCGGTCATCTTCTTGAACGTGTCACAGTGTGACAGCCAGTGTTCCTTTTCGCAGTACGGGCATACAATCTTCCACTTCTCTTTCGTCGAGGGGGTACTGTGGTTCTTGTTGCGCGGTACTGATTCGGCTTGGTGCATGACGGTCACCAGCCTGCGGCCATCGTTTGATCTCCTAGGTCCCTCTCTGGAGCTTGGCGCGCTCCGCACGAACGTATCCAATCGTAGGCTGCTGACTTCTCTCGCCAGGAAGTCGGCTAGGTCTAGGAGGGATGGCTCGGGACCGTTAGGATCACGGTGGTCCCTTTGCCGCCTGAAGCGCTCTTGTCGGGCGGGCGGAAGCTTCTCTAATATTCTCTCAACATTAGAGTTCGCGTACAGTTCGTGCATACCCTTTTCCTTTTGTGCCCCCAGCATCCCTACCAGGGATTGTACCTTGATAGAGAGGTCATCTAATGAGCGATTGTCTGTGGCTGGGGGTAGACGGTCAATATTCCTTATCTCTTGTATTACGTAGTCCCATAACGTTGGTCGAGGGCTTCTAGAGCCGCGGTGTATGGGGTAGTAGAGTTGGAATATGCCAGCGCTATATTGTGCGCTCTGGGCACCTTCAGGTGCTTGAGTAGGATAGCATACTTGTACGGTTCATCTGGTACATCGGACATCATTGTCTCTAAGCACATTCGTAGCTCTGTGTACTGTGCTCTGTTCTCGTGTGTGAAGTCCGGGAACGTCGGTGTGCCAAGGTACGATGCCATGGATGGCTGGCACATCGGTGAGCGTTGGGGGAGAGGCCTCCTAGGCGAGTCTCCTCTTACGTGTCGTGGTGGGCTGGTACCGGTCGGGTACCAAGGCCCGTGTACCCAGGTGCTGTTCCTCGGGGCTGGTCGTGCGTCAAGCTCACCCGTGAATTGAGTCGGGGGTCTGTAGCGCAGAGCCGCGGGGGTAAAGTCTGGGCTGTACTGGACCTCCTGGTCCTGTGGAGTACGATGCTGCTGTTGGGCTTGACTTTCCTCCTCTCCCTCTTCTTCTTCCTCTGCCAGGTCGTCTAGATCCTGTAATCGTCTATTTAGTCTCTCAGCGGCGTAGGCCGGTTCTTCCCTGTTGCTGGGTCTCGCATGGACCGGTCGGGGAGGGGGTTCGGAGAGGTGTATAGGCTCTTTCGGTTGGCCGGGCTCAGGGTTGCTTGATCGGGTAGGGGAGGGTGCCCTAGACCCTTGTCTTGACGAGGCCCTGGAGCTCCGTGCGGAGAGAGGGGGGGTTGCCCTGGCAATCAGTTGCTCCATTATCTGCGCTTGTAATCGGTCGCGCTCGGCTTCGCGCTTGATGTGAGCGAGGTCGCGCTCTGCTTCGCGCTGGGCTTGGGCTGCGTCGCGCTGTGCATTGGCGGCTCCGCGCTGTGCATCGGCGGCGGCGCGCTGGGCTTCGGCGCGGTCTCTTTCCATATTCTCTTCCGCCTGGAGGCGTCTAGTCTCCAGGCGTATGCGGTCGTCGTCACTCCTTTGCTGCGCCTGGAAGCGCTCTCGCTCGATCGCAGAGTGTTCGCGTTCACTAAGGGCTTGCGCTTGGAGTTGCGCGTGGAAGCGTTCTCTTTGGTCTGCAGATTGTTCGCGCTCACTTACTTGTTGAGCCTGCAGGCGGTCTCTTTCCATGGTAGAGTGTTCGCGCTCACTTTGGTGTTGCGCGCGGAGGCGCTCTTGTTCCATGGAAGAATGTTCGCGCTCGCTAAGCGTCTGTGCTTGGAGTCGATCGCGTTCAGTGGAGGCTGCCAGGGTGGCGATAAAGGCCTGCGCCAGCATCTTGTCCGCCTCGCTGGGGGAAGACACTGATGGAGGTGATCGGCTTCTGGCAGTGCTCGTTGGAGATCCGTTCTCCTGTCGCGCTCCGAGGAGGTCCATCTCCTGGGTGCGCGTCTCTTCTGGTGGTGGGTCGGGTTCCGTCCCTGGAGGGCTTTCTTTATCCTGGAGCTCTCCGGGGACTGCCTCGTCGACGTTGGCGGGGGGTAAAGTCATGTCAGGTCCCTCCTGGTCCCCCCGTGAGCTTGGTCAGTTACGTTAGAACCCACTAGGGTCTCTACTGGCAGGGTCGCCTGTTCGGTAGGGTTTGACATACTTTTACTATCCGCTTTTTCCGCGTTTAACGTCTGTATAAAGCTAGGTAGTAGACTGGCAGCGTAGTCCTCTAGGTAACGAGGTGGCTGCCGTCTGCGCTCCGGGCGATCTAGCTTAGGAGAACCATTTGTGGAGTGTTCATCATTGGCCATGTTAATATTAATATTATATTAATATTACGCTAATTACCATCCGGCTCGAAGGACCAATTGTAACTGAGGGGTACAATTCCCTGACTGTATTGAATAAGTATGGTATCATTAAACCACTACTGACTTATGTACATTACTACTGGCCATACAGTACACAGGTATATGAGATGAACACATCCACAATAACACGGCTTCACAACAAATACTTGTTTAGAAGAATATTTATTAGCAGCACGAAGATTATCTTACATTACTTTACTTATCAAGATTGAGAGTTGCGCTTGTAAGGCGAAGAATGTGCATGAATAGGTCAAGAGCGTAAGTCCATGAGCATATTACGCAGGAGATAATGAATACCACCTGTATCATAAGATTATATTTATGGTACACTAGTAGGGCAGCTGGAGATACTAATAGGGTCCCTCCGGTTGTAAACCAGCAGGGGAGAGGATTTGTCGGTAGCGAAAGTCTGGGTCAACGAGGAATAAGGAGACTCCAGGTACAGGAGACAGTGCAATAATCTCTTGATCCGCAGACGAACAACAGCTATTCTCCGGTATGCAGTGCAGCATGGAGGAAAGCTAGCCAGCCTCAGGCGTCCTAGAGGCGGGCTCGACGTTGCTCCTCACAGGGTAAATCCCACACAATTGTGGGTGTAGACGATTCTCCGCTCCATCAGCTACAGGACCAAAGCAAATATAATCCAGCCGAAAAGGGCTCTGTAGTCGCCGGTGTAGGTTATCCAGTGTACATATCCACGCGGTTCTCGTCTAGGGCTCCTCGGATGACGGCACCAGGTTAAGCCGCCCAGCCTGGATAAGCACACTAGCTCGGTACGAGGAAGCGTTGGTAATGCTGGTCACGGTAGAACGGTAGCCGCACGATACACTATACATAAATAGACTATTACTTAATAATAGAATAGGTCGAACTCGACGGTACAGCGTTAGACTCTGACACTTCAGCTATCAATTCGCACGCGGTCTCAAGGCTCTATTTTGGGGCAAACGGGCCCACTTCACAGCACGTTGTATCGTGGTGTGAGGCTTCAACTTATTGGTTAACATTACTGCTGTATTCACCTGCGCCGTATTTATACGTTAGGTGAACAAACTAGTACCAGCCTTATTTCTGTCTCGTATTCTTGCGCAGAACCGGGCATGTCCAGGCATGTCTTGGCGGTGACTTTGAACTAGACCTTGGGGGTATGGCCGTGGCGCCTAGTGGATCGCTGTCCAATAGGAGAACGAAATATTATGGTCTGTACTAGGTAAAGGGATATTCCGTGTATATGTACAAAGAATATACAAAGGATATCAGACGATATACAAATACTATACAATATATCTCAAGTAATAAATATATATATTCGGTTTAATCTGATCCTTCGTAACACTGTGATATAAATATATAAGTGTAAATATGTGGTATATTCAGCACTATTGTACATGCTATCATGCAGAGTATATGGGTAGACAGTGAAAGCAGTTGGTAGGTATAAATTGATTATAGGCAACAGAGTTCAGAGTCTTACAGTCTGGGTAACAGAGCCTAGGGTGTAGGCAATGGAGTCAGAGTTTATATGGTGAGGGGGGGGGGGGGGGGTCTGTCAACGTGGCTCAGAGTTCAGAGAGATGACCGCTGAGGGAAAGAAGCTGTTCCTGAGTCTGCTGTGAACGTGGTTCAGAGTTCAGAGAGATGACCGCTGAGGGAAAGAAGCTGTTCCTGAGTCTGCTGTGAATGTGGTTCAGAGTTCAGAGAGATGACCGCTGAGGGAAAGAAGCTGTTCCTGAGTCTGCTGTGAACGTGGTTCAGAGTTCAGAGAGATGACCGCTGAGGGAAAGAAGCTGTTCCTGAGTCTGCTGTGAACGTGGTTCAGAGTTCAGAGAGATGACCGCTGAGGGAAAGAAGACCAGTGCTGAGGTGTTGAGGTTCCAAGAGAGGTCCTCGGAGATGTGGACGCTGGGTCTGGTCTTCCTGAAGTCCACCATGAGCTCCTTGGTTTTCTTGGTGTTGAGAGCCAGATGGTTGTCGGCACACCACGCCACCAGGTGCTGGACCTCCTCCCTATAGGCCAACTCATGGTTGTTTTTGATGAGGCCCACCACTGTTGTGTCATCTACAAACTTACTTATGGGGTTGGTACCATGTATAGGAGTGCAGTCGTGGGTGAAGAGGGATGAATGAATGCCTTATTTTATTTTGAATGTTTACAAATACAAATAAATAAACATAAACAAATAATTTTTCGAAAATGTTTACAAATAAACAAACGAAAAGGATAGGTTTGAAGCCGAAGGCTTATAGAGCAACCTACCCCTAATTCAAAAACGAATTCAAAACAGTTAAAGGTTTCAAAATATAACAAACAAACAAACAAACAAATATATCAACATCAAAAATCAACAAAAACCGATCCTGATAAGAACAAAAAAAGTTAAAGTTTGCAAGAAAAAACAAACTATCAACTATCAACAAAAAACGTTCCCGAAAAGAAGATAAGCCAACATAGGAAAATCAAAACTTAATCTGCAATACCCAAGTTTCATGGTAGAGAAAAAACGGAGTAGAGAAAGGGGACTCAGCACACAGCCTTGTGGCACGCCGGTGTTCAGGGTGAGGGTGGAGGAGGTGAGATTAACCTAACTAACTGAGGTCTGTTCGTTAGGAAGTCTAGTATCCAGTTGCAGACCGAGGGGTTGATGTCAAGGTCCTTGGTTTCCAGAAGGTCACCACTGGTTTGGAGATGAGTTTGGAGGCGATGGTGGTGTTGAATGCTGAGGTCTATGAACAACATTCTCACATGGCTATTGCTCTCATCCAGGTGGGAGAGTGTAGCGCTGAGGGGATGGCGTCCTTCGTGCTCCCGTTCTCACGGTAGGCAAATTGGAGACTGTCCAGTGAGGGTGAGAGGCCAGATTTGAGGTGAGCCAGGACCAGCCTCTCAAAGCACTTCTTGATGATGGGGGTGAGTGCAACGGGGCGGAAGTCATTAAGGCTCAAGGCAGAGATGTGTTTTGGACAACTGCCTGGGATAGTGACGGGTTGAAGATGTCAGTTAAGACCCTGGACAGTTGCTCAGCGCACTTCCTGAGCACTTTGCTGGGGATGCCATTCAGGGCCAGCTGTGTGGGAGTCCAGGGTGGCCTGAGTGGCAAACATACTCCAGTCCCTGTGGGAGTCCAGGGGGGCCTGAGTGTCAAACATACTCCAGTCCCTGTGGGAGTCCAGGGGGGCCTGAGTGGCAAACATACTCCAGTCCCTGTGGGAGTCCAGGGTGGCCTGAGTGGCAAACATACTCCAGTCCCTGTGGGAGTCCAGGGGGGCCTGAGTGGCAAACATACTCCAGTCCCTGTGGGAGTCCAGGGGGGCCTGAGTGGCAAACATACTCCAGTCCGTGTGGGAGTCCAGGGTGTCCTGAGTGGCAACATTACTCCAGTCTGTGTGGGAGTCCAGGGTGGCCTGAGTGTCAAACATACTCCAGTCCGTGTGGGAGACCAGGGGGGCCTGAGTGTCAAACATACTCCAGTCCGTGTGTTGGAACAGCTGCTGCAGCTCAGAGTCTGTCCTCTCAGGCCATATTATGACTGTTCTGACTGACTGAGGGCTTCACACGTTTGATGGGTGGGGTGTACTTTGGGAGCATCAACGAAGAGAGGTGGTCAGATGGTCCCAGGTGGAGGAGGGGAATAGATTTGTATGCATCAGCCTATTGGTGTGACATGGTCTACTGTCCTGTCTCCTCAAAGGTTTTTATAGTTTTTTCCTCCACAGATATGGTCCTGGCAGTCCAAAATGTGGGACAGCATGGAATTGAAATCCCATTACTCATGTAAACATAATCATGCAGATCTGTGCCACAAGAAGTGAGATGGAAAAACTGGGTTTGACTTGTCTGAAGGAAAAACTGAAGCACATCACTCGCTCCTCTAGTTAAACTTTATTAAGAGTTTCCTGTTAAAGACGGAAATGACTAGTGCTGTTTTTTATTATTATTATTATTATTAGTAGTAGTAGTATTATATATATATTTCAATGTTCTTCTTATTATAATGTTTTTGACCTGTAGCCCTTTATTTAGTTTTTAACTATAGGAACAAGTGATGGGTGCTGTTAGTGACCCTCTTTGCGCCGCCCCTGTGCCTCAAATAGATTTGCTATCAGCTCTATCTTTAATTTTTCAAAATGTACAGTTGCTATTGCATGCACTCATCTGTGTTTCACTACACACATGAGTGCATGCTTACCAACTGTCCGTCTGCAACACTACTATCACCAACATCTAAGAAGGGAGATCCCCCCTTGAATGGCCCTTCTAAGGTTTCTCTCCTCCACACTGCCTGTGGAGCTTTTTTCCCTATTGTTAGGTTTTCCAAGTCAGTCAGAAGATCCTTAGGAACTTCTACTCATGTACAATAGAGAGCATCCTGACCGGCAACATCACCTCCTGGTTTGGGAATAGCACTGCACAAGACCGTAGCAGACTACAAAGAGTGACACATTCAGCCGAACGCACAATTGGAGGGGGGCTTCCCACCCTCCAGAACATTTACAACAAGCGGTGCAAGGGGAAGGCTAAGAGAATTATTAAGGACTCGAGCCACCCGAACAACTGCCTCTTTGAACTGCTGCGGTCAGGCAAGCGATACCGGAGTCTTAAGGCGAGCACAGAAAGACTCAGAAGAAGCTTCTATCCCCAGGCCATCAGGCTGCTAAACGAACAATAATCGCTAAACGAACAATAATCACTATGCAACAACCATCAAATGCACACAGCACACACACCCACCCACACACTCACTCAAACAAACAACACACTGCAGCACCCACTCTCCACACTTTAGATCACACAAACACACTTACACTTTATATTTATTGATAAAGGATTTGCACTACAACTCGTACACCTACTGTGAATTGTACCTAAATTGCACCTCGTCCCATTTCTCCATTTCTGCCTTGCACTATATAGTATTGTATATTAGTACACTGCACAGTATTGTATATTGTATGGTAACTACGTCTATTCTGCATCGAACATTGTACATATGTCTAAACTGAACACTGTGACCTCTTTTTTTTACTTCTAATTTTACTATGTTTTTATTTCATACTTATCTTGTCTTGCACAGTCTCTGGAGCGCAACAGTAAGAAGCATTTTGTACAAAAGTATTCTGTACTTCTGTATGACAACTATTAAAGAAACTTGAAACTTGAAACTTGTTTTAGTGAGTTTTTCCTTACCTTCGCGGGGGGTATGTCTGGGAGTGCTTGCATTCTTTCATTTATTTGCATTCATCTAAAAATGTTTGGACCTTATGGTGTTCTTGTTCTGTTCTTGACTTATTGTTATGTTTTCTTCTTGACTTGTTTAAAGAAGATCTGTACGGCCCATGGGGACATTAACGTGTGTTGTCGGGCCCTATAAATAAATTTGATTTGATTTGATTTGAGTTAGTGCTGGTTTTTAACTCCCATCCCATTTATCTTCCCAGTCTAGGGACCGGAGGTTGGCTGGAAACCTGGAGGCGGCCAGAAAGCACGGCTCCACCGCCCGCCGCCTCAACACCGCCACCCTGACGGGTTCATCATCATCATCATCATCATCATCATCATCATCATCATCATCATCATCATCGTCAAAATATCACTGTTGTGGACGCTCTGAGTGTGTTGTCTCACCGCAATATATATATATATATATATATATATATATATATATATATATATATATATATATATGTTAACTTTATGTCTGAAAAGGAGTAGGAAGAAGTATAAACATATTTAATCCTACCCTTTCTCTACTACTAAGTGATTGTAGATATACATCATTCTAAGTCTAAATGCATACATAGATAGATATCTACACATACATGTACTGTTCTTTATACATTTAAATATATGTACCCACAATATTAAAGTCAATAAATAAATAATAATCTATGTAAACACCTGGTGATTGTCCAAGCCCTTCTTCATCCCGGTACCTGGTGAGAATCCTGTCCTTATAGCTCTTTTTAAACTGGTTCATGTTTGTACCTACTGGTGACAATCATGTCGTCAGCTCTTTTTTAAACTGGTTCATGTTTGTACCTACTGGTGACAATCATGTCGTCAGCTCTTTTTTAAACTGGTTCATGTTTGTACCTACTGGTGAGAATCATGTCGTCAGCTCTTTTTTAAACTGGTTCATGTTTGTACCTACTGGTGAGAATCATGTCGTCAGCTCTTTTTAAACTGGTTCATGTTTGTACCTACTGGTGAGAATCCTGTCCTTATAGCTCTTTTTAAACTGGTTCATGTTTGTACCTACTGGTGACAATCATGTCCTTATAGCTCTTTTTAAACTGGCTACCATTAGAGTTAATGGGGGGAAGCTCAGAGAGGGAGGTGCTGTGCTAGCTTAACGGGAGAAACACTGCATTGGAGTGGATGAAGTGATAACACTTGGTACGTGTGGAGAGAGAGATACTATGATCTAGAGTGAACAGAGAGATACTATGATCTAGAGCAGTGGTCACCAACCTTTTTAAGCCCAATATCACTTTTTTTTGGTGAAGGCAAGATCTACCATTGAAGCGTTGAGAGAAAAAGACAGCCAAGATTGTACTTTAAACTAAATGACTTTTATTTGCCTGTATTCTAATTACATGCAATGCTTTGGTCCAACATTAAAACGTCAAAGTAGAACTATTATGTACTTTCTCAGTCAGTGCTAAGTGGGGAACGCTGTCTGCCTCCGCATTCGGCAGGGCCCTATGCGAAGGGACATTGGACCTGCCAGAGGACACCCCTCTCCCAGGTGCAGAGGACCTGGGCCCCGTCCCCCATGTCTTTGTGGCAGATGAGGCCTTCCGTCTGTGAAGGCACATGACGAGGCCCTACGCAGGGCGAACAGAGGGAGAGAAGAGGGTCTTTAACTACAGGTACTATATACCTGTATGTCATGTATGTCCCTATGCCATAAATATCATGATGAATTGAAAATGGGGGACCCTGATGATGATGAAGATGATGAATAGTTTTATTTTCTGTCTTTGTTTACAGATAAATCAAAAACACATGTGTGGACTTTCAAAAGGAAAAGAAAAAATCACAAATGTACATATTCAAAGTAAGCTCACACACGAAATCCAAACTCAATGACCGAAAAAAGGAATAGGCTGAAGCACATGCTTATTTTTGCCTATCCTTTACAATTCTTAAAAACTAAATATACTTTAATATAAGAAAGAACATTTAAAATATGCTGCAAGATATAATTTTTTTCTTTAAGAGAAAAAAGAAAAGAGAAAATAAATGTTTGATGTTTTACTCAAAACTGTACTCCTGAATTATTTTATCCTTCAGGGCCTTTTTAAATCTCCCCTGAGAGGTACACAACTTCAACCCGCCACTGAGACTATTCCACTATTTAACTCCCAAAATTGAAACACATCTAGCTTTTACATTAGTTCTTACCTTTTTATATGTTTTAAGAATACACAACACTCTTAAATTATAATTTCCTTCTCTTGGTTGAAAGAGACATTGAATACAAGCTGGTAGGTTCTTACTCTTAGCACGAAAAATGATCTCCAAGGTCTGTTAAATAAAGTTTTCATTCATTCATTCATTCATTCAGGCTCTCCCACGCCAGCAGAATGGTGGAGTGCTCTTTCGGCATCACAGCGGCTCAGTGGAGGCTGTGTAGGAGGGTGCTGGGTGTGTCAGTGGAGGCTGTGTAGGAGGGTGCTGGGTGTGTCAGTGGAGGCTGTGTAGGAGGGTGCTGGGTGTGTCAGTGGAGGCTGTGTAGGAGGGTGCTGGGTGTGTCAGTGGAGGCTGTGTAGGAGGGTGCTGGGTGTGTCAGTGGAGGCTGTGTAGGAGGGTGCTGGGTGTGTCAGTGGAGGCTGTGTAGGAGGGTGCTGGGTGTGTCAGTGGAGGCTGTGTAGGAGGGTGCTGGGTGTGTCAGTGGAGGCTGTGTAGGAGGGTGCTGGGTGTGTCTCCAGAGGTTGCGGAGAAAGTTGTGAAAGCAACATGCATGCTCCACAACTTCATGAGGTATATATAAATATCTGTATGTCATAAATGTCCTGATGAATTGAAAATGGGGGACCCTGATGTAAACATAACTGTCAGGGAAACCTTTACTGGGTACTTCTCAGCAGCAGCTGCAGGACAGGTGCCATGGATCATCTGAGGTGCTCCTACTGCTACCTCCTGTATTCACCTGGATCATCTGAGGAGCTCCTATACTGCTACCTCCTGTATTCACCTGGATCATCTGAGGAGCTCCTATACTGCTACCTCCTGTATTCACCTGGATCACCTGAGGAGCTCCTATACTGCTACTTCCTGTATTCACCTGGATCATCTGAGGAGCTCCTATACTGCTACTTCCTGTATTCACCTGGATCATCTGAGGAGCTCCTCCTGCTACCTCCTGTATTCACCTGGATCACCTGAGGAGCTCCTATACTGCTACTTCCTGTATTCACCTGGATCATCTGAGGAGCTCCTCCTGCTACCTCCTGTATTCACCTGGATCACCTGAGGAGCTCCTATACTGCTACTTCCTGTATTCACCTGGATCATCTGAGGAGCTCCTACTGCTACCTCCTGTATTCACCTGGATCATCTGAGGAGCTCCTACCTCCTGTATTCACCTGGATCATCCGAGGAGCTCCTATACTGCTACTTCCTGTATTCACCTGGATCATCTGAGGAGCTCCTACTGCTACCTCCTGTATTCACCTGGATCATCTGAGGAGCTCCTACCTCCTGTATTCACCTGGATCACCTGAGGAGCTCCTATACTGCTACCTCCTGTATTCACCTGGATCATCTGAGGAGCTCCTACTGCTACCTCCTGTATTCACCTGGATCATCTGAGGAGCTCCTACCTCCTGTATTCACCTGGATCATCCGAGGAGCTCCTATACTGCTACCTCCTGTATTCACCTGGATCATCTGAGGAGCTCCTACCTCCTGTATTCACCTGGATCATCTGAGGAGCTCCTATACTGCTACTTCCTGTATTCACCTGGATCATTTGAGGAGCTCCTATACTGCTACCTGCTGTATTCACCAGCTTTTCAGAGCCCCCCACTTTGTTCTGAGAGAGTTGTTCCTATGCAGCTCAACCAAGATTATCCTTGTATCCAACATGCTTGGACGGTGACCACAATAACTATTTATTACCAACAATTTTGTATAAATGTTATTCATAACTAGCATAATGTTTTGGCTATTACGATGCAAATCAAGATTAAACTTTGACCAATGCATATATACAGATTACAATATGGGCACAGGTGTACATTTAGACATTGAACTGATTATTTAAACAGTGTGTTACATATTTATTTATTTACAGATCATCAAAGGCACAGGTAAATTGAACTGATTACAATTAAATTAAATCATTAAAAACAAGCAAACCTAAAAACAATTGAACTGATTACAATTAAATTAAATCATTAAAAACAAGCAAACCTAAAAACAATTGAACTGATTACAATTAAATTAAATCATTAAAAACAAGTAAACCTAAAAACAATTGAACTGATTACAATAAAACAAAGAAAACCTAAAACTAAACTGAAAAACTGAGCCTCATGCAAAACCTGCTGGATCTTCATTCTGACAAGTGAATTCTTTTCACCGGCAAGTGTGTCCAAAGCTGGCAGCAGGCTCAATAAAAAATGTTCATTGCCGTTGACTGGGACTGGGACTTTCCTGATTACCCCCATCAGTTCCTGCTGGTAGGTAGTCAGGGGGGCTGCGGGTGGTGGTGGTGGAGGAGGAGCCCTGCGGTTATGTCCCCGATGAATGATGGAGGTGCCAGGGACCTCACTCTGTGCAGCAGGTGGTGGAGCAGCTATCCCCATCTCCGCTGGTGGTGCAGAGCGGGGCAGTGTTGTGGATGGACCAGGACCCTCCTCCTCCTCACTGCTCAAACCTTGGGTCATCTGGGTGACAGACGACAGAATATTTCAGTTTTGGAGATAAATGACTAGAATAGTTCAATTAAGTTTCCACTTTTTCCAGTTTTCCACAAAATGCCAAAGCTATATATATATATATAGTTTGCCATTATGTAAACCTGATTACATCAGCGGTATCTCACACACATTCTGAGAATGTTTAACAATAAAAACCTTGTGACTGGAAATGTTATCTATGTCCATCTGTGTTAAATCTCTGTACAGCTTTTGACTAGTTAATATATAACTCTTATAAACAACAGCCAAGGTTGAGGAGATATGACATTCTGGTCAGACGCTGGTGTGTCTCTGATGATGAACTGAGCACTTTTCTGTGGGCATGAAAACAGAAATAAACTATGTTCTATATTTTTATACAAATTGACTCGATCTGAATTCCTACAGCTTCACTGTTTGGCTCATTGGAATATTCCACAACAACCTTCATCTCCTACTCCCTGCTTGCACTGAAGTGATCAGGCCCTAAAGTCAATTATTACCTCTGACATATATGATGGAGACATGGAGGCAAGCAAGGAGTCCACAGTCTGCCGGCTCTCCATCTCCCTGAAATTGCTGCTGGTCTCCCTGTCTTGCATGTGTGGCTCTAAAAAACTGAGAATGCTCAAATATTTCCATCTTTTTCTTTCTCCAGCTTCTGCTCCACTCTTCTTCTCTTTGTCAGCCTTTCTATCTTTCCTATATTTGTCCCTCAAGTACTTCCACTTTGATTGGCAACGATCACCTATAATCAGATAGCAGACAATTATTATTATTAAATAATGACATTATGTAAAAGGTATCAGATTGACATCGCTAGCTAATGATAACTATGCTAACAATATAACGACGATATCGTTTTGTACAGTGGATGATATAAACAAATAACTCACCAGCAACATTCAGGGTCCTGCCAATCTGGTCCCACAAACGGGCTTTCCTGTCTTTGTTATGATCATTTTTATCGGACATATCATACAGCTCCGGGTAGGTGGAGACGCGTATCTGCCATGCGAGACGAGAGGCTCTTGTAACCCAGGTTTCAGATGCATACCTATTTAAGTTATAAGAACATAAATAGTTAATGCCATTGGATAAGAACATAAGCAGTTAAAGTATAGTATATAAGAACATATGTGATATTATTGGGTACCAAGTCTTTTGAATTACAACATTGCCCTTTAATCCACGTCATGACGTGAGTGAGATAGATGTTGCGACAGCCACGCTTTGCTTTACGGCGCACGCCTTGCCTTACAATGTCTCAACGTTACAGAGTCTCGTGCTACTGCGCAGATGCAGACACTCATTCCATGGATAAGCCGCACTTGAACAGAGCTGATAATGTTGCTGGATAACGAGATAATAGTATGATAAAAACAGTTATCAAACAGTTATAAAAGATTCCCCCAGTTGCAAAACCGAAGAAGCGTTGCAGTAAAGTAACTGTAGCCTGCGGTTTTGGTGAGTTAAATCAATATCGTGTGCTATTCAATTGTCGAGTGTACAGAATGGTTAGCTTCATGCTACATGCTAATAACGTTAAACGTAGTTTCATTCTGAGTCATACATGAACTGCCCAAGCTCAATTTGGTTAAATGGAAACTGGGAAGGAACCATTTCAGAAGTACTTATAATTGTATTGATGTGCTGTACGATAATAACAAGGTCTATATACGTTTTGAATGTTTTGAGAGTTTTATATGAACGTGAGGAATGTTCCACATGCTAGCGCACTTTAGCCTAAATTAGCATGTGCCATATGATCCCACGTGCAGTGATAAGATAGCCTGCTTTAGCTTAGCATAACTAAAAGCAGCCTGGTTGATTATTCATTCTGAGAGCAATGAAAAGATGATGATTTGATAAAGATGGTAAATAGCTTTTATTTTCTGAATGCCTGCTCACAAGCAGGCCAGGTTTTTAGGTAACCCCAGCACTCCGTTCTACCCTGGAAGCAGTTCCAGACCACCTCCATCACCACATGTGCCCACGAGGGGACGAGGCGGTGTGCTGGATGATACAAGATGGCGAGCCAACCCATTGAACCTCTGATATAGCTCAAGGCTAATGCCAGCCTGAATTGAATACCCCTGTTGCTCAACCCCTGTTGCCTCAACGGTCCGGTAGGCTTGAACTGATTGAACTTGAATTATAGGAACTTCCACGGATTGAACTGATTGAACGAGAGCACAAGGACATTCCAAGGGCTTCGACCCCATTCACCTTTTGTTATTTTGATATTGTATTTTGTATTTGATTTGATTTAATTTGATATATGGGTACTGATATTTCTCCTATAAGAAGGGAGACTTAAAGGGTAATTACACCCAGTAAGCTACTAGAGCCACTGATAAGCTACTCGAACCACTGATGGTTCTCATGTAAAGAAAGAAGGTTTAAAGGGTAATTTCACCTAAAAGGTATTTGCATTCCCATAACCTAGAATATTGATGACATTGATTATAGTTGAATCACTGATGGTTCTTCTGTAAAGAAAGAAGGTTTAAAGGGTAATTTCACCTAAAAGGTAATTGCATTCCCATAACCTAGAATATTCCAATTGGTACTTTTATTGTGTTACACCTTCCAAGGAAGAGTTTAAAGGAGCATTTCACCTATTAAGGTATTTGCGTTCCCTGCACATTTAAAGGTTTAAATGAATATGTAGACATTTACCTGGTGAAATGATAAACTGAAATAGAGTTTACTGATGATAAAAGGATACGTCTAATATCCAATCTTTTTTTAGCTAGAGATAACCTCAGAGACGTCTGAACCAAACCTAATGTGTTGATCTAATCAATCTAGGACTTGATATCGAACTAACCCTCCTTAAAGGAGAGGTTATTGAAAGAACCAAAAAGGGATACTTCAAACCACTGCTACCGTTTACGTCTGTATGTCTAGCTAGCATGCATTTAATTAATAAACCGGTTATTGTTATAACTCTGTCTCTGGTCCACTATTCTTATATTGTGTATATTACTCCTCTCCTCGTTTCGTACCTAGAACTGTGCCAGTGGCGAACAGCTGTTACAAGTAGGTGACACAAGTGCTACACTCTCGTGAAATTTGAAGTGTCCGACGTTCTGACTCCTCCCTCGGCTACTCTCGTCTATTTTCGAGGCGAGCCAAAATCAATCTCGAACACACCTATTGTGTCGCGAGCCCTACAGATAGCGCCACTGCTGTGATTGGTTGTCTGCATATGCGCTCGGCGCACCGCTCTGGAAAGTTCAGAAAGTTTCAACTCTATAGGCTGTGTGCGGCCGCATAAAAAAGCTGAAAGGCGCTGAAAAAAGAAGCTGACTGCAGCGCATTACCTGTATGCGGCCGCAATCGGCCGCATACGCTCCCTCCCCATTGGAATACATTGAAAAAAGACGCTTGCGCCCAGAAATATGAGGCAGGTGGACCCGGGCCCTTAGACCCCGGGTCAACATTGACCCGCTAACAACGGTCAGTGGTGCCAATTCCTAACACAACATGAGGGTGTAACAGTTCCAGGGAGGACAATGAGAACTTTGCTCACAAAGTGAACATTGGCCACAATGGAAACAGTGGTCTCCTACCTGGTCTCCTACCTCCCTCTAGTGGTCATCATCAGATGGGCCAGATGATGCAAGCCACCATTTTGTGTTTCTTTAAAATAGTTGAGTTAATTTCTTCATGTATGTTGTCCTGGGCTTTTCCTTTCCTTGTTTAATTGTCATCCCCCTGTCTGGTTGTTGTTTGTGATATTGCCTTGGTTGTTGTTGTGAATTGTTTTTGTGTCTAGTTGGTGTTTAATTGTTTCTATGTTTTTGGACTGGCCATGCCAGGTGTTGTCAATTGTAATTAGTCTAGTATTTAAGTGTGTGTCCTTCCTCTGTTCTGTGTGGCGACATACCTCCAGTTTCCCCCCGTTCCTGTCCACGTCGTGTTGCACTGTGTTTTCATTCTAAGTAAGTGTTTTGTTGTTCCGGTTTATTTTCCGTATTCTCAAGTTCGCTGTTTCACTAGTGCCAGCACTGCTGCGCCGTTTATGTTCTTTTTGTTATTTGTAGTTTAACCTTGCTCCCTCGGTTCTAAAATAAATAGAACACCACCTTTTTGTGAAGAGCAACCACCATCTCCGTTCTCTTATCATTCTGCACCACCGTCTCCGTTATCCTGTCATTCTGTAGTTCTGGGGCTCCTCCATCGTTCTGCATATTGGGTTCTGTTCTTCCCCTAATCCTAACAGAGGGTTAAGGAAATAGGATTTTCTGTGGGTGTGATCATCCAGTCTAAAAACATTTGCAAGAAATCGGTCAGTGTTTTGTCCTCTGCATCAAGAAATATGTCAGTGTTTTGTCCTCTGCATCAAGAACTCTGTCAGTGTTTTGTACTCTGCATCAACAAATCTGTCAGTGTTTTGTACTCTGCATCAATAAATCTGTCAGTGTTTTGTACTCTGCATCAACAAATCTGTCAGTGTTTTGTACTCTGCATCAATAACTATGTCAGTGTTTTGTCCTCTGCATCAAGAACTATGTCAGTGTTTTGTCCTCTGCATCAAGAACTATGTCAGTGTTTTGTACTCTGCATCAAGAACTATGTCAGTGTTTTGTACTCTGCATCAGACGCTGCAACACTTGATTGACTCATTTTTATTTATTTAAATGTGACTTTACTATGAGGCTATATTTAATGTCTCTATATCTAACTGTTTTTTTCACTGGATTCAAAGTCTGTACAATAACAAAAGAAAAGTGTGTGCGATTGTGCCCTCTAGTGGTGAGAAGTGTACGATGTCAGCAGGGGTGCGTTGCTCATGGGACGGGGTTGCACGCTGTGCAACCGGCTCTGTGAGCAGAAGTACGCGCACGCACATGCACGGATGTGCACACAGGAATGCGCTGCACTCGACTGATGCGCCAACTTGTTAAGTACCCACCTGGCTACTTTGCATAACAAAGCGCCGATCGTCAGGTGTGTTCAAATACGTTCTGAGATACATTCACACAACTTGTAAATGAAATGTGTTACATTCCATTCGTATAGGCAATTAGGCATTGTCTTTAGTCTGATTATGCGAGGGAACATTTATGGGCATGCGCGGGAGCGCAGGCACGTGGCGTCATTAAAACACTGTGCAACCAGCTTTGAAATCAGCAACGCAACACTGGATGTTACTGATGAGAGATGAGATGAGATGAGAGATGGTCTAGAATCTAGATGTGAAATGCTGAGTGGTGCCCCCACTGCGTGTAGCTTTTCTCCAACGCGTCCGTGTTTCCGGGTTCCCGTTTTGCGCTCTGATTGGCCAGGTCATGTGACATGTGCGCCAATCGTGGGACGGCAAGTTCTGCGCCTATTTCCGGGTCGAACAGCCTGCAAACTACCTAACGCCTAGTTTATCACTGGTTAAGCTTAGGCGACTCTTTCGAAGTTGGTTAAGGTTAGAGTTTGGAATCAGGGCAGGCGTTCTATCGCCATGCTCTAAGACAAACTCTAACCTTAACCAACTTCGAAAGAGCGCCTAAGCTTAACCAGTGTAAAAACTTGCGGTCCCACGATTGGGCGTACATGTCACATGACCTGGCCAATCAGAGACGCGGAAACACGAACACGTTGGAGAAAGGCTTCAAGCGTCCCCACTCTCTGGAGCCACATACCCCTTCTGGTCTGGAATCAGATCCTATAGCAGAATTCTCCCTTACCCTGTCTCCAAAATGCTGAGTAGTAGAAATGACCATAATGTGATATATTAGGAGGATAATAGATTATTAGGCGACATGTTAGCGATATATCTGAAGTGTTATCCTTTTTGCTCTTAGTTTACCCCAGGGGTGCAGTCGTGCACACACGCGGTTACACGCCGTGTTATTAGATCACTGAGGCAGAACTAAGTACGCGCGATCGCGCACGGATGTGTACTCGCGTGTACGCACACAAAAATGCGCTGTATCCATTTGTTGTGACTAAGTACCCGGCCGGCGGCCACCGTTTTACATAACAAAAAGCGCAGGTAGACTAGGTGTCTGGGTGTTGGCTATCTGAATGCATCTCCCCCTTCATTCTGTGTGACGGCAGTGGAGGTGAATACTAATGTGTCTCGGAATTCGTGATGGGGGTCTACCTGCTTATGATTGAATCAAGCGTCTGCCGTGCTGCGCGCCAGCTTCCAATTGCTTACATTGTTAATTTAGTTTGTATTTACTTTTCTAGTTTAAGTTGATTCAATTAAAGAAATTGTAACTATTACATTTAAAACATTGTTTGTTTTTCAACCATATCTGTTGACAATATAATTTCTTTATTGAAGGCTACATCCTGCTACCTTTTTCAGCTTCTCTATTTAAAAAAATAAATAAAAATCTGTTGCGCGCGTGCACGTGGCGTGTTACCAGTTCCCATATTACGACTGCACCACTGGTTTACCCTACATATAATTATATAGCTGCACTATTTTTATAATCGTGATTTTTATCAGGGATGCCCATGTTTTACAACCTGAGATAGACCGGGTTGTTTTTCTTTACCCTTGGGCCTATGTAATGTAATGGTACAGAAAGGGAAACTTCCTCCCACCTGGGACACCCTGTACTGTAAATTAATCATGTGCGCCCTCTGCCTGTCAGCTGGTGAATAGCCATCACCTGCTGCATGATCTCCTACACAGTGTACCCTAACCTAGTAACCTTAGCCACTCTCATAACCCCATCCCTAACATGTTTAAATACATGTAAACATATACTGGGCTTGCCGGCCCCATGGGTGCATTTAGTCTCCTGATGCTGGGTGATGGGCATGTGGAAGTTGTTGATATCACAAAGAAGATTTTCACCTTTTAGGTGACTATTTGCAGTTGCTGGGATTAGATCAGCCGTTCAAGCAGTTGCTCATTTGAAATGATAATAATAATACATTTAATTTTACTCTTTTTACTGTGGTGCTTTAGTCTGTCTCACCATGCTCATTTGATCTAATTCCTTACCACTAGTTATTTATTGTTGTTTTATTATTTCAATTATTGTGTTGCATTTATTTTATTGATTGTATATTTCTATGTTAAGCAATTACTTTAGAGGGCATAATAATCATGATTAACACATTAACTGCCACAGAGTTTGCCCGTCTCATACCACTCTCTGCCACCACTCTAAGCCTATGGAGATGTTCACCTTCTTTGCAGGGCTATAACTTTTTAAATTGTATTGCTAAATTGACATTACTATGGCCCATTCAACATCGATTATCTATCGTTCAGGATGTAGGAACGTTATACTTTTTCATTCATAGATTTATACGAAAATACCGTCGTCTAGAATATAAATATGCTTTTATCGTTTTCTGCAGTAATTCCTAGAACGTGAGTTATAGGCATAAACGCATATATAGATTATCAACTGCCGTTTGTTGCCGATACACGCTATATTAAAAATGTCAACTGTACATGATCCTAAACGTTATGACTCATCATGCGCGGATGAACGGGGGGGGGGGGGGGGGTCGTTTATAATTCCGTGATCGTCAGAAAATGCTTTATGTAGTATGGGTGATATATTGATCAGAGCAGTTTGCATTAATAATAATAAACAATCACGCTGAAAATGACATCAGCGTCCTCTTACCGTTCGCCGATGAGACTGGAGGAAAAAGATCCCACTTATTTGACGTGGATCGACTAGATCCATTTCCGGTTTGTATAATAATAATAACCGCCCAAATCATATCGATTATTGAGTTATGGCAGGGATCCATATACACGGATGTGTGTCTAGAGTCCCGCAACAATATGCGAGTGCCGGACGCATTTCCCCGGTGCACGGAGATCACCAGAGATCCATTTCCGGTTGTAACTCGCCCGATCACCACCAGGCGGCAGTATTGAAGCATTGCAGAGTTGTGCAGGCTCCCACTGTATCAGCCGAGGCTGGGTGAGGGAATTATGAATACCATGGCGAAAAAATGAAATATGATCTCAATAACGTCGTACGCCGTGGAATGGCGGAATTAGCATGACCTTGAAACCCGTCGTACAACGTGATTGGCGGTCAATGTGTTAAGCACCTATTGAGTAATTTGATGTTAAACTATTGATTATCGTTACTCAAGTCTCAGACCCGATGACCTGAAATCCTTCCACTTCCTAATGACACATTCAGTAAAGACCTGTCCATCTGTTTACCTCCAATTCAAAGTGAAAACCATCAGGTGAATAATATTTGTTCTATCGCAGCATGGTGTAGTAGTGGTTAATACTGTTGCCTCACAGCTATAAGGTCCAGGGTTCGATTCCCACTTGGGGACCAGGTTGCCGCGTTACCAGGTACCCAGTTTGCATGTTCTCACCGCGCTCGCAAGGGTTTCCCCTCCCGATAAGATAAACCCAATGGAAAAACATGCAGAACAGATCACTGTCGCGTCCTTGACAAAGACGGACAGGAGCACTTGGATTGGTCCCCTGCATGTCAATGTGTGCAATGAATAAAGACTTCTTCAAAGTCCAGTTTAATATACTTTGTTAACATTTAGGTCCAAGGTAATTTATTATTTATAAAGGTAAGGCATTACATGCTCCGCTTGATAGGAGTTAACTCAACCTGGAATATAACCTCTCCTGGATATCTGTATACATGGCATTGGACTTTTTCCCCCAGATCTTAATATTGATCATTTAAAACGGAAAGAATAGCTTCTCGTTTACCTGGGCACACAATTCAATATTAGTACCTGGCTCTACTTTTTCACTCCCAGAGCGGACAATATTGATGGTTGACTCTTTCTGAACTGCAGTACATTTGATTGCTAAAGATTGAAAATGTTCTGCTAAAGTGCTGTATTGTTTTAAATCAAGAAGTTTCTTCCATTCAATCACATAATACAATATTGTCTATGGCAGTTGTGTCCTGCATGTCTTTCCATCTAAGTGGAACTACAAGATTAGTACCCATATATTCAAGGACTGCTCAATGATGAGAATAAAATGTATAAACATTTATATATTGTTTAATGTCTAAACAAAACGTGAAAAATATATTGTAATATAATAGATTCACTGTATGGTAACATAGAGCCATTAAAAGAGATATATCTTGAATGTATAAACATATGACTTCAGAGTTACTTTGAGAGGATTATGTGCTCCAATATATTCCACTGCACCATTAACACTTTCACTGCCACACACGAGATATCTCGGGTTTCCGATAGTTATGTTGAAAGCCACTCACGAGATTTCTCAGATTTTTTTTTCTTTTTTAGCGATCTGAAATCATATTGCATCACGCGAGCCTACCCGAGTATACCCGAGCGCCGCCGGCAATCATATGTGGAAAAAAGCGCCCCCTATCGTCTCCCAGATGACATAAGGGATTTTGGAATGGACTCAATGAAAATGGATGGGGGAAAAAATCCGGTACTCCACATTTTCCAGTCCACTGATCCAGCCGGGGTTACCACAGTTCATTCTGGAGCCTCTCAGCCCCGCGGAATCATGTGTACTACTGTATCACGTTGGATCCATACACTTATCGATTTTTTTGAATGGTGATCAGGAATTGGAATATACCAGTTGGATACCATCTGATGTCAGGTAAGGAATCTATGTTATCAGTGTTAGGATAATCAGACAAATTTTGATGAAGATATAGGCTGTTTTGTGAAATGGGCTCTTTCGGTTTTACTGTAAAAGTCCAAGAGGAAATGAACACGGCGATTATCCGTGCGCGGCCCGAATGTGCTTGCGTGCACGTATAATATTGAATATCTAGCGTTTATTTGAAAACGATTCATAAATAGGCCGACGAATATCAACGTTCTGGAATATTCCAGTAAAAGACGATTATCATAGAATGAACTGTTTTTTATCTCAAAACGGGTGCTTTTCTAAATGCTCTGAAACGGAAATGAAGCGATAAACCAATCTGCCTTGACAGCACTGACTGGAAAAGTAGTCTTTGATAAGCGACGGGCAGATTAGACACATAACCATAATTTAAAACATAGATTAGGCGATATTAACGTTAACATTGAAGTGGACCATGGCATCAAGGGGGTAAAAAGGAAAACCCGGCGTGGCACTCAAAGTGTTAATCTATAAATGCAGAGACATGTAATCATTGTAAATACATCACATATAAACATAACACTGCCTTCATGGCACAATCTTGATGTAACTAAGATTATTTTCATGCATGAATTACTAGATACACGCATGCACACATAAATGCATGCACACATATACACGCATGAACACACACATACACAGTAAATTGAGGGGAAAAGATCTGTAGCATGCTTGTCCCCCCAAAACACACTGGACTCCCGACAACCTGCACAGTAATCAGAAATGTGAACTGTTTGCTTGTCATCCAAAATGAATCGTTCATGAGAAATAAACATTTTGGATTGTAAAAATTTTTGTTTCACAATGTAATTTTTTTTTTTGCACTGTTGGTTGCTTATTTCACTGTATTGAATACCATTGGTCCCAATTCATTTAATTTCACACCTTTATTTTAACTAGAAAAAAGTTAAGATTGCCCTCATTTGCAGCGATGTCAGGTATAGAAAAGAAATATTTTAACGTTAAATAAATTTACATTTAGCTGCTGCTTTTATATATATATATATATATATATATATATATATATATATATATATTTTTTTTTTATATTTTTATTGGTTTTTTAAAAGATTTTTCACATAGTTACTTACATTACAAAACACACATTGGGACAGAAGGGGGGGGGGGGGGTTCCTCCAGTTCATCTATGCCGTCATGCCAGCAAAAACAGATCAAAAAGAAAAACAAGCAAAGAAAAGGAAATCTAACCCAGACAGGCACTGCACAGTACTGCACTTGCCTCGAGCAATTCACATGTAGGATTGTAGGCATACATATATATACATATATTGTTTTTTTCTATCCAAAGTCTGTCCATACAATGGGGCATTGGGCCTTTAGAAGGATCTGAGAAATTGTAGCAGGAAAGTAGTCCAATAGTGGGGCCCACACATCCTGAAAGGAAGCATTGTTGCCTCTGTGCATTGCACAGAGTCTTTCATGGGGTAGCACACCGAAGATCTCTCTGTACCACATCTGTATGGATGGAGGCCTATCTTTAATCCAGTTTATCAGAATGCATTTCCGGGCTGAAAGCAGAAGTTTATCAAATAGTTTGAATTGTAAGGGTGTCAAATTAATTTCCTTTGATGGGAGTCCCAGTAAAAAAGCTCCTGGATCCTTCTTTATTTTCACCTTGAAAATGTCGCTCAGCTCACGTGCCACTTGGCCCCAGAACCTGGATCAGTGCATGTGAGCGGATCGGAGCGTGAGCGGCGCGGGGCGCGGAGCGGCCGGTTTTGACGTGAGCGAGGAGTGGGTTTTAAAATGAGTCGGCGCGACGTCCGGAGCGAGAGTTCTCCTCCGCTCCAATCCACTCCAGGCCGCTCACAGTGGTTTAACACTGATGTAATATATACATGCAGTACAATGCCAAAGCAACAGATGGCGATGTACAAACATGAAGGCCATTTTCAACCAATGAGAAGGGTGAACCTGTGATAGGCTGTTCGTTCAGGCTTTGTCACTGTAGAGACGCCCACACTCACTCCAGTTGAAAAAGTATCGACGCCATTGTTGTTGACGTTAGCTTACATGCTAACGTTAATGGCAGCGACCATAGCATCGTGGCTCGGCTAGCCTATCATCGCTTAATAGAGATAGTGAATGGATAAACAACGTTATTTAACATTGCAGAATGGCTACAATTACAATGCGGCTCAATACAAACAATTGTTAAGGGGCCCAGGGGGTGTAGACTGTTGTAGTTTGAGCTCATTTACACCATGCTCCAAAAAAAGAAGAAAAAAAACTGCCGAGCGATCTGGCGCGGGGAGCGCTCGATTCAAGGTGAGCGGGGAGCGAGCGGAGAGCGACTTGGGGGCGGGGTCAACATGAGTGATTAGCGGAGCGGACCAAGCTTTAAAGAGCGAAGAGCGGATTTCTCGGCCGCGCCGATCCGCTCACGTGGTCTGACCTGGATATACACTTACATTCCCAAAAGTAGTGATAGTAGGTGCCCAGATCTGTTTGACATTTCGAACATAATGGATTGGAGATATTGAACGGTCCATTTTGTTTAGTAACACAGGTGTGATGTGTAATCTGTGAAGAATTTTATATTGTGTTTCTCTTAGTCTGTTACAAGTATAAACCTTTTTAACTGAGTCAATGGCCTCCTGCCAGTCGTCTTCAAGATATTCACTGTTAAAATCTCTTTCCCATTTGCGGAGGGATGGTAACTCCTGTGAGTCCAGTGAGTACAGCAGTGAGTAAAACGCAGAGATGAAATGTGATACCTTCCTACAGTTGGATAAGAAGTTCTCTGTTTTACTGTAAAGGGAGCCCATTGGCGTTGGCAGCTGTAGTGAGTTAATAAAATGTCGTATTTGCAAGAAACCAAAAATATTTTCTCTTGGGAGGTTAAATTGTGTTTGCAGTTGCTGAAACGACATCAACACACCATCCCTAAACAGATCCCCCAATACACGAAGCCCTAGTGAGTGCCAGGTCTTAAAGATGGCCGAACTGCGCCCAGGTCCAAATTCATGGTTGCTAGAGATTGGTATTAGCAATGATCTTAGGTCTCCTCTCCCTGTGTAGATGGTAATCTGTCGCCACACTCTGATAGAGTTATAGATAATTGGATTGCCTCGTATTTCCCTATGAATCTTATCTTTATTACCGGTTACCAGTGCCCATAGTGAGTTTGGTGAGCAGCCCCACGAGTCCACACAGTTCTTATTGTGTAGATAGGCTTGTAACCATTCCCAGATGTAACGAGCGTGACAGGCCCAGTTATAGAAGAGTATATTTGGCATGGCAAGGCCCGCTTTACTGGTTGGTAGCTGCAAGATTTTAAATCTTTGCCTGGGTCTCTTTCCATGCCAAATGAACTTAGAAAAAGCCTTCTCCAGATCTTTAACATCTTTTTTGGATACCCATATGGGAAGCATTTGTAAGGGGTATAGAAGGCGGGGTAGAATGTTCATTTTTATTAGACTCGCCCGTCCCATGACCGTTAGTGGGAGGTCATGCCACCGTTCCAGATCTCTCTTAACCGCTGTGGTGACTGGGGCCAGATTCAGACGTGCCATATCTTTTAAGTTGGGAGAGACTTTAATGCCAAGATATGTGAATCCTGACATAGTCCATTTAAAAGGAAAATTATCTGGGATGTCTGATTGGGTCAGGGTTCCTAGTGGCATTGCCTCAGATTTACTTTGGTTAATTTTGTAGCCTGAGATAGCGCCGAAGTCTTTAACAATTGACAGGACAGTAGGCACTGACCTCTTCGGGGAGGACAGAAACAGTATAATGTCATCTGCATATAGAGCTATTTTGTGGGGGGTGCCCCCTGTCGTGATTGAGACCCCCTCAATTTCATGATGACACCGGATAGCCTCTGCTTGCGGTTCGAGTGCTACGGCAAACAGTAATGGGCTTAGGGGGTCCCCTTGCCTTGTGCCTCTTGCCAAGGGGAAAGGCTCAGAGCAGGTACCATTGGTAAGGACACAGGCCACGGGAGAGTGGTAGATGGTTTGAATCCACTTAAGGAAATCCCCTCCAAGTCCATATCTCTCCATGACGTCGAACAGGTACCGCCATTCTACTCTAACAAAAGCTTTCTGCGCGTCGAGTGACACTGCTAGCGCTTTGTGTTTCAGCTGATTAGAGTACTGTATAACATTCAGTAACCGCCTCACGTTTGCAATGGAGTGTCGGCCTTGTACAAAACCTGTCTGGTCTGGGTTTATTATCAGAGGCAGCAGTCCCTCTATCCTCCTTGCTAATAATTTGGAGAGTATTTTACTATCCACCGCTATCAAGCTAATGGGCCTATAAGAGCCACACACGTCGGCTGGTTTATCTTTTTTAAGGATGAGAGATATATTAGCCAAGTTCAGAGTTTGGGGAAGGCTGCCTCTTTGTAATGAGTCTGCATACATCTCTCTCAGAGGTCCGACTATAACCCTATTAATTCTTTTATAGAATTCTGGGCCATAACCGTCCGGGCCTGGGGCCTTACCCCCTTTAAGGGTTTTTATCGTTTTGAGTATTTCTTCCTCTGTTATATCTTTACAGATCTCTGTGTTCTTCAGATAGTGATGGAAATATTTTATCAAGAAAGTTTTTCCTCTGCAAGTCAGAGGTTCCACACTCTGAAGAGTATAACTTTTGAGGGTCATCAAAGAGAAGTCGCCTATTCTCAGTCCTTGCCCCACAATGGTGGAATGAACTACCCACCCCAGTTAGGACAGCCGAATCACGTCCAATCTTTCGCCGTCGACTAAAGACGCACTTCTTCAACCATTATCTGAATTAAAAAAAAAAAAAAAAAAAACAATAAAAAAAATCTAACCCTAACTAACCGTACTGTCATGCACTTGTCCTAATAAACTAACCTACACTGTAGCACTCAACACTTTGATGAACATTGTTGCTCAGCTGATAGAGTTGTGCCCTTCCTGATGGCTTGTCGTACAGAACTTGTAAGTCGCTTTGGATAAAAGCGTCAGCTAAATGACTAAATGTAAATGTAAATGCAAATGATAAAAGGATTTCATAATTCTATTTATATCCTTAGAGGTGTGATGGCTAACTTCGTTGTCATCTTTGAGGGAGGTTATTGTGTTAGAATTCTGTTTACCTTTAGCCAGTCGAGACAAAAGTCAACCTGGTTTGTTTCCCGATTCATAGAACTGGTGCTTTGCGGCGTAGATGGTGGACTTAGCTTGTTTTGTCAGAAGTTGGTCTAGAGCTGAACGGGCGGCATCTAGTTGTTTTGCCAAATTATTAGCCCAGGAACTTTTACATTCAGATTCCAATTTCTTTTTTTTTAAACTTCATTTTTTAGCGTTTATCGCTTTTTCTGGTCAAGCATGACCGACAGATGCAGGGTGAAACGGGAGGGAGAACAGAGGTAGACATCGGCAAATGAGGGCGGGTCCGGGAATCGAACTCGGAGTCAACCAGATCCGTGACGCAGCACGGTATTCCCAGACGCTTTCGCGTCGAGGTACATGGTGAGCTACTGGAGCTCCCCCAGATTCCAATTTTAAGATACATTTTTCAAGTTCCAGTTGATTTTTGATGGCCTCTTTTGGTTGAGCCGAATTGTACGAGATAATACAGCCCTGGAGATATGCCTTTGCTGCCTCCCATAATGTGGAGGGGCTCATCCCGGGAGTTTTGTTTACAGAGAAGAAAAACGTCCATTTGTTAGTAATATATTCCAAAAACGGGGGGCTGCTCATCAAAGAAGGATTCAAACGCCATTGTCTATTGGCAGGGTCCCTATAGGGCATGTGGAGAGTCAGGCTAACTGGACAGTGATCCGAGAGCGTCTGTGTGCCTATTATACACTCCTTAGTCCTATCCAATATCATTCTGAGCGTCAGAAAAAAATCGATTCTAGAGTACACCTGGTGAGGTCGAGAGAAAAAAGTGAAGTCTCTTGTTCTTGGGTTGAGTACTCTCCAAACATCAAATAGCTCCAAATCATTACATAGCTCTCCAAGTCTGACACTTTTACGAGACAGGGTAGGTCGTGGGGTTGACTGGTCAACATTTGCATTGGGAGCGAAGTTAAAATCTCCCCCGATGATGGTGTAGTTAATTGAGAATGCGGATATTGCAGACAGTAATTTAGAGAAAAAGGAGGCCTCAAATACATTAGGAGCGTATACACAGCCCAGAAGGATATGTTCACCATAAAGGAAACCTGATAGCAAGACATATCTCCCTTCATCGTCAGACACCGCCTTTTCTAGGGTAAATGGGAGATTCTTATGTACAAGAATAGCTACTCCGCGGCTTTTTGTATTGTAAGAGGAGTGATATACCTGGCCTACCCAGTTACGCTGTAATTTCATATGTTCTATGTCAGACAGGTGAGTTTCCTGTAAAAAGGCTATTTGACATTTTTCCTTTTTCAGATAGGATAATATTTTTTGACGCTGGACCACATTATTTATACCCTTCACATTGAGGGTTACAATTTTAAGATCACTCATGTCAAAAACTAATATAATACATAATGTGTTGCATGAGTGCGTACTGGGAGCCTATTGAAGCTAATGTGGGCAGGTCTCTAAATGGCTGGAATAAGGAGGAGGTGAACGGAGGGGGGAGAGGGTGAAGTACATAAAACAAAATAACCCTACTGTCTTGTACAGACGGGTTACACATAAAACACATACGGCCCATCCCTAATGGATGGGCTAAAATGATTAACATCGTTCCAGTGAAGCTGAGAGGAGTCCCGCCGCGGGAGAGTAAAAGGCCAATCTACAGAGTGATAAAATCCCTACAGAGATTGGCCCCTCTCTGCACACCCCCCCCCATCCCCACACCGCCATATCAATTGGTAGTAAATAGTTACAGAACCCAACAGTACTGGAGCTACACTCCTTGTCTGTAGGTGTAATTTCAATCAGATATTTAAAGATAATATAGGCTACTCGCATCCGATAATTTGACCAAAAATAGTATGACCATTTTCTTCTCTGTTTAATCCCTCTTATTTATTATTACCATTATTTTTGTCCACATATTGTGGCCCTTATGGAGTTAAAGGAAAAATTGCAATCAGGAGAAGAGGGGGGGGGGGGGGGGGGGGGATATATAATAATAATAAACTATGGGAATGAATCATATTTTTTTGTGTATATATTCAAATTGGAGTTACATTGGTCTGTTCGTTTGTCTGAATTGCATGAATACTGTGTAATAAATAATAATAATAATACAAAGATAGTTGTACCACTGATCTATAATCATGATTTTGAATCCATTGTTTGATATCTGAAGGAGTTAAGAGTATTTAAACCATAATTCACGTGACTAAAGCATATCATGAAGCTGTATAGCCCATATCAGATAAAGTGATACAAATTAAATTAAAAGAAAAGAAGAAAAAAAAAGAAGAAAGGCGGGGAGAGCCCGGGAGATTACGGTGACTATAAAAAAAATATCATAACCATGAACTACTGTAGCACTCCATAGGTTATAGATATGCTTGCCATATAGTTTTATCCAGACTACTCCATTCCAACTCATTGTGGGGGTTGGGGGGAGCCCCAATATTTGTGTGTCTGAAATCAAAGCTGGACATTTCAATCATAAAAACTAGTCTTTTAATACATAACCTATACCTGTGAAGTGTGCCAGTAAAAAAAATGGGGAGGAAAAAAAGAAGAAAAAAAACAAGCAACAAAACTAGAGAGAGAGAGAGCGAGAGAGAGAGAGACCTCAGTCCGTTCTGCATGAGCGCATTCCATCAGTCCGATCCATGTGTAGGGTGGGCAGTACCTTTAATCCACGCCTTTCAGAAAGTCTTCCGCTTCCTGTGGGGTCTTGAAAGAGTGGTCCTCGCCGTTGTGTGTAATAGTTAGTCTCGAAGGGAAGCGCATTTTAAATCGTATCCCTTTTTTGATGAGCTGATCACACACCGTGTTGTATTTACGTCTTTCCATCCTGGGCCCTGTTCCCCGTACCTGGATAACTGAGTTAGCCGGATAATTTCCAGTCTAGCCTGACTTAAGCCGGACCTTTCTGTTCCCCGACGCTCGATTGTCCAAATCACCATGACAACAGATCAAAAAGTTTGAGCCTGGTCGAGAGCAGGGTTAACTTCAGTTAGCCGGATGAACCATGGCCACGCCCCCGCAAATAAATGACAGCTCGCTTCCTGAAATGATTCTCACAGTCTAGAGATCCCATTTATACCATTCTGAATTATGTTTCTGTGCTTCGTTTTCCTAGAGGGGGCTTTTGAAATGTATAATAATAGAACTAAATGCTGATAATAAATCATATTGAGCCTATAGATTTACTTTGTCCTAAATAAAATAATGCACGTCATATACGGCGCTCGGAGTCGCGATACACGCTGCATGTGGTTATTTTAATAACGGCGCATTGCAAATGTGAATCCCGCGGGGATATTTTTAATGAATGAAACCTATCGGCCGTTTGGCTCTGATTAGTTTCATATATTCTCCGCTGTAGATTTGCTTAATGGAGCGCCCGGATTGTGTTTCATTCAAGCATAAAATTGAAGTGTCTATGCGTGGATTGTGGTTTGTGTGATATTGTAACTGGGATTAAAATGTCTGATGAGATGCGCTGTTTGACGGATTTGAGAAATTGAATGAGCCGTTGACGTCACATTAATGCATTTGAGAATAAAGAGATAAAACTTCATTTTTTGGTAAGAAAAATATTCTAAACACAGGTATCTCGTCCATTAATGGATAAACAATGAATATATCCCGTCTGGCACAGTGGCGCAGCGGCTAGTGATCAATCCTGGCAACCGGGCGACCGCAGTTCGAAACCCCGCGTTTCCAATATAATTTTTTTGGAATATAATATTAATGATTATAAGCAAAAGTAGCCTAGTTTTAAGTTAAAATATTATAAATCTACATGCATTGAGGATGTCATTCTTTATATAGCTCTCAACGTGCACCAAATTGAATTATTCCTACATTGCAAAAAGAAGGAAAAGACTAGGAGAAGTGGGATTCGAACCCGGGCCGTCTGCGTGAAAGTCAAAACCACAAACCGTCACACCACAGTGCAGATAAGTAAAAGATCCACCATACATCAATCAATGGGTAAGAGAGCCGTATCCTTATTCTGTATAACAGTTGAACTAATTATTTTCGCTAGCAAGATCTCATCTGATTATTCAATCCATGAACCTACTGCCAGCAGGCAAGTTTAAAGAAATATAATCTGATTGATTGGGGTAATGAGGGACTTAAAATTAGCCTATAGAAGATTATGCATTTAACTTGTCGGCGAGGCTATTGAGCCGTACTGCAATCTGTTAATAAAGTTTTAAATCAATTAATCAATCAATGCCGTTAGAAAATCAGGATCTCTGCTATCGATACGTGCTGGCTTTTCAACTGAAGCGGCCGCGCGCACTTATCCTGGGTCTCAAGTCTGGTTCGAGTTAACGAGACTGAATCCACCTTCGAGGAACAGGAAAATCCCGGCTTCAAACATCGGGTTAATTGAATCTGGATAATGGGACTCTTGATCGGCTTAGTTGAACCAGGTACGGGGAATAGGGCCCTGGTCTGATAGGAGATGTCTGGTCTGATCAGAAGTTTATTGCCCTCGTAGTTCAGTACGCCTTTCGCCCGTGCTGCTGTCGTAATTCGTTGTGCATCTCGCATAGTTTGAAATTTTATGACCACAGGTCTGGTTTTATCAGGCTGGATGTCTCCTGCAGCCCTGCGACACCTGTCTTCACACTGCCTTTTTCTGTATCGATATTAAGCAGAGTTGGAAGCCAGGTCTCGAAGAATTTAACAGGTTGTGTGCCCTCTGTCCCCTCTTTCAAACCCATAATACAAACGCTTTCACGTCGGCTTTGATTGTCGGCATCTTCCGCCCGCTGTTGCAGAGTCATCACTGTTTTTTCCAGCTTTTTCAGTCCGTTTTCTATTGTTGATGTGTTGTCCTCGGCCGCTGAGATGCAGGATTCCGCCTCTGTAATGCGTTTGGTATTGTCTGACAGTCGGCTATTAAAGCCCTCCAGTGTTGCAGTCAGGGCAGTAAGCTTTAGGTCCATCAGGGCACTTATCTTTTCAGTCACATCGCGAACCACACGGGCAGCGATGTTTTCCCATTGACTTTCCTCGTCGCGCCAGGTTCAAGTTCAACTTCGGTGTCGTCCTGTTTGTTTGTCGCTGAGCGAGTTTCAATTGCGGCGCGTCCTTGTCCTTTCTTCTTCTTTTCCTCCTTGGTTGACATTATTAGGGTTATTTCAACTCTACCATGGATTAAAACTTTGTTGACTATAAGTAGTGTTTAAACTAACATTTTCTCGGTGGGGTTTGGGGAGAACAGCAGAAGCGTCTCTCTCACACTGACGTCATCACCGGAAGGTGATGCTTTTATCCAAAGCGAGAACAAGTCATCAGGAAGGGTACAGCTCTATCAGCTGAGTAACAATGTTCATCAAAGTGTTGCGTGATACCGTGTAGGTTAGTTTATTAGGACAAGTGCATGACAGTAAGGTTAGTTAGGGTTAGACATATTTTATTTATCTTTTTATTTTTAATATCTAGGGACATCTATGGATCTCAGGGAATGTATTCAGGTATATTGTGTCTGTTACTAGGCTTGAGTAAATTGTGATGCAACAAAGTACAATATAAATTATGATTTTTCTTAGCATCTTTGACAGTGAATAACACCATGCTAAAAATGACCAGACATGAAAAATGGCCACTGAGCTCGTTCAGCACCTTCTTGAGATAACCTGTACAAATAAATCTAGGGAAATGAATAAAGGGAAGATGATTAAACAGAAGGTTTTGTAGATACAGTACTGAATTCTGCCATCGGGACACAGGCAATTTGAAATATTATTATAGAATATCAGGCCTATAAATGACCATATTATAGCCTATTCGCACATCTATGGATTGGCCCAAATCTCTTTCCAGTGGCAAAGTTCAATCTGGAATTAGTATCACCAGGCCTGCAGCAAGAACTGAGAATGAAATTTACTGTAAGTAGAGTTCCATTCTTATAATGGATATCCGCCATTTTGGATCGTATTGGACTCTTTAATTCTCCAGAGGTACTGAAGTTCTTCTCACACTGGTCAGAGTGCTAGGGCTTCTCTCCTGTATGAATGCGCTGGTGACTCTTTAATTCTCCAGAGGACTTGACGCTCTTCCCACACTGGTCACAGTGGTAGGGCTTCTCTCCTGTATGAATGCGCTGGTGAGTCTTTAAGTATCCAGATTGACTGAAGCTCTTCTCACACTCGCCACAGTGGTAGGGCTTCTCTCCTGTATGAATGCGCTGGTGAATCTTTAAGTATCCAGATTGACTGAAGCTCTTCTCACACAGGTCACAGTGGTAGGGCTTCTCTCCTGTATGAATGCGCTGGTGTTTCTTTAAGTCTCCAGATTGACTGAAGCTCTTCTCACACAGGTCACAGTGGTAGGGCTTCTCTCCTGTATGAATGCGCTGGTGAGTCTTTAAGTATCCAGATTGACTGAAGCTCTTCTCACACTCGCCACAGTGGTAGGGCTTCTCTCCTGTATGAATGCGCTGGTGAATCTTTAAGTTTCCAAATTCATTGAAGCTCTTCTCACACTGGTCACAGTGGTAGGGCTTCTCTCCTGTATGAATGCGCTGGTGAATCTTTAAGTATCCAGATTGACTGAAGCTCTTCTCACACAGGTCACAGTGGTAGGGCTTCTCTCCTGTATGAATGCGCTGGTGACTCTTTAAGTGTCTATAGTTACTGAAGCTCTTCTCACACTGGTCACAGTGGTAGGGCTTCTCTCCTGTATGAATGCGCTGGTGACTCTTTAATTCTCCAGAGGACTTGATGCTCTTCCCACACTGGTCACAGTGGTAGGGCTTCTCTCCTGTATGAATGCGCTGGTGAATCTTTAAGTGTTCAGATCGACTGAAGCGCGTTCCACACTGGTCACAGTGGTAGGGCTTCTCTCCTGTATGAATGTGCTGGTGACGCTTTAATTCTCCAGAGGTCTTGAGGCTCTTCCCACACTGGTCACAGTGGTAGGGCTTCTCTCCTGTATGAATGCGCTGGTGACTCTTTAAGTGTTCAGATCGACTGAAGCGCGTTCCACACTGGTCACAGTGGTAGGGCTTCTCTCCTGTATGAATGCGCTGGTGACTCTTTAAGTGTTCAGATCGACTGAAGCGCGTTCCACACTGGTCACAGTGGTAGGGCTTCTCTCCTGTATGAATGTGCTGGTGACGCTTTAATTCTCCAGAGGTCTTGACGCTCTTCCCACAGTGGTAGGGCTTCTCTCCTGTATGAATGCGCTGGTGTATTAGAAAAGCTGCCTTTTTGATTGTTGTTGGGGAGCAATGCAGCAATTGTGCCTGGAGAAGAGAGAAGTACACCAATTAAGAGTTAATATTTTTTGTGTGTTTTGCATTCGTTCAGTTTCAGTTCAGTTATTTTTTATTTCGGGCTTTGGACACATAACAACGGTCATTCCATAAACCACAAACGTTTTACCAGCTGATATTGCAGCATTGTCCAATTGTCCGAAAAGGGCTGAAGCACTAGGCTTGTCGGGCCCTACCCCTGAAGACTTACGTTTTTTTTTTTTATGTTTTTATTTACATACATACATAGTAGATACATATAGTACACATTTCAGTGCACACATATAGTCCACACATTACAGCACACATTACATTATAGTATACCTGCAGTATATAATAGTATATAGTACATAATAGTGTATACAGCACATATATAATGTGATGTGAGATATGCCAAAATTGGCCATCGGAGATCAAGCGGGACAAAGGCGGCGGTAGGACAAAGAAAGCATAGAGGTAGGAGAAATCCATCTTCCTGGCAAATGCACATTCGCTGAGACCAGGATGGACGATTTAGGGTGCGAGTCAGATTCCAACGAGAACGAGAAGTGAGAGACTGCAACGTCTGCACGGAAGCCTCCGGTAAGAGCGTCGGCGGGGGTGTCTGCCTCATTACCAACAACGGTTGGGTTAGCCCCAATCTCCGGTTCAAGTTTTACTCCTTCACAGTCTTCCGAGCAGATCGCACGGAAGCCTCCGGTAAGAGCGTCGGCGGTGTACATCCCTCCCCAAGCGAACACCGCCAGGGCTCTGGCAGAGCTGGCGGAGCATCTCAACATCCACCAGATTAAACATCCAGACGCAGCCATGGTCATTGCCGGCGACTTCAATCAGGTGAATCTGAAAAAAGTGATGCCATCCTTTTTTCAGCACATCGCCTGCTCCACCAGGGGAGGAAACACGATCGACCACTGCTACACCCCCGTTCAGAGCCGGGTACAAAGCTGTACCGGCTCCTCCACTAGCGGGAGCCACAAGCACATCGGACCATGACTCCATCTAGCTCATTCCTGTTTACAAGCAGAGATCACGTGACGCCGTCATGTCACGTGAGGTAAAAAGATGGTCCGACCAATCAGAGGCCACGCTTCAGGACACTCTCGAGGGCGTCGACTGGGATATGTTTCAAGAAAGCGCCAGTGACGTCAGCGAGTTCGCAGACACTGTCGTGAGCTTCATAACAACACTTGCTGATAGTATCGTCCCCACAAAAAAGGTGCGGGTGTTCCCGAACCAGAAACCGTGGGTGGACACTAACTACTATCAGAGCAGCTCTGAATACTCGCACCACTGCCTACAAACTGGGCAGAGAGACAGGAAATATGGAAGAGTACAAGACTTCAGTCTACACTCTGCGCAAGGCTGTCAAACTTGCAAAACGGACGTATGCTAACAAAATGGAGGCACAAATGGCACAGAATGACACAAGAGGCTTATGGCGGGGACTGAGGACGATAACTGACTACAAAGTCAGCGCCCCTTCAATGGGGAGCGACGAGGCGTCTCTCGCGGACAAACTCAACTCTTTCTACGATCGGTTTGGTGCAGACAGTGGCACCGCTAGGTCAACGGCTAGTGACGTCACTGGCGCGCGGGCTGTTGTGGAGGGGGGGGGGGGGGGGAGACAGCGTGTATCCTTTCGGCAACTGGCTTGTCCTTCCGCGTTCCCGTTTGGTGCTCTGATTGGCCAGGTCATGTGACATGTGCGCCCGCCGCCCAATAGCGTGTTTGCCCATTTCTGCGTCGAACAGCCTGCAAACTACCTGGCGTTCTATCGCCATGCTCTAAGACAAACTCTAACCTTAACCAACTTCGAAAGAGTGCCTAAGCTTAACCGTGCAAAAACTTGCCGTCCCACGATTGGCGCTCATGTCACATGACCTGGCCAATCAGAGCGCCAAACGAGAACGCGGAAGGACAAGCCAGTTGCCGAAAGGATTCACGCGGGGGGGGCATCCGCGGGGGGGCGGGGACGCTCTCTCATTGTCGGTACACAGTGTGAGAAGAGCATTTATGCAGGTGAACACCAGAAAGGCTGCTGGCCCAGATGGAATAACAGGACGCATACTTAAGCCCTGTGCCAACCAGCTAGCCCCTGTGTTTACCACCATATTTAATCGATCCCTGGCGGAGTCAGTGGTCCCTGCCTGCTTCAAGATGTCTACCATTATCCCGGTACCAAAGAAACCCTCCCCAACAGATCTCAATGACTATAGACTGGTGGCACTCACCTCTGTGGCCATGAAATGTTTCGAGAGGCTGGTCAAGGATCACATTTGTGCCTCCCTCGCCAGTGATATGGACCCTATGCAATTTGCATACAGGCCAAACAGGTCCACTAATGATGCGGTCTCCCAAGTACTGCACAGCACCCTCTCTCACCTAGAACGCCAGAAGGGGGGCTATGTGAGACTGTTGTTCATTGACTACAGCTCAGCGTTCAACACCATAGTATGAGTAACGTTAATGCTAGTAGAATAGACACAACGTGAGGTAATCACCATCCATTTTAAACCGGTTATTACCTAATGCTAACGTTAGCAAATAGACGCGACTGGTAACGTTACAGCTTGTTAGCCTAATGCTCGTTAACGTTAGCATAGACAGCCTAGCTAACGTTAACGCTTGTAGAATAGACACAATGAGAGGTAACGTTAGCGTTAGCAGAATAGACACAACGAGGGTCTCGTTAATGTTGTTATTGATTGATTGAAAACTGTGTTTACTCTGTTTGTATGAGTAACGTTAATGCTAGTAGAATAGACACAATGAGGGGTAACGTTAGCCCCACGGAGCTCCTGTGCTGTGCTCTGTAGTAAAGCCAGCGGCCCGCCTCCCAACACGGACAGTGACTGACAAGGGGCACTGGGTCCGCCTCATTAAAACAAACGCGCAAATAGCAATTAATCGCGCCCGTCAAAATCATTGCATTCATTTTAATTATCGCGGCAATTAATCGATTTATTGCTTATCGCGGCAGGCCTAATGCTAGCTATAGTGGTAGCCTCAACTCCCTACAACAAGACCTCAGCGAACATAATAAAAATACAGAGGAAGAAGTCAGCGGTCTGAAAGAAAAGCGTGACGATTTGGAAAACAGAGAGAGAAGACGGAACCTAAGACTGGCAGTCTTTCCGGAAGGTGTGGAGGGTAAAAACGCTATCGCTGTCGTACAAGTATGGCTCCCGAAAATAGTAGACCTAGACACCGGGCAATCCATTGAGATCGAACAGGCTCACCGTACACTCCAACGCAGACCAGATGAAGGCAGCCTCCCCTGAGCCATAGTGATCCACCTACTCCGTTTTACTGATGTGTCCCGAATCCTTAAAACGTCCCTGGCCGGGTCGGTGGCAGTTAAGATAATGTATATGGTCCAAACCAAGATGACCCTAACTTCTATGTGAACCTTTTTCTTAAAGTGACATGCACCCCCTCAGAGCTTATAATTGGTGGTGATTTTAACCTGATATTAGACCCCGCAATGGATAAATCCTTCCCCACGCTTTAACCTCAGCGGCCAAGGTCCTTAGAAATAACTTATAGATCTTAATTTATTGGATATATGGCGGGAGCGGCATACATCCAGTGTTAATTTTGTCAACTAAAATGATGACTAAATATGGTCTTGCAGCCGCTATTGCACTCCATTTGAAACTATGTCGTTTGTTTTCTCGGCCGAGCTGCAGCGTGCGGGCGGGGTCTAAATACTCCGGCAAGACAAGCGGTCACCACAGATGCCTCGACGAGTTAATCCGCCAGCCCGTTCATGTGCAATGCTGGATAACGTGGGACAGACTACCGCGACCAGTATTTGGAATGGCGATCAGATAATTGGATTATTCTTTTTGCATTACATCAAAGACAAGGACTATATATTACCAATCTTGCGTTGATCCGATATTTTTTTCCCGTGATCGAAGCCTCTCTGTGTGGAATGTGTATGTGCTGTGTCTCGTTGGTCACATCACGGCATGGATGGGCGCCCCGCTCCAAACCAATTTCTGTCTTTAACGCGACGTGGGCATAAAGGAATGGCGAAGATGCAAAGCACACCACCACCCTGGCAACAAACACCTCATACGGCTGCGCTCGGGCAGGCGTTTCAGCGTTATACCCACCCGGACTAACAGACTGAAGTTTAGTTTCTATCCCAGGGCCATATGTGCACTAAACTCAGCTAAAATTTAAAACAACAATCTGCCTGCACCCCCCCCCCCCCCATGCAAACACACACACACAACACTAAGGGATAGTGCAATTATCTTTTATACCCCCCTGTTTATGTTTATGTTATGTCTATTATGCCTTACTCTTGTTTTATATTTAATACTGTGTTTAGGACTGTGTTTTTATGATCTAGGACTGTGTGACGGCTAGCACCTAGGGCTGCATTTAAAATGTTGTAACATTGTAACAATGACAATAAAGATCATTCTATTCTATTCTATATAAATAAAGTTTATTATTATTATTATTAATGCTCTCTACCTGATCAACCAAGACCACAGTGTCAAACAGACTAATGTTCTCCACCTGATCAACCAATACCACAGTGTCAAACAGATTCTCTAATGCTCTCCACCTGATCAACCAAGACCAGTGTCAAACTGTGCTGCAGTGTGTTTGGTTAGTGTCTCTCTCCACAACTCTCTCTCTCGCTAAGAGACATTAGGCTACAAACAGACACCCAGTCAAGCCCAACTCAGCCAGGAACAAGACTAGGCAAGTCTAGTTAAGCAAAACCCAGCCAAGAACGAGACTAGGCAAGCCTAGTTAAGCAGGACCAAGCCAAGAACGAGACTAGGCAAGCCTAGTTAAGCAAGACCCAGCCAAGAACAAGACTAGGCAAGCCTAGTTAAGAAAGACCCAGCCAAGAACAAGATTAGGCAAGCCTAGTTAAGCAAGACCCAGGCAAGAACAAGACTAGGCAAGCCTAGTTAAGCAAGACCCAGTCAAGAACAAGACTAGGCAAGCCTAGTTAAGCAAGAGCCAGCCAAGAACGAGACTAGGCAAGCAATTATTATAATTTTTTTTTTTAATTAATACAGTATATCTATATTTTTATCATAATTTATGTAAAGGTTTTTGTCTAAACTCTGCAAATGGATTATGCAAAACAACTCCCAATGTAATATTTTCTTCCCCATCTTACCGCTGACAATCTCTTGAGCGGGATATCCAAGAGTCTCGTCTGTAGTTTAGCTCCACTTTTCTCTCCAAGCTCCTCATAACCTTGGATTACAAACCAGTCTGTGTCCTTTTCTGAAACTGAGAGAACAGTCATATTTTTATTTGTTTATTAAAAAGGATCCCCATTAGCTGATGCCAATGGCACCAGCTAGTCTTCCTGGGGTCCGAAGTCCCACATATCAATATATACACATACAAATATACATACATCCGCGCACATACATATACACAACTATATACATACATACATATTCAGAATGGTCTTTATTGCCATGTACTTTTCACATACAAGGAATTTGCTTTGGACGTTACTGGTGCAACATTAGCGGACAGATATTAACACATCCGGTGCCGTTAACGTAGAACTACGTTTCTGTCGCCCGATCGTTGAGTGCCGGAAACGTAGATCTACGTTTTTCTCACGGTATTTCTTTTATTCGCTTTTGTCATTTCATAATTCAGCGGGGCACCTTGTGTATGCTGTACTGAATGTGTCTGAGCTGGCAGACGGTCTTATACCACCCTCTTATACCGGCCATTATTGCACCCTGTTAGAAACGGGTTCGTTTATTTTCTCTCCCGCGCTGCGGCGTGGGGGCAGGTCCTAAACACTCCGTCAAAACACACGCTTGTAGGGATGGTTTTGACTACTGACCCCACCCGCACGTTGAAGTGCAATGCCCAACAACGTCCGAGACAGGATCGCTGTGGATAACTGGAATGGCGATCAGATATTTGGATTCTTTTTTTTGCATTACATCAGAGACCAGGTAAGGACATTATATGAAAGCTTGCATTGATCTGATATTTATTTCTACCCCGATCGACGCTGTCTCTGTGTCTGGGGGGGGGGACGGGGACGGGGCGGCACGCCGGTCTAAACAACATTGCATGCATCAGTGCCGTCTGGGAGAAATGCGAGGCCCTGTGCGAGATTTAAACGTGAGCCCCCCCCTCCCCCCCCCTAAAGGTAATAATGCAAAAGAAATGTTTTTTTATATAATTATTATTTTTCTTTTTTTTATTAATACTTTTGATTTTGCATACAGTCAACATATTCTTAAATAATAGCACTGCCCGAGGCTGGGCATACAGTCAACATATTCTTAAATAATAGTGCTGCCCGAGGCTGGGCATATGATACAGTCAACGTATTCTTAAATAATAGCGCTGCCCGAGGTTTAGTGGCAATGCACCTGTACAGTCGTACACCTGGCAGTAACAGGGAAAATGCATAAAACACCCCTGGAACCTGATAAACAAGCTTAAAGCCAGGTACATTTTTCAAGCACGACATGCAGATTTGCAGTTTTGCCTTATTTGAATCGAACTCTATAAGCTTAGTACACACGTCACAAACTGCACGAGTACAGTGTGAGCAGACCCTGTTGCATGATGCAACACACCGAGTGAGAGAGAGAGACCATGAGAGCGCGCGCGAGAGAGAGAGCGAGACCATGAGAGCGCGCGAGAGAGAGCGCAAGAGAGTGCGCGCGAGAGCGAGAGAGATTCAGAGTTTTTATTTGCCACATGGAATCATACAATCAGAGTTTCTTCATTACACAATCATAAATAACATTCCATGGACAAAAGGAGCAGGAAGAAGAATAAATCTTATAGTTACCTGCCCCTTATTCCTAAACTAAAGAAGTATTTTCTTAATGGTCGGCGTACAACCTAATTTATACAAATAATAATTTATACCATTATACAAGAAACTCACAATTCACAGTTAAACAAGGAACAAATTAAATAATAATAATAAAGAATAAAGAATAAAAGAAGAGAAAAAAAAGAAAAGAAAAGATCTCACTATTCAGATCACATTTGATTTTCATACCGACTAAATATTTCTTTTTTTATAAATTTTTTTGAATAGATAAACACTACTACATCCCTTAAGCTCGCTATGGAGAGAATTCCACAACTTTACACCAATAACTGAAGGACACATCTGTTTAAGTGTGGTACGTGCAAACTGATGTTTAAAATTGTATTTTCTCCTACTAAACTCACTTTCTAAATGAAAAAGATTTTGTAGTTTTTCTGGCAGTGTATTATTTCTTGCCCTAAACATAATTAACATTGTTTGAAACTTAACCATGTCTTCAAGTTTAATTATTCTAGATTTAATAAATAATGTATTTGTGTGTTCTCGATAACTCACTTTATGTGTGATTCTTATGGCCCTCTTCTGTAGTATATATAATGGTTTTATATTGGTCCCATAAGTATTCCCCCATACTTCAACACAATAACTGATATAAGGTGAGATGAGTGAACAGTAGAGTGTTCTCATTGCCTCATACTCTAACACATCCTTTACTTTATTAATAACAAAAATACTCTTGGACATCTTTTTTTTAACGTGTGCTATGTGCGATTTCCATGTTAATTTATCATCCATAATCACACCAAGAAAACGAAATTCATTAACTCTCTATATCAACTCCATCTATTGTCAGTACTATATTTTCATCTAGTTTTCGATTGCCAAAAATCGAGAGCAAGAGAGAGAGCGAGAGAGAGAGAGCGAGAGAGAGAGAGCAAGAGAGAGAGAGCAAGAGAGAGCGCGAGAGAGAGAGCAAGAGAGAGAGATCCACGGCGGGAACAGAATAGATTGCATTAAAAACTCACCAAACGTCCAAGAGGAAGGAGACAACCATGGATATGACAAAGTTCACCAGTCCATATTGTCCCCCCCATTGGGATGAACTTGGGAGTCTGTTCCTAGTTTATCTGCCACACGTTAGCACTCGATAACGTAGCTAACGCTAGTTAGCTGTCCCTGCCTTTAGCTAAGCCGACATGGCTAGCCTGACTGAACTTTCTAACACGCAACAACTTTCATCTTCAGTCCATCTGCCGAACGTCCTCTTCGTCTTGGCATAACCTAATCACTATACTTGGTATTGATAAGCTTACGGCACACGCCGTTATTTCTTCTGCTCCGATGCTGCACATTTGGTTTTCAGAAGTAGGATGCTCTTGGCCAAGACGCTCCCGTGGATAGCGCCGAATAGTCAGACCCCGTACCTGTAACCCCTCCCCTCGTTGAAACCAATAGTATATCTGCAGAGCCGCAGAGCTCCAATAGTGTACCTGCAGAGCCGCAGAGCTCCAATAGTGTATCTGCAGAGCCGCAGAGCTCCAATAGTATATCTGCAGAGCCGCAGAGCCCATAAGTCAGACACATTCTACAAACGTGTCTAATGTGAAATATATAAGCATGTAAGCAAAACTAGATTTTAGGTCTGTGATGGAAAGTGATTGTTAACATTGTTAACAAGTACTATTATTATTATTTTTTTTTTTTTCTCACAAGGCCCCCTTCCCCGCGAGGCCCTGTGAGACCGCACTGCTCGCACGACCCTTGAGGCGGCCCTGGCATGCGTGCACAAGGAAGGATAATAATTATGATCTAGCGTTGATTTCAGGAAGATCCGATAATCAGGCGAAAAATGACGTGTTTATTGAATTACACAAACAGAGTCTTTTCCCTGGAATGACTCAGAAGCACCCAAACTATATTTTCAAAGCAGTATAAAACGGAAATGTACGGATGAAAAAAGAATCTGTTTTTGTCAGAGACTCGACCCCGTTATTAGACCCATAGCTATACTATAAAATATAGGTTTAGCTCTACAAACTACAACTACGTTTACATGGGATTAATGGACGGCAAGGAAGGGGTCACTTCCCGGAAGGGGCGTGGCACTCAACAGTCAGATAATACAATAAAGTGGTGGAGTAAAATAAAATGAAATATGAGCTACGTTAACACGTTGGGCGCCAAACCCGAGATACGTCGGGTTAACTCGCCAGCGGTTGGGCGCCAGACCAGAGATATCTCGGGTTTTGGTCGTTTATTCGATATTTTTATTAATTATTCATCCGGGGACCTTGGCGTTACCATAGGGAATGAGTCTGAGATCGCCAAAGTGCAATACCGGCCGCATCCAGCTAGATGGCGGTATCTAGCACCCTTTGAAACATTGTATCTTGGCCTGTGCGTCGATCAAATGTCTCCGGGTCAGCTTTTTTTTGGGCAAGTGGAGCAGTTATACCGGTCGGATTGAGAAGTGTCAAATGCTCCCGATGCATGATGTGTGGTGGATTATGTTGGCGACGATGGACAACAATACTTGGAATCGCGATCAGATAATTGGAATATTCTTTTTGGGGTACATCCTAGTCAAGGTAAGGGCTATATGATATCAATCTTGCATTGATCCAACCATGTCTTCACCTTGATCCGAACGTGTGTGTGTAACATTACTCCACAATGTATGCCGTTGGTGACGATCAAAGCATCAAAAAACTATTTGATTTGAGAATAGTAGCGGGTCCAGGCAAGAAACGGCAACGGTTATAGTATAATAAACGCAGAAGGCTATTCCTGAGCATTTCAGGAATGACCCCAGACCATTGTAAAACCACTTATATTCACCACGGTATAACACAGGAACGTATGGATGAAAAAATTTATTCTTTTTCACATAGTGAGCGATAGATATTTGATGTCAAATGGGCCATAGTATTGTATCCATAGCTATAATATAGAATATAATATAGCCCTGCAAACAAGGTGACGCACTCCTATCTTTTAAAGCGTTGGCCTAGCTACAACAGGGCCCGTCTAATCCCCGGCGCTGAATGAGTTAAGCACAATCGAATAATATATTTATGAAATAAAATATAGGCCAGGGCTGTACGACTGTATATAAGAGGTTGAATACAATTATATGAGATATAAACTAAATAACTAAATATAGCACAATAGATATAGTATAATTATAAGTAAAAATGTAATAGGAATAGGAATAGGCCAGGGCTGTGCAACTGGGCAGATGTGGTCAATTATACAATTATATACACTAATTAGAAAGAGTAACAATACAGTGAACAAGTAGGACTGGGCGATAAAACGATAACGATAACTATCGCGATAAATTATTTCCTCGAAATAAATGAAACGTGGTCGCAAAGTTTCGATATATCGATTTTCCAAGCTTGGATATGAGCACACACACTAACCAATCAGTGAAGGAGATGGCCGATAGCGGAAAGAAACCCGGAAGGAGGCGCGGAGGTAGGACTCAGTAAACAAGGCTGGCTATGGCTAATTAGCTTGCACGCGCTATTTTACAGTTTACCTGCCGAGTTGGTGTGTGTTTTGAATTCTGAGGGTAACTGTTATAGTAGTGTGGGGTATACGGTGGACGTCGTTGCAATGAATTGGGCGGAACAGAGTATTTTAGGGTCATTTTTGGTACATTGTCTCATGAGATACTCCGCTCGGAAACGAGGCTGGCTATGGCTAATTAGCTTGCACGGCGCTATTTTACAGGTTACCTGCCGAGTTGGTGTGTGTTTTGAATTCTGAGGGTAACTGTTATAGTAGTGTGGGGTATACGGTGGACGTCGTTGCAATGAATTGGGCGGAACAGAGTATTTTAGGGTCATTTTTAGTACATGATTGTCATGAGATACTCTGCTTGCTTTGGCTAACTGCTAACGTGCGCGGACTGATGACGACATCAACTCGACTCTCGAGAAATTCACAGCAGCAAAACAAGTCAGCCCGCGTATCGGCGCCGGGCATAATAAGTTAATTAAACTTGACAGACATTATATCGACGATAATTATCGATATCGAGTTATATGAAAATAATTTTATAATCGCGATAACGTATTTGGTCATATCGCCCAGCCCTATGAACAAGTATATAGTCCAGTAGGGTGTGTTAATGTAACACAGTGGGGGGTGTCAGTGAGGGTGGTGTAGTGCAAGTAAGATGTTTGTGGCTACAGGACTTCCATCCCAAGCTGCCTTAAGAGATTGTATGTAGAAATGTATTTGCCAGGTAAATGAGATCATCTTGGTTTTGTCCTTCAACCCCACCAGAGACCGTTGTCTTTATGCAAGACTCATCTTTTAAACTATGTTTTTTATGGTGCTTTTATATGTAATTTATTCTATGTATTGTCTTTTATATGGACCCTGAGTCCGTAATAAAATGTAGATTGATTGACATCCATGAGGTATTTAGGAATGATAAAAATGAAGAACAAAATTACTTTAAAGAATGTAAATGAAGTGGTAAAATGATCACCTCTGGCAAGTTCATCTATGTCCTGCAGACCATCCTTGTTGCCACGGGTGATGGGAAGTGTGTGGACGTCTGGACAATCCATCAGGGGTTTCTCTAGACGTCGGCACAAAGATTCACAAAACAAATTAATCATGGTGGACGCAGTGAATTATTTGCCAAAAAACTGAAGGCTAAATTACAGCAGGTGAAGAGAAAAAGATACCTTCATGTCGTGGTTCATAATGTACCGACAATAGCCTACATCTGCCAAACTTCTTTTTGTTGTACTGTACTTGTGCTGTATAATGACAGCTAATCTAATCTACATGAGGGAAACCGCCACTTCCTAACAAGTTGAAATAAAGGTTTAAAATGGAAAAAAAGGAAATGTTAGCTTTAGGCTAGAGCGTAATGTTGCCTCCTAGCTCTCCAAACCATGCAACAGTAAAAAGTACAGACAGGTAGGATAGTTCTAGTATTGATCACAGATATAGGATAGTTCTATGTATTGATCACAGACATGTAGGATAGTTCTATGTATCGATTACAGACATGTAGGATAGTTCTATGTATTGATCACAGACATGTAGGATAGTATTGATCACAGACATGTAGGATAGTTATGTACTGATCACAGACCAGGGCTCCAGACTAACTTTTTACATTGGTTGCAACTTTTTCATTTAGGTGCACCAGCACATAATTTAGGTGAACCCAACATTTTCACTGCGCCTTTTGCCGCTGCAATAATACATTTTAAGTGTTACCTTTACCACAGTGGAGGTTTCTCTATGACAACACGTGAAACACAAATTCACTCATAATTCATAATTATTATTAATTTACATATATATATAATTATATATTTTTTTAAATTATTATTATTATAATTTTCTTTTATTAGAAATGTTTTCCTCTGTAAAAAAAATGCCAGTGAATTTTTTTTTTTCAAAAATGGCCAAAAGTGACAGCTCTGAGCTCTTTGGTCAGGGCTGCAGTCAGTCATGGCTAGCTGTCAATCACTAAGTGAAACTTTCACTGCACAGGCAGTTCTTTTCATTCCATTATCCAATCAAAATAGGCTATTTGAGTAATCTAAGCACTGCCTGTGCAGATTTGCCTCAGCCACCCACGAATGCGGGTTGAATGATTGACAACCTTCAAATCCAATCAGAGATTGCTGCATTGCACAGTCAAAACAGTCCAGCTGCAGTTCCGTAGGTTAGGTTTAGCTGGGGCCAATCTCAAGTTTCTCAAGTTTCTTTATTAGTTGTCATAAATGTAACAGAAAGAAGCATTTTGTATAAAAGTATTCTGTACTTCTGTATGACAACTAATAAAGAAACTTGAGAAACTTGAGATTGGCCCCAGCTAAACCTAACCTACGGAACTGCAGCTGGACTGGTTTGACTGTGTGCAAGGCAGCATTGAAAGAGCAAGCTAGTAGTTTAGTAAGCTGTACAGCTATAACAACACAGTAGGGTAAATTAAACTTCGCGCCAACATTAGGACCGAAGTATAAACCAGCAACTGAGCAACATGAAGAAGTGGACTTATGCATCTGGATCAGAAAAAAAGTTGTGGATGAAAAAGTAAGTACAGTGTTTGTAAAAGCTTGTATGCTAACAGTAGCTAGCCAGCTTAGCCTACATCACAATGATGATCACCAAGCTAACTTACTGTACAGTAGGGCTGGGCAATTAATCTAAACAGAATCACGATATCGATTCATAGACCTATGCAATCTCATTTCTAAGTTATGACGATTTTTCTTTTATTAAAAAAAGTTATAATTTTTTTATTTATTTTTTAAAACTTTTTAAATTATTTTATCTGGGTTGAACATGATTTGTGGAACTCCCTCTGGTGTTGTGGTCGTGGTATTCACTGACCTTTGGGAAGTATTTTGACATGCACATGGGTATCTTAGTGGTGTAGTGCAGGGGTTCCCAAACTTTTCAGGCCGGGGCCCAGAAAATAAGGCGTCAGAGAGCCGCGGCCCAATCAATTTTTTTTCTTTTTTTTTTGCCAGGCGACCGATTTTTTAAGCCAAATATCACTTCAATCCTATTAAGTTAGTTCAAGTTAGTTATTCATTTATATGTGCTATTTATGAGAGGGCTAACCTGTTGCAAAATAATAATGATAATAATAATAGCCTCATTAAAATACTATTGTTGCTTCGGTTGTTTTCAGCGTTTTATGTGCATAATCTGTTATTTAGTTTGAAATGTTCGTTGAAATAAGTAGATTTTTCGTTTTTGTTTATTTATTAAGTTAATATAAAACCATATAGTCACATTTTAGAATACAATAGAATAGAATTTTGGAATACAACTAGAAACACTGTCCTGGCCTGCTTCTAAGTTCAGTGGCCTGACAAAAAAAATTAAAATAAAAAAATAAAAAATAAAAAAATAAAAAATAAAAAAAATATTTTTTTTTATTTTTTTTTTATTTTTTTTTTATTTTTTTTTAAATCATCTCGCGGCCCACCCGTGGCTGCTCGCGGCCCACCTTTGGGTCGCGACCCCGACTTTGGGAACCACTGGTGTAGTGTACAGGCCCATTGCAAGTTGCTGTACTCTGTCGTCTACTCTAAGCCATCCTAGGTTGTCAAAGTGGGCAGGGGTGAGGTGGGTTCTAGGAGTAAGGTCAAGTAGTAGTCTGACCAGTTTGTTTTGTGATGTTTGTAATTTTGTTTTTAGTGCCTTTGAGGTGCTTTGGTACCATGAGGTGCAAGCATAGTCGTAGTACCCTTGAATGAGTGCTCCTGCCAGAGTCTTCAGTCTTGATATGAAGAGTCTTGATATGTTTTGGACCCACCGCTAGCTTTTAAGCAGTGCTTGGTGGTGCAAATTAACCTGGCTACTACGGAGGAATAAGTGACTGCGTATTCGAGCCCCTGGCTGGCATCGCAGTCACGAAAGGGGCTAACTGTAAGCCATCCTAGATTGATTGATTGAAAACTTTATTAACAGATTGCAGAATGGGTACAATACAGTACGGCTCAATACACACAATTGTTAAGGGGATGCAGACCAGAGAGAGACTTTCGTCTTGTTTACATCAGGGTCCCCCATTTTCAATTCATCATAACATATATGACATACAGATAGACAGTACTGCTACATCTATACATTTATGACATACCAGATTTACAAATACATAGATAACTATGTTGTCCTGTGTCAAGGGTTCCTTTCGAGCGCAGCTGCTGCAAGGAAGGAGCAATAAGAGGAAAACAATGTAAATATAATTGTACTTACGTTTTGATCCAGTACAGCTCTGCCACAGAGACGTTAGCAAGAGACTCGTTTTACACTTTGAGCGCCAGAGGTTAATTCCGTATTAGTCCCTTGAATGCCCAGATCCACTCCAATGTTAACGTTAATATCGCCTAATCTATGTTTTAAATTATGGCTATGTGTCTAATCTGCCCGTCGCTTATCAAAGACTCATTTTCCAGTCAACATTGTCAAATCAGATTGTTTTTTTATCGCTTCATTTCCGTGTTCTACCATTCTGAAAAGCACTCGGTTTCACTGAAAAAACAACACATTCCATTATAATCGCCTTTTACTGGAATATTCTAGAACGTTGTCATTTGTCTGCCTATTTATGAATCGTTTTCAAATAAACGCTAGATGATCGATAGTATATGTGTAGGCACGCACGCTCTTGGCGCGAGCCGAAAATCGGTTATCCTATTTCCTGACGGGCGCAGAGTGAAACAGCCTGGGGGACACATATGGGAAACGCTTATATCTCCATGAAAACGAGTCCGATTATCCTTAGACTTGTAACATAGATTCCTTACCTGAGATCAGATGGTATCCAAATGGTTTATTCCAATTCCTGATCGGCATTCGAAAAAATCGCTAATTTTAGTGATCAACCGTGTATACTGTATAATGCTGGTAGACACCGGTTGCATGAGTGAGAAGTACAATGTGGAGGGCGGGTTCTTTTTTCTCAGCCATTTACATTGAGTTCAATCTAAAAGGGTGAATTACCATCTGGGAGACGATAGGGGGCGCTTTTTTCACATCTGAGCGCCTGGATATCCAACGGTAGGCTTGCTTGATGCAATATGATTTCAGATCGCTAATAAAGAAAAAAAGAGAAAATACGAATATTCTCAGGTTGGGCATTCAACCCGCGGGGGGGTAAACCCGAGAAAACTCGGGCGTGGCAATCAAAGTGTTAATGTCTCTGCTCCGACTCACAACAAAGCTGCTTGATCTGGTTCATAATCGGGTTCAAAGTCAGAAGTTTCAAAGTTTGCACGGAGGAGTTGACGGTGACCGATAACACATGTGTTGTGTTTTACTTGTCCTTTGATAACGGTTTAGTACCAGAGAAGCGAGTTAAAAGCTCCTTAACACTTTGAATGCCAGGGACGTCATAACTCGTTTTATTAGCCCCGCCATTGAGTGCAGACGACGACAGTTAGTTTTATTTTTTTATTAGCGATCTGAATTCATATTTCATCAACAGAGTCTCCCGTTGGTACAGCAGCTCGTCCAGGAGCTCAGATGGGAAAAAAGCGCCCCCCATCGTCTATCCCTGTGTAACTGCAGGTCAGTCAATTAGACTGACCTGGGATCTGTAGATCTGTAGAGGTGGAGCCAACTGGCTCCATTGTGCTGGCGAGACGTCTGATCAAGAGGGATCTGATCGCGAGACGGAAATCAGCCTGGAATATATATTTACAGCAGCCAATAATCAATCAATAAGCGTGATCGATATTTGGAATGGCAATCAGGAATTGGAATAATCTTTTTGGATAACATCTGATCTCAGGTAAGGAATCTATTTTACCAGTCTTAGGATAATCAGACCCGTTTTCACTGAGATTTCAGCATTTGCCCTATGTGTGATGTGGCTGTTTGGCTGATGAGGAAATAAGAGAATAGATTTTTCAGATCGCCTCTATAGCGTGCATACGTACACATATACTATCGATAATCTAGCATTTATTTGAAAACGATTCATAAATAGGCCGAAAAATGACAACGTTTGTGTATTCTAGAATATTCCAGTAAATGTCTTTTATCACGGAATCTTTATATTTTCCTTGAAAACGAGGGCTTTTCAAAATGCTATAAAACGAAAATGAACCCGAATAAACAATCCGTTTTGACAATGTTGACTGCAAACAAGTCATTGATAAGCGACAGGCAGATTAGACACAGCCATAATTTAAAACATAGATTAGGCGTTTTTAGCGCTATCAGTGAAGTGGATGATGGCATTCAACGGGGTAAAAAGGTAAACAAGGTAGGCACTGATAGTGTTAATGTAAACAGTCTGGCTGTAGAAACGTTACCTACCTGGGTTCCATCCTAGAGGCTAATCTTTCCTGTGACAAAATGGCATCCAATATAATAAAAAAAAGTCAACCAACAAACTCGATTCTTGTACCGGATCTCCTCTCTGGTAAACAAGAATACCCTGAAGACTCTGGCAGGAGCACTCATTCAAGGGTACTACGACTATGCTTGCACCTCATGGTACCAAAGCACCTCAAAGGCACTAAAAACAAAATGACAAACATCTCAAAACAAACTGGTCAGACTACAGCTTGACCTGACTCCTAGAACCCACCTCACCCCTGCCCACTTTGACAACCTAGGATGGCTTAGAGTAGACAACAGAGTACAGCAACTTGCAATGGGCCTGGTCTACAAGATGCACTACACGACCAAGGTACCCATGTACATGTCAAAATACTTCCCAAAGGTCAGTGAATACCACAATCACAACACCAGAGGGAGCTCCACAAATCATGTTAAACCCAGATTCGGCTCAAACAAGGGACTAAACACGTTTCGCAATTATGCCACATCAATGTGGAACGCCCTACCCAAAGCTGTAAAGGAATGTGAATCACTACCCACTTTCAAAAACACTCAAAGAACACCTACGAGAGACTGCAATTCGAAACTGGCCCCTGCAAATTTCCTAACTCAACCCCCTCCAATGTACAGTAAATTACCAAGTATGGCTTTGTCAATATTCCAATGTACAGTGTACAGTGTCCCCCACAAACAGTACTGAATTTGCAAATCTGGTATGTCATAAATGTATAGATGTAGCAGTACTGTCTATCTGTATGTCGTGTGTGTCATATGTTATGATGAATTGAAAATGGGGGACCCTGATGTAAACGAAAGTCTTTCTCTGGTCTGCATCCCCTTAACAATTGTATGTATTGAGCTGTACTGTACCCATTCTGCAATCTGTTAAAGTTTTCAATCAATCAATCAGCTGCTAGTTTTAACAGCGACGCGCGGCCATCTTAGATGCCGTAACTTGCTCCGTTCAAGCCGTAAACCGCTCCCCTTGGTTGAATTACGACATCTGTGTCGCAAAACAGAGAGGCAATGGAAATCTCCCAAACTTCAAGTACATCTTCTCTATCTCAAAGAGTTGATATCGGAATTTAACAATCTAATTAAGAGTGCCAGGGCTACTTCTTTCTCTAAGATTATTTCTGAATTAATAATAGTTATGATTACAGTGTAGGCTAGTTGTAGAAAGCAGTAGATATATTCCCCTTCATTATATTTATAATTTGTCTAATTTGCCCTCAATTCTTCTCTCTCCCATATGGACAATAAACATGGTGTTTGCCCCTTAAATACAGTGTCTGCGTTGTGTTGCCCGAACGCCACAGTAGATATATATATCTGTACATATCCCTTACCTACTCTCGCTAGTTACACAGCTGGCCAGTATGACTTACTGATTAGCACTATTACAGTTTCAAGTTTGCTTTTATTTGTCACGTATAAAGTACATATGTACATTACAGTGAAATGCTTGGTTCTGTATGAGCCCCAGAGAATTTAGTTGAGTTTATTTTATCTCAAACAATCAACCATATAAAAACACAATAAAATGGATAAACAAAATAATTTTTTTTTAAATGAAATCTTCCATTCTTCATTAAATCATAAACAAATGAGTTTGAGAAGGAGCAGAAGGAAGCAATTACTTATCTAGTCCTGCCCCTTCCTTACAATATCATACATAAAACAAACTGTGGTATAGTGGTTAACTCAGAGCTAGAAGGTCGTGGGTTCGAATCCCGCTTGGGGACCAGGTTGCCAGGTACCCAGGTGGGGTATCTCCCGGGCCTTTCTGTGTGGAGTTTGCATGTTCTCCCCGTGCTTGCAAGGCTTACCCAATAAGATAAACCCCAATGGAAAAACATGCACAACAGATCGCTAATGCTGTCGCATCCCTGACGAAGACGGACAGGAGCACATGGATTGGTCCCGGCGGCACACGCTGCAGCCCTTGTCTGCTTCCGGCTGCCCTTGGGGGGGAAGGACGACGGGATGGGAGGTGCAGAGAACATTTTGTCAGCGACTCAGTGCATGCGTGTTCCTAGGGCTGGGCGATATAACGATAACGATAAATATCGCGATATATTTTAATAATCGATATCGAATATCAAAATTAAAAAAAATCGTTTTTTTTTTTTTTTTTTACCTGCAACAGGGCAGTTTTAAAACCAGAGACAGTGGACAGACTTGTCTTTCTTGCCTGCAACTTAAAGTAATGGCTTTGCGTGTCCAAATGACAATACTGACCAAATTGAGATTTATTTTTCTCTTGTCCATTTATTTTGTTTGCTTTCTAATTTAAAATACAGTTTGAAACCGTCTGTACACAGTAGGCTATGTGTGCTAGCAGAACTAGACTCCAGTCACGAGTCACGGTGCACATGTGCGGTGGTTTGTCCACCAAAAAAAGCACCAAAAGATCGAAAATAAACTAGCAGAGCCAGAACTGTTCAACTCCCCTGGACCCACAGCCAGCAGAGAAGCCGGTTTACTTTAGCTTTTAAACCAGCTGCAGCCTGAGAACTGGAGTGTGAGGGGATGTAACACTAAAGATGGCGGCAATGACAAAGAATTGCTGCAAAATAAACATACATATGTTGTTAAAAAAAAAAAAAATTCTTTAATACTTATAACAATTCGATAATTATCGATATCGAGAAATATGATAACATTATCATATCGTTATCGCAATATGATTTTTTTCCATATCGCCCAGCCCTACGTGTTCCTGTGGGTCGCCCATCGCATGTGTGTGTTTGTGTTAATCTGATGACAAATAAAGACTTATATTTAAAGTATCTAATTTGCCTATAACTATTATTTGCATTTAAGAGTGAGATTATATGAGTTGTATCCATTAATTGATAAATCTTTCTGTCTGTTGCAGCACACACACACACATTTCCCTGATGAATAAAACCCACAGATAGTTTAAAGTGGAACTCTCTCCTGTCTTCAAACCTGACCAGTCATCTGCCCGTGACTCTTCTCTGCTCACCATCACTTTCATTCACCCTGTGCCAACACGTCCCTAGAGCAGCTACTATTACAATAGTGTCTTTATACCTGTATTCTGCATACGGATACCAGCATTTTAGGCAGTATCGGAGGCATTTCCGATACTGGTATCGGTATCGCAACAACTCTAAATGTAATATCATGGACATCTACAGAAGATTGAAAAAGAATTGTTTGGTAAACTGCAAATAATACAACTTTACCATGGACTCCTAAGCCAAGCTAAACTAGGATAATGTATGTCAGATAAACAGATGAGAAACACTGCTAAGCTAACGTTTGTTCTGGATTTTGCTAATGAAGGGCTAATAATAATAATAATAATATAAAAAGAACAGCCATGGATCGTCACCACAGATAATTCAACAGTTGGATAACAGCTTTCTACTAGGGGTGCACGATATTGATTTTTTTGAACCCGATATCGATAACTTTCTGCTCCTCAAGGTCGATACCGATAATATATATATATTTATTGTATTATAATTCTTTTTTTTTGTATATTCCTGTAGTTTTGACCTAACCAGATTTATCATGACATGAGCATTACTACTATGAACAAAACAAAGCCAAGAGAACAGTTTTGACTCTTCAAATAAAGTGACTATATTTATTTTTCCAAATAAATATAATTTGAGTCAATCACAAAATTCACAATCCGTCAATGTCATTAACAATGTGTTTCCCTGAACAATGAGTGAACTAAAAACCAACAGGTATTGTGCTTTGTCAGCAGATAAAACATTTGACGCTATAGGAGAGGAGACTGTTGTGGGTCCATGAAACAACTATTACTTGGCATTTATAGGACAGCACACCTCAAAAAGAATTAAATAAACCAAACAAATCGTCTCTGTCAAACGTCTTTAATTTTGCAAATGCCTCGTCAATAGGTACAAGCCGTTCCGGTAGAACTAGACTCCAGTCACGAGTCACGGTGCACATGTGCGGTGGTTTGTCCACCAAAAAAGCACCAAAAGATCGAAAATAAACTAGCAGAGCCAGAACTGTTCAACTCCCCTGGACCCACAGCCAGCAGAGAAGCCGGTTTACTTTCGCTTTTAAACCAGCTGCAGCCTGAGAACTGGAGTGTGAGGGGATGTAACACTAAAGATGGCGGCAATGACAAAGAATTGCTGCAAAATAAACATACATATGTTGTTAAAAAAAAATGTCTTTAATACTTATAACAATTCGATAATTATCGATATCGAGAAATATGATAACATTATCATATCGTTATCGCGATATGATTTTTTTCCATATCGCCCAGCCCTACGTGTTCCTGTGGGTCGCCCATCGCATGTGTGTGTTTGTGTTAATCTGATGACAAATAAAGACTTATATTTAAAGTATCTAATTTGCCTATAACTATTATTTGCATTTAAGAGTGAGATTATATGAGTTGTATCCATTAATTGATAAATCTTTCTGTCTGTTGCAGCACACACACACACATTTCCGTGATGAATAAAACCCACAGATAGTTTAAAGTGGAACTCTCTCCTGTCTTCAAACCTGACCAGTCATCTGCCCGTGACTCTTCTCTGCTCACCATCACTTTCATTCACCCTGTGCCAACACGTCCCTAGAGCAGCTACTATTACAATAGTGTCTTTATACCTGTATCACTGTAAGGAGTGACGTTCAGGTGATACATGGGGACATTCTGCCCTCTAGTGGAAATTGTGCAGAACACATCTGGAGGCTCAGAGTGTCAACGTTGAGCAGAAGAGCTGTGTTCAGCCATATAGTTATGAGGAAGGATAGAGTGGGACCTTTCAGCTCGCTATAGGTTTTAATTTGGATTTAAGATGTCCCACCACGGCCTAAAGGTCTACTCACATGGAGCAACATTAAACCTTATGCTTTAATCTCTCTTGCAGCAGGGAGCACCCCTAAGAGTAGAACCACCTCACCAAGAATAACTATTACCATTGACATTTATTCTGCATTATAATAAATGGTTAAACTAATGACGTGGGTGATTCGGTCTGGCACTACTTTGGTACGGTCTGGTACTACTTTGGTACGGTCTGGTTTCCACCTCCCTGAAACAAGCCAGAGTCACACCGCTCATAAAAACAACCCTGAACCCCACCGTCATAGACAACTATCATCCTGTCTCTCTTCTCTCCTTCCTTTCTAAATCACTTGAACGTGCTGTATGCAACCAACCTTCTGATTATCTCTTACAGAATGACCTCCTACACCCTAATCAGTCAGGCTTCAGGACTGGTCACTCCACAGAGACAGCCCTCATAGCGGTCAGAGTCTCTGTCTCACCATGCTATTTTATTAGCTCTTATCTAATTCATTACTTCATTACCACTAGTTATTTGTTGTTGTTTTATTCCCATTTCAATTATTGTGTTGCATTTATTTGATGACTTCTTCGTTAAGCACTTTTGTATTTTAATCTTGCACAAAAGGCTCTATATAAATACAGTTTGATTTCATTTTTAAAACAACCTGCAGGCATTTTCTTAATGTGTAAAGTCCTGTTTTTATTTTGATTTGGGAAGCTCTTTTGTTACTAAACTGTATTGAAATGTCCTTTATAAATACAGTAACATTTACTTTAGAGGGCATAATAATCATGATTAAGCAATAAGCACCCATTGAGGAATTTGATGTTAAACTATTGATTATCGTCACTCAAGTCTCAGACCGGATGACCTGAAATCCATCCAGAATGGCTTCTACTTCACTTCCTAATGACACATTCAGTAAACACCTATCCATCTGTTTACCTCGAATTCAAAAACGCAAGTGAATAATATTTTTGTTCTATATACTTTGTTAACATTTAGTTCCTCATTAGGTCCAAGGTACTTTATTATGTATAAAAGTAAGGAGTTACATGCTCCGCTCAATAGGAGTTCACTCCACGTGGAATATGACCTCTCCTGAATATACATCACTGGCATTGGGCTTAATATTGATAATTGAAAACAGGAAGAATGGCTTCTCGTTTACCTGGGCACACAATTAGATATTAGTACCTGGCTCTACTTTTTCACATGTATATGCGTTAGTATCAGCATATTTAAACAAGGTTTCTGAAACACAAGTTAGTGGTGGTGACTAGTGGTCTCCACTCTCAGAGCAGACAATATCTCTCTCTCTTTGAGAAAAAAACAAAAACAATTGAAAGTTTGAAACATCAAGTAGTAGTTTAGTGGAAAAAAGGGTTCACTCACTGTCATTTATATGGATTATTATAAGTAATATAATTAATCCTTTGTTCTGTAAAATGACTGTTTGTTACTGTGTGGAACTTGTTTCAGTAGTTTATTTATTTGTTTTTGATACTGTGAGGAATGCACTTTTTCAGATTGTATACTTTGTTTACATAGAGACATATCTGACTGTCCGATTTTACCTGCCAGTATTGAATTTGAATCCCAGGCTTATGCAAAGATTTGCAACAGTCCTAGAGGCCTTTATTTTATTTTTACATCACTGAGTGATGAACCTCACTATGGCAATTGGCAAATGTTTACATTTTGCAGTGTTATGTTTACAAGTTATTGACGGATTGTGAATTTTGTGATTCAAATTATATTTATTTGGAAAAATAAATATGGTCAAAACTGTTGTCATGGCTTTGTTTTGTTCATAGTAGTAACGCTCATGTCATGATAAATCTGGTTAGTCAAAACTACAGGAATACACATTTTTTTAATTAATACAATAAATATATATATATTATCGGTATCGGTATTGACCTTGAGGAGCAGAAAGTTATCGGTATCAATATCGGGGTCAAAAAAATCCCTGTCAACACCCCTCTCTCGGGACGATGGCATTTAAGAAAGCATCTGCTGTTAAAATGACAAACAGCATTGACACTTTAATTCACGGTCGATTAAAAACACGTTTGTTTTATAATGCTGACTCTCAGTAGGAGGATACCGCACGTGTTGTTGATAAATTACGTCATATGGTATCGGAGGCTAGCCATTCTACTAGGGGTGCACGATATTGATTTTTTTGAACCCGATATCGATAACTTTCTGCTCCTCAAGGTCGATACCGATAATATATATATATTTATTGTATTATAATTTTTTTTTTTGTATATTCCTGTAGTTTTGACCTAACCAGATTCATCATGACATGAGCGTTACTACTATGAACAAAACAAAGCCAAGAGAACAGTTTTGACTCTTCAAATAAAGTGACTATTTTTCCAAATAAATATAATTTGAGTCAATCACAAAATTCACAATCCGTCAATGTCATTAACAATGTGTTTCCCTGAACAATGAGTGAACTAAAAACCAACAGGTATTGTGCTTTGTCAGCAGATAAAACATTTGACGCTATAGGAGAGGAGACTGTTGTGGGTCCATGAAACAACTATTACTTGGCATTTATAGGACAGCACACCTCAAAAAGAATTAAATAAACCAAACAAATCGTCTCTGTCAAACGTCTTTAATTTTGCAAATGCCTCGTCAATAGGTACAAGCCGCGCCGGTTCCTTTGCAGCTGGCTTTGGATTAGCTTAGCCTTTAGCTGCTCGGCGTCGTCGTCGGATTTTAATACACCATCGTAGCGGTGGTGATGTTTCAGGTGACTTATTATAGGTTGGATGTGTTATAGCTTGTTGCCCCTTTCCCTCCTCGTGGAACTTCTGCATTTGTTAAAAAAAGGAAGCAAACTGGTTTCCTCTGAAACTTTGAAAAAGTCTGACGACGCCATCTTTGTTTACGATCTGTGCTGCTTCTGAAAGTTACGCGACTACGTCACAGCCAGGCATGAGAAAGGGAGCGCTGGATTTGTGAAAAACTCCCTCTTCCTAAACCACACGCTATCAGTCGTACCACAGTACTGGGAAAACGGGAGGAGCCTACAGTAAAAACAAACGCCCTTCATCCCAATCCACCCACACCGGATTTCTTTTAACCAAAAAATGTATTATATATTATCGGAGCTATCAATAATGTTATCGGGTTTGTCGGGATGACATCATAATTGCTGATATCGGCCCGATAATTATCATGCATCCCTAATTTCTACCACTAAGAACAAGCCCGGATCACCATCAGATCCTCCTCACCGCTCGGTAAGGACTGGAGCGCTTTCAAAACACCAGGCCACAGCAACAGTAAGCACTAACGTTACTAGGTCAACAACGTGTGTGTCTGTGTGCCCGTCTGTCAGTTCTTCAAGCCAGTGGCCATCAGGCTCCACAACCGGGGGCACGGACTGCTGCCAGCAGCTGGAGAACTAACGGCTGCAGAACTTGAGGAACCATTAGGAATGTCTGACTCTTAACCACTAAACCCTGCATGGACTATAACTCATTATGATCTGCACCTTTGTGTATACCGTTTACTTTTAGTCATATTTTATATTGCCTATATTTATTGTAAGTTATATTATGACCAATAGGGTATACAGACTCATATGCAACTCTGCGGTTTATTTTATTAAAATTGTATATTCAGATTACATTTTTTTTTTTTTTTTTATCCACTTTTTCTCCCATTTTTCTATATTTTCTTCCATCCCAATTTGGTATCATCCAATTCAACACTCCCCTGTCACGAACGCTGTTTCTTGCCTCCCACAAGCCGGCTGCAATGTGGACTAAGTCATACATAGCACAAGTCCCCTCCGGTACTTGAGGTAACAGCAGTCGCATCTTTTCACCTGCGCAGCTCGATCTCTCAGTGTCGAGGAGTAACGCGTGGGAGGCTCACGCTGCCCCCGACACTTCCTGATTCTACTGCGCAGGCGCACCAACCGACTTGTAGGAGTCGCTTGTTCACAACGTTCGATCCCCACCCTTCAGTTTTCCCTCCCCGTAATACGGCCAATGTGTATTACTGCGGACGACCAGCTAAACTGAAAACAATGTGGAGAGCTGGATTCGAACACACGAATCCTAGCGTCTCCACACTGGTGGCGAGTGCCTTGCCCACTACACCACCTAGCCGCCCTAGATTACATTTGTTTATATGTATTGCTCTCCTATTACCCTGACCATACCTGTACCCCCTGCTGCTATGACGACTGAATCTCCCCAAGGCCTAAAAAAAATAATGGTTTGTTTCCGGTTGCCGACCGACCCTGCCGATTTAGGTGCGACCCAATATATTTTATGAGTTTAAAAAATAAAAAATATAATAAAAATAAAGAAAATCCTTTTTTTTAATAAAGTTTCGTAGAAATCTTAGTCAAACCTTTAGTATTATGGATATTAAACATGCTGGCAGAGTACAAGCATCCATGTTGTTGTGAACATTTTTATTAAATAAAGAAATTCCCTATCCATAGTCGCCGTGGGAAAGAATAAAATAAAAAATAAAATAGATTCCCTACCTACCCATGGCCTTAACTGACAACCAACAGGAAACAAACAATATTTTTTGTTATGCCCAAGGGGATCAATAAAGGAATGTCCTGCCCGTGCCCAGTCTAGAATGTTTTCCCCTCTGCATGGGCGAGACGCGTTTGCTGCTATCTCCTCCATCCCAATTGATTGATTGAAAACTTGAATTAACAGATTTCAGAATGGGTAGAGTACAGTACAGCTCAATTATACACACAATTGTTAACACAATGGCGCCCAAGGACGTATATCTCTGTGTTTCGATTCCACCCGTTGTGGACAGAGGCACGGATAAATCCGTGGCAAGTTGTTATTGCTTTTATTCCATTTTAATAACCTATTCAAGGTCGCCGAGCGGCACTGCTTTGGCTCAGGGGTAGAGCGGGTCGTCCAATGATCGAAGGGTTGGTGGTTCGAATCCCGCTCAAGCCCATGTCCATCCCATTGCCGTTGTGTCCTTGGGCAAGACACTTAACCTACTTGCCTCGTATGAATGTGTATGCATGTGAATGAATGTTGGTGGTGGTCGGAGGGGCCGTAGGCGATGATTATTCGCCACGCTTCCGTGAGTCTGCCTCAGGGCAGCTCTGGCTGCAATTTAACGTTATTAGCCATTAGCCCTGTATCTCGGCTTCCAGGAAATATACTAGACCCAAATCCGGTATAACGCTTATATTCACAGCGCTATAAAATGAGAACCTATTGATGATTTTTTCTTTCTTTAAGCCATTTTGAAGGGACGGTTTATGGACTCAATGAGAATGGACAGATAGCAATACTATAAAGTATATGTCCAATTATCTAGCAGTCTCAGTCAATGAGTCAACTAGATATCCCCCTTGGAAGGGTGTGGGCGAAATTACTTTACTTAAACCATAGAAACAATTCAGACTTTATAAGAATGTTCGTTTATTTGGACTTTGATGTCCAGCATCCAATTCATCCTTTGTTACAATAATCACCAGGTGGTCAATTAAACAAGGGGTTAGCTTGTAGCTGATAGTAGCTTACATCCAAGCATTAGTGGATAATGTTAGTAGAGGTCGATATGGTATCGGTAATGTTCAACCAAGTCGCCTCTGTTGATAGTTCGTTGATAGTTAGGTTGCAATTTAGCAACCTGTTCTGGATAGTGTAGCCAGACATTAGTTGGTCTGCATGTAGTTGGTCTATAGTCAGCATACAATCAGACGTTAGTAAGTCTATAGTCAGCATGTACATTCAGTCAGCATTTAGTCAGTCAGCATACAATCAGACGTTAGTCAGTCTATAGATTATTTACCTATACAAAAGGAAAGGAAAACAAACGGCATTAATTAATAACTAGATATATGAATTAAAGAGAAATGCGGATATTAACGGCGCATATAATGCTACGTACCGTTGGCCAGTCAAGAGTTCGCCCACAGGGCTTTTCACCTTACAGTCTAGACTGAGAGTGTCACTTAAATAGCGCGACGCGCCGGCGCAGAGGCAGCTTACCTGCTCAGAGTCGCAATACGTACTCCAAAGTGCGTCCACTAGGCGGCACCAGATAATAGTTAACTCATGCAATAAATGTATACAATAAATGTTACTCATGTCATGATAATAATCAAGGATAATAATGATACATATATTGGGAAAAACGTCAGATAATTCTCCAGTATAGATTTATCTGTACAAACAGCCCCACGTTTGTTTACATTCCCCGGTCCTCTTGAGAATAATTAGACTCATCCCAATGGTCCCGAATGTGTTAAGGGGATTCAGACCAGAGAAAGACTTTCGTCTTGTTTACATCAGGGTCCCCCATTTTCAATTCATAATGACATATACAGATATAATAATCTAATCAATCATCTAATTTAATCATGACATATACAGTACTGTTACATTTGTGACATACAAGATATGCAAATATACAGTAAATATACAGTACTGTTAAACAGATCCTAACAGTAAATATATACATACGAGGGGGAGGGAACTGTACATTAGGAGGGGGTGGGTGGGTGGGAGGGCGGTTCAGACATTTACAGGGGCCAGGTTCGAATTGCAGCCTCCCATAGGTGCTCGAGAGCGGTTTTGAAGGTGGGTACTGGGTAGTGATTAGGGGTGGACGGTATAAACGGTATACGGTATGGATTTTGACTATACCTTCATACCTTGTGACCGGTAGACTAGAGCAGCTAGTCACAGCAGTAGCAATGACGTTAACGTTACTTGACGATTCACTCGACGTTTGCAGTGGTCGTTGCAGTGTTTAATTGTACTGAGTTTTTCTCCACTTGCTCACGGACCTTGTCATATAGTTTGGGCATTTCAATTTGGTTAAGGAGGCTGAGAGGAGACTTGCTTTAGCGCAGCAACGGGCTAACATTAGCCGCTATGCTAACGTTCTTTTTACGTGACTGTGCGGCACCAGTTTCATTAGTGAGGAAAGGGAGGTTATAGTGACGAGGCTTGACAACAGAGGTTCAAAGATAACTTCGCATTTATTGGCTATTCGTTTCTTTATATCGCTTTATCCATCGGGCTGCTCTCGTTTCCAACTCTGTGTGCTGACATTGACATCCTGGTGTGACATCAACTACAGCAACTTAGGACGCTCAAACCTCAAACGTAAACCTATTGCATCGCGCTCTCTCTCTACGTTGTCAAACACTAAAGTTAAGTTATGTTGGAGTTTTATTGTGTTTGCGTTGTTTGAGGGAAAGAAACCTCGTGTCCTGCAGTAGTTTTTATTTTCACTTTGTGATGCTTGATTTGATTGTATTTCATGAAAAGTGTTTTTCAGAGATGGAAGTAACTTGGAAAAAGGTTTTGCATTTTTCTATTGCAGTTTTGCACAATAAATGTTCTTAAAATACCTCTGTACTATGTGAAATATGTCCTAGTAATACAAGAGTACAGTAATAGCTGCCAGATCTTTACCCCTTCAGAAGCATTTATATAGACATTTTTAGGGTGGCTAAGTGGCGCAGTGGGCAAGGCGCTCGCCACTAACGCAGGAGATGCTGGGTTCGAGCCCAGCTCTCGGTGTTGCTTCCGGCTTGGTCGTTCATACTAATACAATTGGCAGTATTAGGGGGTGGGAAAGCCGGTGGGTGGGGATTGGACGTTGTGGACAGCGACTCCTACAGGTCGGTTGGTGCGCCTGTACAGCAGAATCAGGAAGCAACGGGGGCAGCGTGAGCCTCCCACGCGTTACTCCTCGCCACTGAGAGGTCGTGCTGTGCAGGTGAAAAGATGCGACAGCTGCCTCCTCGTGTACCGGAGGGGACACGTGATGCAAGGCTTCATCCACATTGCAGCCGACCAGTGGGAGGCATGGTCTAACAACGTTCGAGACAGGGGAGAGTAGAATTGGATAATACGAAATTGGGATGGGAGAAAATTAGAAAATGGGGAGAAAAAGTGGATAAAAAAATATAGACATTTTAAGATTAATTAATATACTGTGATATACCGTTACCGTCTGTGCTTCAAATCATACCGTGATATACATTTTAGACCATACCGTCCAGCCCTAGTAGTGATTCACATTTTTTTACGGCTGTGGGTAGGGCGTTCCACATTGATGTGGCATAATTGCGGAACGTGTTTAGTCCCTTGTTTGAGCCGAATCTGGGTTGGACATGATTTGTGGAACTCCATTATTTACAACAGACAATGCTAGTGGACAATGCTAGCAATTATGTCAGTTACGTCTTGTGTCTCTTCCATTCAATTAATAGGGCCACCAGTTTGGTCTACCCGTTTTTAAATACTGGATCAACAGAGCTGTCTTTTCAACACTGGCGTGCATGCTTCAACAAGTGCTGATCCAAAAAAAATAGGTAGAATGGTGGACCTAATTGTAACAATTTAATTGTAATTGTTGACAATACTTTGTGTGAATAATATATTGTAAATGTAGGCTGGACAAATGCAAACCTGTCCTAATATGAATGCATATTTATTTACTACAGATACAAGGGTTCTTTCAAAGTGGCAACATATCGAACTGCGTCGGCCGCACAGCCTTTAAAACACCTTCTATTCTCTCGCCTGGGCAAGCGAACGCCAGGCGACCCACCGGCGTTGATGAAGAAGTTTCCCCTATATGCATTCAGCAGCGGCGCATTAGGACCGCCGCTGATATGAACTAGAGTCTAGACCAGGGATCGGCAATAGGCGGCCCGCGGGCCAACATTGGCCCGCCAGCAATAATTTCTGGCCCGTCAGATTATTTTGAGAATATGATATTTATTTGACGCACGGGAAATATTCACTCGGGACGCCAAGGTGTCTTTTATTGTGAAGCTGTATCTATCTACCGGCAGTCATCAAAAGCATGTCTGTCACTATAGCCAATTGAAATGCTAGAAATGGTCAGGTGGACTGGGAGAACCAATGGAATAGTCCCACCGGGCCCTGTGTCTTTCCCTAACACACTTTCACTTCCGCGTTCGAGATGCGACTCGCCGCGAGCGAGTTGAAGAAAACAAAACAAACATCTTTGGATAGATTCTTTGCAACGGGGAAATATAACGCTTCTTTTAATAAACAGGAGCCATACTTAAAATAGGGGTTTATCGTAACAGGTCGGTGATTCTTGCGTGCCGAGCCGACGTCCTCTCTGCATAATATGTGGCGACAACAACAACAACAACAACGAGGCAAGTTGGCAGATAAAGTAGCTGCATTCAACGCCAATCTGGAATTGGAGGGCGGCGAGTGGATATGACATGTTTCAAACATTAGCAGGGATTTTGGAGGACTTAACAACAAACAAGAAGGTATGGTGAGTCGTGTTTTCATGCATTCTGATCTGTTCATCACCCGCCGGTGTTCTGCAAAATTCTACTCTTCCTCGAATTCTGCTGCCAGCACTCCTGCGCGCAGAACACCGGCGCCGCGGTGATCTGCAACAGCTGAGAGCTGTTCATGAATGAATGGATGAGTGAGAACTTTGTTTGGCGGATTGCAGAGTGGGTGCAGTGCAGTGCGGCGCAGTGCACACGGTTGTTGGGGGGATGCAGACCAGAGAAAAACGTTTGTCTTTTTTCAATATCAGTATATTAAATTAGCCATTGTTTTTGATCCTGGCCCGCGGAGCAAGGGCTTGGGGAAAATCTGGCCCGCTGCAAAACCTAATTGGCGACCCCTGGTCTAGACTATTAAAAAAATTTATTAAAAAAAATACGTTTTTTTTTATCATTTTATTTGGGCTGTGGGGGGTGCTTAATGTAAAAGACTGACCTGAGGAAAAGGCTGCAGGGAGAAAGCACTGCAGTCTAGTCGATTTTGTGTTTTGAGCACAAAGTTCATCATAGATCTAGCCTCTTTATTTTGCTCTCAAAGTGCACCAGATTGATGAATTTAACTTTAAAATGTAAAAAAAAAAAAAATTACGGGGGGCATGCCCCCAGACCCCCCTAGAGGCACAGCACCGCTACTGAATATTTTTTCAGGGGAAACACTGAAGACACAGATCATTACCGATCTGGAGGAGCGGTATAGTGAGGAAAAGAGGGTGTTCATGCTGCTGAACAAAGCTAGTTACTTGGATCCACACTTCCATCGAAGAAGGGAACATAAACAGGAGGTGGCCTTACTGGAGGAGATGAAACAAGTGAACAGAAACAGGAGGTGCAGATGGCCTTACTGGAGGAGATGAAACAAGTGAACAGAAGCAGGAGTTTAGTTTCAAGTTTCTTTTGGCGACCCCTGGTCTAGACTATTAAAAAAATTTATTAAAAAAAATACGTTTTTTTTTATAATTTTATTTGGGCTGTGGGGGGTGCTTAATGTAAAATACTGACCTGAGGAAAAGGCTGCAGGGAGAAAGCACTGCAGTCTAGTCGATTTTGTGTTTTGAGCACAAAGTTCATCATAGATCTAGCCTCTTTATTTTGCTCTCAAAGTGCACCAGATTGATGAATTTAACTTTAAAATGTAAAAAAAAAAAAAAATTACGGGGGGCATGCCCCCAGAGGCACAGCACCGCTACTGAATATTTTTTCAGGGGAAACACTGAAGACACAGATCATTACCGATCTGGAGGAGCGGTATAGTGAGGAAAAGAGGGTGTTCATGCTGCTGAACAAAGCTAGTTACTTGGATCCACACTTCCATCGAAGAAGGGAACATAAACAGGAGGTGGCCTTACTGGAGGAGATGAAACAAGTGAACAGAAGCAGGAGGTGCAGATGGCCTTACTGGAGGCCAACCTCATCCTAGAATGAATGAATGAAAACTTTATTTAACAGATTGCAGAATGGGTACAATACAGTACGGCTCAATAGAAGCATTAGCATAGCCTCTCAAGTAAAGCCGACACAGTGGCTGAAACGCTCAACAGAGATGTTCGGTCATTATGATTAACGAGCTGAATAAACGCACATTTCTCTCTATACACAGAGTCGCACCAGTTTCTGACCTAACGTCACATATGCTCACAAACTCAGTAGTAATAGTAACATTAGCATTAGCTTAGCATTAGCATAGCAGCTTAGCGTGTTAGCTGCTCCAGCTACCTCTGGTCAAGGCCCAGTCTGGTGGAAAAGTGGCAGAAACGCCCAACAGATCAGATGTGCGGTCAGTAGATTAATACAAGCAGATGTTACTGTAACAAAACGGAGAGGTCGACGTGAACCTACCTTTGTTTACCTTCTCCTGTGTTGTTCTGAACGTGGTAGAGTCCAGCAGCGTTCTGCTAACAACACGAGGTGGTTCTTCTGCAGGGAGTCCGACACAACAACACCGCTCATGTAACCTACTGGTTAGAAGTAGCCGGACTTCGGGCTCATTCCCTCTGGAAGGTGGTGACAGTAAACCAGGAAACAGTTTATTTGGGTTTGCAGGTTTTAGTTAGTCCGTTCTTTACACGATCGCTACATTCTAGATCTGTTCAGAATCACAAGTTAGCATTAGCCCATTCTTCTTCTTCTTCTTCTTCTTCCATGAGTTAATGGCAGATCGCGACCACTGAAGGCGCATACCGCCACATACTGTACAATCCATTAAACCCCATAATACCCAAAACAAAAACCCCTTCCCTAACATCACCACCCTATCCAATCCTAATCTACGAGTCATTCATTGCCTCCTGTGGGCTGACTCTGGCTTTTTCTACACTCACCACCACCTTCCCTAACTCTCTTACTTGATCACTCACAACCACCTTCTTCCCTAACTTCCCTAACTCCTTTGTTACTTGCCCCATTGTCAACCCCTTCATACCCATGTCTAGTACTGCTGCTTCAACTACTAACTTTAACCTCTCTGTCCTACTGCTAACCATCACTATTGTATTCACTACTCTTGTCACAAATGCCACTATCTCCAACTTCTCCCCCCACACCCTCTCTTTCTCCTCCTGTACTTCCTCTACTGACAAATGCCCTTTTCTAAACCCCTGAACCTCACCTTGCTTCCCCTGATCCTCCTGCACTACCCTTACTGCCAAATGCCCTTCTCCTTCCTTACCTTGCTTTCCCTGTCCTACCTTCCTAACTGCCTCTGCATACGAAATCCTATCATCCCTTCTCACCTGCTGGACCACTACCTCTCGCTTCATCGCCTCACAACCCCAATACCCTACACTATGCTTCCCACCACAACTACAACACCTCGGCTCCACTCCCATGTCACACTCCCCATACTCATGCTCCCCACTACATCTACCACATCTCTGTCCCTTCCTACATGACCTAGCTATATGACCAAACTCCTGGCACCTGTAACATCTCAACGGTTTTGGCACAAACTCCCTAACCCTATATGCCAAAAACCCTAAAAATACTCTCTGACTAACCTCACCCTCAAACTGAATAACTATCGTCCCTGTCTCCTCCTTCTCTACACCTCTCTTCATCCTAACTACACTCTTAACTTTCCCATTACGTTTGTCACTCCTCAACTCTTCTAACAGCTGCTCCATACTGACCTTAATTGGAATTCCACTAATCACCCCCTTGCACCCACCATCCCTTTTCTCCCCTACTATCCCTACTCCACAGACCTTCACTTTGCCAATGCTCTTCATTTCCCTAGCCTTCTCTACCTGCACTACACTTACACACCCTATAAATAAGTTCCCATCATCTAACACCTTTCCGTACCTCACCCCTCCTAACTGTGCTCTAATGAGGTTTGACAGCTGACTCGGCTCTATGTTCCTAACTCCGTCTACTCCCTCGAATCGCACCACTACATTCAAACCTACAAACTCTTTCTCTCTACCCTCATCCTCTGACCCACTCAAGCTATCTCCCCCCTCTTTCTTCCTCTTACTCCCCTTCCCCCCACTTTCCCTGCTCTTTTTCCCCACCTTTTCCCACCCCTCTCCCCCGTTTTCCTCACCTACTCTACACTCCATATCAACAACACCCTCTCCTTCATCACGGCCACCACTTGCTCCACCGCCCCTGGCTCCCGACGACGAACCCTGGGGGGAACTAGGGCCCGAAACCGGCGACATGCTTCGTTCACTCCTACTCCTACTCCTACTTCTAGCTCCCGACCTCAAACCCTTGGGGGAAACAGGGCTCCGATACGGCAAATCCCATACCATCAACTCGTCAACATGTGAACACAAGTCGCAAATCTCACAACCATCGTCGCCCAAACTCCAATCGTCAACACTACCACCACAACACATCCGATATCTCGGCATTCCCAACCTCCTCCTTCCCTTCTTCCCCATCGCGCCCCTCCTCCTTCTCCAACGGACGATGTTTCCTCAACACCCCATTAGCCCATTAGCAACATACAACGAGGTGAAGAAGCTACACAAAGCCTGACGTCATTTCCGCTGGGCGGGGACTTCCTCAATGCGCTCCTTGGACCAACTCTAACTTTGCCAGCAGATGGCGCTCGAAGTGCAGTAAGTGTCAAATGAAGTGCAGTCAATGGGAGGTTTACACAAAAACACTGACTAACTAAAGTCATTTTTGGAGGATATGCTTTATTCTCTCTAAACAGACACACTGACTCTCACAACAAACGTCCTAGATCAGATTAGATTCAGATGTATTATCACCATACCACACAAATTCAGTAGAATGAAAATAAGTTCTAACCAGAGTGCATGTAACAGATAAAGTATATATACAGTGTGTACAGTGTACAGAATTGTATACAGGTATATATGCAGATATATCCATACTGATATAGATAAATGTATACGGTATACAGTGTTGCAGTCTCTGGCCAGAGGTCCCACCTCTTCTCTGCCAGCGGGATCGACTGCAGAGAAACAGGTGGGGGACCCTGATGTAAACAAGACGGAAGTATTTTTCTGGTCTGCATCCCCTTAACAATTGTTTGTATTGAGCCGTACTGTATTGTACCCATTCTGCAATCTGATAAAGCTTTCAATCAATCAATCAAACATGCAGGAGCTCCACAGCAGTCTGGAGCTGATGGACAAACGTCAACATAAGATCCCCTCCTGACACCACTGCTGCTACTACTGCCCTCTCCTCCTGCCTCCTGAAATACAAATCTGGATGAATCACAACCTTCTCCAACTCAACAATCTGGAATGCCCTCCCCAGCCAACTGGAACAATCTACCTGTCCACATCCGTTCAACGTCATCTTTTAAATTGTTTAAAAATATGTTGTCCTCTCACGGTGAGACTATCTGCTTATGCTTTGGACCTCAATAGAATAATATGAGATAGATTAACCATTGCTGGTGTTGCAGTTCTTGTCGTTGTGTTGTTGTTGACATACTGTTGTATGCTTTTTATCTTTGGATTATTTTATTTTCTTGGCTGGCGTTGCTTACTCTGTTGTTTTGTTTCTGTTTTGTTTTGTCTAGTTTTTTTAATTTAATTTTTTTTATTTGTTGTTTGGTGTTTTTGTTATAAAGATTGTCAAATAACTCCGTATTGTCTTTGCGGACCCCCTTGAAAACGAGATGGTTTCATCTCAAGGGGTTATTCCCAATAAAGACATTTCAAACTAACAGTACTAAAACTGAAATCCTTCTAATAGGCCCACCTCACCTTCTCCGTAAAAACCCTGACTGCTCCATATCCACCAACAACCACTCTGTCCTCCCCTCCCCCATAGTGAACAACTCGGGTGTTCTATTTGACCCCAAACTATCCAAGATATGTTACTTAAAGAAGCCCCGTCCGTAGAAACATTTAAGTCCCACCTCAAAACCCACCTGTTCAATTTGTGTACCTTTATTTAACCAGGCAAATCAATTAAGAACAAATTCGTATTTACAATGATGGCCTGACAAGCGACAACGCCTCTTGAAGGGAGGGGCCGGGGGGGATGAAAAGGAATTCAGGATTAAACATTTCCGACATACAATATATGTTAATACAATATAAATATACATACAACAAGTAATATAGCAGTGAGAGGGGCACCATGACAGACAGGGGGGGGGGGGGGTGTTACTGGCTTGAGAAACAGTTGCAGGAATCAGTGAGAATGTTCATCAGAGAGTGCTTGAATGTTGACTATAGGCATAAAGGTGACCAGTTTGAGAGATCTCTGTAGGTTGTTCCAGTCCCTGGCAGCAGCAGCCTTGAATGACGTTTGACCAAGTGCAGTGTATGTTTTCTGAATCTTTAGGAGAATGTGTTGAGCAGAACGAGTGTTGTAAGTGGCAGATGTAATTTGCAACAGGTGACATTGGTAAGGGGGGGGGGGGGGACAACCCAAGGAGGGTTTTGTAAATGAGCATGAACCAGTGCATATTGCGACGAGTGTGCAGGGATGGCCAGTTGACGGAGGAGTAAAGGGAGCAGTGGTGAGTGTTGAAAGGGGCACTGGTGGCAAACCGGATAGCAGAGTGGTAGAGGACATCAAGTTTGTGGAGTGAGGTCTTACATGCAGATCTGTAGACTATGATCAAGCATGGGGAGTATTGTCATTTGAATCAAACTTGCATACCCTCACTCCTGACCCTCCAACCCCTGCATCACTTACATTTTCACATCTGTACACACATATTAGTATTATTATTATTTTCTATTATTATTTTTTTTTTTAATTGTCTCTGTCTCGTTTCTAAGCTGTCTCCCTTTCTCTGTAGTGTCACCACCATGTTGTCATTGTAAAGGTCCATGTACTGTGTCTGTCCATGTACTGTAATGCAATGTCTGTAAAGTGCTTTGAGATACCTTATGTAAGGTGCTATATAAAATACATTTATTATTATTATTATCTTGGAGGTGGAGCGTGTCCAGCCTCTGTGGCCATCCAGTCTCCTACAAACTGGAGAAAGAGGGAGAGAGATTTGCCCTGACAGGCGTTCCACTCTTTTTGAGAAAAGGTTTTCCAGGACTTTTCCAGGACTTTTTCTTGACAATTCAGGACAGCACTTGCTCACAACCGGTCATATAATTTACCAGTAGGCCTGGTATTGACACATTTAACCCCAAATGTATTCCTCCTTTTTTAATTATGCAGGGTTCCTGATGAAGTGTCTCATGTTCATTACAAGTACCTGCTACACCCATCACAAAATGTACGTTTTGTAGTCATTACATCAGGATTTTACAGCACTTTAAATAATAAGACAATAAGCATGTGCTTGTCAAATACCATGTTAGGCCAAAACAAAGGGAACGTGGGCCAAACTTGGCCCGCAGGCCCAAAATTGGGCGGTACTGCTATAATCCTACCAACAGTTGAGTTTCAATCAAAATGCACATCTAGGGGCTAAAATACAATTGTACATGTCCAGGACAACATCATCTTTTTTCCAGCATATTTGGTAATTTCCCAGGTTTTCCATGACTGGAAATCTAGTCTCTGGATTTCCAGGTTTTCCAGGACGAGTGGGAACCCTGCCTGACCCTGGACACTAAAGACTTCTGGTATAGTGTACCTGCCCACTCACTTTATCTTATTATTTAATATAGTCTTTGCTATTTATTTTGTATGTTTACTGTATGCAGGAGGGGAACAGCTCCCTCCTACCTCCGGTCAATAATCTCTAATTACACACCCCCAAGACGCCTACACTCTACATCTTCTGGCCGCCTCAGACCCACTCCCACCTGAGCTCCAGGGGGGTCATCAAAGAGAAGCAGGCTATTCTCAGTCCTCACTCCACAATGATGGAACAAACTTCCCACCAGTCAGGACTGACAAAACCCGCCCAATTTTCCGCCGCCGCCACACTTCTTCAATCAATATCTGAAATTTATATATATTTTTTTTATTACTTACTAACCTTTGTACCATCTTACTATCATGCACTTTGCTACAAAGTAATCTACCTTGCCAATATTACTACCTACTATGCTAATCTGTCTATACTACTATGCACCCAAGACTAGCACCCAAGTTCAACACTGTTTGAGGAACAATGTTACTTAGCTGCCAGAGTTGTACCCTTCCTGCTGACTTGCTGTACACAACTTGTGAGTCACTTTGGATAAAAGCGTCAGCTAAATGACTATGTAATTGTAATGTAAACAACTGTAGTAACAATTTATGTTCATATGGCCAATAGATTTGATATTATAGTGTATTTTTGATTGATTAGTAATAGTTATTTCAACAGTATTATAGCATTATTCAGAATGGCTAGCTGACCACAGTTTGGCTTGACCTTGGCAAACCTGATTGAAGAGAGACACGCACGCACGCACGCGCGCACACACGCGCGCACACACGCGCGCGCACACACGCGCACACACACACACACACACAAACACACTCTCTCATGTGACATTTCAGTGACCACTGTCTAAAGTTTAGACTCTAAACTAACAAGACAGGCTGGTTAGGTTAAGTGGACCACACACACACACATCGTCCCAGCTTGATGAATGACACACAGAGAGAGAGAGAGAGACACACACAGACTCAGGTGACACCCACACACACACACAGAAACCCAGACAGCTAGGGTGGGGCCCTGACCAACCCCTGATCACATTAGCATTGTTGTTAAAAACCTGTTTATCAAAGAAACCTTTGTAATACGTGTGATTTGGAGCAGCTCATTTTTGATGAGAAGAGGGGTCAACAATTTAGATAAGAACCCGGTTTGACCATTGTAAGGGACTCAGTCTAGTCGAGGCTGGGTCATGGATGGACGTTTTGTTACTATGCTGTGGAAACCTATGCTTGTATGCTGCATTAAATCACCTTTTTCATCAACTGAGCCATTGCCTCTGAAAACCATCTCCAGTCTGAATTCTTCTTGAAACCAGCGCTCACACTCAAAGAATCTACTTCACAACCTTGCCCCTCCCTACCTGTCTGACCTCCTCCACCGTCACACGCCCACCCGTCTCCTTAGGTCTGCAGAACCTCCTAACACCTCCCACGACCAGGCTCCGGACCTGGGGCGACAGGGCCTTTGCTGCTGCTGCCCCCTCCCTCCGGAATGCCCTCCCCAGCCATATCTGTGATGCAAACACCCTGACATCTTTTAAATCAGCCCTCAAAACTCACCTTTTCAATCTTGCTTTTGACCTCTAATTCGGTCGGTTTTATTTTATTTTGTCATGTATTATTTTTATTCTGTTTTTGTTCTGTTTTTTTGTTTTGCCATAGTTTTGTCTCTCCTACCCATGTAAAGCGTCTTTGAGCACCTGGAAAAGCGCTATATAAGATAGATGTATTATTATTATTATTATTATCATCATCATCATCATCATCATCATCATCATCATCATCATCATCATCATCATCATCATCATCATCATCATCATCATCATCATCATCATCATCATCATCATCATCATCATCATCATCATCATCATCATCATCATCATCATCATCATCATCATCATCATCATCATCATCATCATCATCATCATCATCATTATTATTATTATTATTATTATTATTATTATTATTATTATTATTATTATTATTATTATTATTATTATTATTATTATTAATGTTGCAGTCTCTGGCCAGAGGTCCCACCTCTTCTCTGCCAGCGGGACCGACTGCAGAGAAACATGCAGCAGCTCCACAAACTTCAACACAAGATCTTGGAGGATAAGATACTGTAAGATAAGATATTCCTTTATTGATCCCCTTGTGGAAATGCAGGCGTCATGGCAGCATGGTGGAGGGGAAGTACATGTATGGGCAGGGTAATAGTAGAAAGACATAAATATAGGCAATAAAATGAGAACAAATAAACAGTGTAAACAATATAATTCACAATGAATATAAAAATAGGAGAAAAACAGTGTAGTGGCGGCTGGTGAAAAATATTCTAGGTGGGGCTGTGCCATATTCACTCAGTTTCAGTAACTACAGTATATAACCAGACCTGCAAACTGATAAGAGGTGAAAAAGGTGACATGTTTGTTGCTGCCAGTAGAACATCGCCGAACGAATTGGAAGAGCCGTTGCGTGTCGCGCTAACCCTTCCAGAAGCTTTGTGGTCCGGGCTTGAACTTTCCATAAATGTGTCTATAAATCCATTTAGTTAGATCCAGCACTGAATGTATCTTGTGATTATTATCAATTTTCATCGACGACAACTATTAGTTATTTCCTGGTTGGCGTGATTCCGGATGTGATGTCAAACGAATGCCACACGCTCAGCCAATAGACTATTTGTTTTATTATTGTGACTTACATATGACGAAAGCCCGTAAGGGCTTGCACTAAAATAACCCATAGAAATGCATTGGAGGTCGTGGTGTTAAAAAAATTAATAAAAAATGCCAACACATAATAATAATTCATTACATTTATATAGCGCTTTTCTAGACACTCAAAGCGCTCCCCACAATGTAGGGTGGAAATTGCCTCCTTCACCACCACTGGTAGCACCCAACCTTGGGCTACAGGCTCAATGGCTGCCATACACTGGCACCAGGCACATGAATGTACGAGAGGACTGAGGGATGATCGGCAGCCAGAGAGAAGTCGCCCATGGAGTCAGACAGTGATTCTGAGATTCATTCCTGAACAAAATTAGATGCTGCAACCGATTGGACTATGGTATTCAGAGGCAGGACTTTTAAAATTATTATTATATTTATCATACATCATTATTCTTTGGGGGGGGGGGAAAGAAAATCACCTGTGGGAGGGAGGGCATCATAATCGTCATAATCAATCAGTCAGCCAGTGGTGGTTAAGAGTCAGACACACTTAGTGGAGTTCTGCAGATAGAGTGTGTCCCAGCCTCTGTGGCCATCCAGCCAGTCTCATACAAACTGGAGCTTTGCCCTCCTGACCCTGGACACTAAAGACTTCTCCCCAGAGGAGCTGTCTGTCAAGCAGGTGGGCTTGAAGCTGAGAGTCAGTGGGAGTCAGAGAAGAAGCAGGAGGAGGGGAAAAGCTCCTACCCAGTGGATCCTGAGGCTGTTACCTGCTCCCCGGCATAAGATGGAGGCTGGAGAAGACACCACCACCGCAGTCTTTCAGCTCAGAGAAGAGGGCAGCACCACACAGACTGACTCTCACAACAAACAGGACACTGCAGAAATGATGGGACTCATAATTGTAATCCTTGAGTGACTTTTTTGTAAAAATGTGTCTTTTTATAATCACTAATTCAAACAATGTATTTTTTTTCATGAGCAATACATTTCCTGTACATTATTAATGGTTGTACTGTAGTGCCGGAGGAAAGAGGAATAAACGGAGGTAACGGAATGCTTGTTTAATGTACAAAGCCACGTCAGTCAACACAGAACAACAGCACATGTAATCGCCAGCACAGTAATGAATGACAACAGCGAGTGCCACCGCAATAGATGTCCCCTCTGGCCGCGGTGCCAGATTAGTAGTTCCCTCCCACTACACAACACAGTCAGAGGAGAACACAAACCAATAATGTAGTCACTACACCAGCCCCCCCAGTGTTCACCTCAATATACGAAATCCTCACGGTGAGGAGGGCATATGGCCCGGCCCCTACGATTGTAGGTAAAGTCAGGAGGTGCGGGAGGGGGTGTGACAACGTCCGTCACATCCTCCTGCCGAGCAGGATGGGGGGCAGTGGCCAGACGCTTGCGAGCTGCGGGGGGTCTGAGGGGTCGCAGGGGGGAATGGCCACGGCGTGGCAGGGGAGGTAGGACCGGGGGCTGGCCTCTGCGCCGCGGCAGGGCCAAGTCCAGGGGCAGTTCAAGGTCCAAGTGGGCCGGCTTGAGGCGATCCACGGACACACACTCAGGCCTACCCCCCACGTCGACCACAAAGTTCTTGGCCCTGGCCTCGATGACGCGGAAAGGCCCGTCATAAGGAGGACGTAGCGGAGTCCTGTGGCCATCGTGACGGATGAACATCCCTCTTGAGCCCTTGCCACACAAACTTCTCCGACACCAGTCGCGAGGACGGCTTCCTGCCAGGGTGAGACAAGCCGTGTATGGCCTCGAAGGCAGGGCGTCTCCAGTTGGCGGGGACTACCGGCCGCGGCTGACCCATGGAGACGTCGCACAAGAGCGTAACCCCCGCGTCACCGAACACTACCTCCTCCAGGCGCAGTCCAGTGTCCGACGACTTGAGAGCTTGGACGGCAGGATCGGCGGCCTGGTCCGCAGCCATGCTGACGTAGTCCAAACCCAGCTGCACCGCACCGACCACCGCCCTGGAGAGACAATCTGCCACCTGGTTGGACTTCCCAGCAACGTGCTGGATGTCCGTGGTGAACTCGGACACGTAGGCGAGCTGGCGCTGCTGGCGGTCGGACCACGGCTCTGCCGCCTTGGACATGGCGTGCGTGAGCGGCTTATGGTCTACGTAGGCCGTAAACTTGCGTCCCTCCAGCAAGAAACGGAAGTGCCTGACAGCAAGCCACAGCCCGAGGAGCTCCCTGTCGAACGTGCTGTACTTCTGTTCCCTGGGCGACAGCTGGTGGCTGAAGAAGGCAAGCGGCTACCAGGCGTCCCCAACCCACTGCTCGTACACCGCTCCCACAGCAAAATCAGAGGCGTCCGTGGTGAGAGCGGTGGGCGCCGAGGGCGAGGGGTGGGCCAACATGGCCGCACGGGCCAGGGCCTCCTTGGTGTCCTGAAAAGCCTTGACCCGCTCCGCCGTCCAGTCCACCGGCTGCTTCAGCGTCTTGCCCTTCTGGGCGTCGTACAGAGGCCACAGGATGTGAGCGATGTGGCGGAGGAAGCGATAATAAAAGGTCACCATCCCGATGAACCCCTTGAGCTCGCTGACTGTGCGGGGGCGCGGAAATGCGGCGACAGCTTCCACCTTCGAGGGGAGGGGGGTCACCCCCTCTGCGGAGACCCGGTGCCCGAGGAAGTCGATGGCGCCCCGCTTGAACTCACACTTCGCCGGGTTGACGATCAGCCCATGCTGGCTGATCCGTGAGAACAGGGTTCGGAGGTGGGACAGGTGCTCCTCCTCTGTGGCGCTCGCTACGAAGATGTCGTCCAAGTAGACGAAGAGGAATGGTAGGTCCCGGAGCACCGAGTGCATGAGACGGTGGAAGGTCTGCGCCGCGTTCTTCAGGCCGAACGGCATTCGCAGGAACTCGAAAAGCCCAAAGGGCGTGACGACGGCCGTCTTGGGGACATCCTCGGGGTGCACTGACACCTGATGGTACCCCCGTACCAGGTCCACTTTTGAGAAGAAGCGATTGCCTGCCAGGTTCGCCGCAAAGTCCTGGACATGCGGGACCGGGTAGCGGTCAGGCTTGGACGCGTCGTTGAGGCGGCGGTAGTCCCCACATGGGCGCCACCCACCGTCTGACTTAGGGACGATGTGCAGGGGAGACGCCCAGGGGCTGTTCGAGTGCCGAACGATGCCCACCTGCTCCATGTGCGCAAACTCCGCCCTGGCGACGGCCAGCTTCTCCGGGTTGAGGCGTCTGGCCCTGGCGTAGAGGGGAGGCCCGCTGTTCTCAATGTGGTGCTCCACCCCGTGTTTCACAGTGGGCGTGGAAAAAGTGGGCTTGCCCAGGTCGGGGAACTCAGCGAGCAGCCGAAGGTACTGGTCACTTTCGGCGAGTGTATTGGACCACCCGCCGTAGACGGCCTCCCCCTGCGTACATGCAAAGGAAGCGAAAGTCTGCAAGTTGACCAGGCGCTTGTTCCCCACGTCCACTAGCAGGTTGTGGGCGCACAGAAAATCCGCTCCAAGGAGGGGGAATGTGACAGCCGCAACGACAAAATCCCACGAAAAACATTGTCCTCCGAAGCATACGTCCACCGCCCTTGTGCCGTAAGAGCGGATGGGCGTGCCGTCCGCACCCGCCAACTGCGGACCGCGCTCTTCTTTTGCCACATCCGACCTCTCTGCCGGAATGATGCTCCACTGGGCACCCGTGTCGCAAAGTAAACTGCGACCAGAGGCGGTGTCTTGGATGAAGAGCAGCCTGTTGGTTACGCCAGCGCTCAGGGCCACTACTGAGCGCCGGCACCGCCATTTCCCGTAGGTCCGAAGGTGCAGGGTGAGCGGCACCGTCTGGCCTTGGCGCCAAATGTGGCATGGAAGAAGCAATGGCCCGCTGCGTTACCGTGCTGACCAGAAGGCCTGGCGTCATCCCTCGCTCTCCTGCGACGGTCCGGTGGCGGGGCGGTCGCGGGAGCGAGCAGGTCGATGGACCGTTGAGGCATGGCCAAAACGAAACGGTCCGCCTCCCTGGCCAGGGCGCGGGGGCCCACGATGTCGGTGTTGGCCAGTGCCATCCTCACTTGTGCCGGCAGCGTGCGCATGAACAGCTCCGTAAAGAGGATCATGGGGTCTTCTGTCCCCAGCAGATTCAGCATCCTCTCCATGCGGGCAGAAGGTCTCTCGTCTCCCAATTCCGACCTGGAATGCGCAAATAGGCAGCGCACCCTCTCTGCAGCGGACAGTTATAATAAATAATGCAGGACCTGCTCAGAGGTCTTTAATTGGCATTGGCTATTATCCACAACACACACACACCGGAACACACACGCATGCATTGTCTGTAGGATCGCTGATGCGATTCGTCTCTGCGATTAACCCATCCCGTCGTCCTGCCCCCCAAGGGCAGCCGGGAGCAGACAGGCGTCAACGTGAGCCGCGCCAGGGGACCAATCCAAGTGCTCCTGTCCGTCTTCGTCAAGGACGCCACAGCGTTAGCGATCTGTTGTTGTGCATGTTTTTCCATTGGGTTTATCTTATCGGGGGGGAAACCCTTGCGAGCACGGGGAGAACATGCAAACTCCACACAGAAAGGCCTGGGAGATACCCCACCTGGGTACCTGGCATCATGGAAACCTGGTCCCCAAGCGGGAATCGAACCCTGGACCTTCTTGCTGTGAGGCGACAGTGTTAACCACTACACCACCGTGCCACAGTTCAAATTAGGGCTGGGCGATATGACGATATTATATAAATATCGGGTACAGTTCATTAACGATACACTTTTTTAACGTATCGTGGATATCGTGATGTTTTGACCAAGAGGATTGTGTCGCGTCAATCTGGTCCACCCCGTTCAAACTTTTGAACAACGCCGCTCCCACACACACACTACTGCATCAAAGTTAGTACTTATGATTAACAAAGGCATTCGTTTTGTGGCATCAACATTATATAGTTACACGTTATATAGTTACACATCAGCGTATTTACCCAAACATAGCAACGTCCGATGACGACATAGATAGCAAGCGTTACTGTTCATATCTCAGTCCGTGCCGAGTTGTGCGTGCCCATTCTGCGGTCTGTTAATAAAGTTTTCAATCAGACAGATGTATGGAAAGGCTTTTATTATAACATTTGTTGCAGTAAAATCATTATGCCTCGTTGTCATGCTGCAGTGCGCTAGTAATCACTCGTCGGCTGCGGTGAGCTGTTGTTGTTGTCGTTGAGCTGAGCTCTCGTTAAAATCAATGGAGGGCATTCAGGAATGTAAAAAAATAATAGCGCTGCTTGCCGATTGGTGCTAAGAACAGCAGGGCGGGTACAAGCGGTGTGACGTAATTGGCAGACTCGACTGTCAATCAAAATTATTCTGTTGCCGGCTGAATGATTGAATGAATGAACGTTATTAACGATTGCAGAATGGGTACAATACAGTACAGCTCAATACAACAGTGGACTGACTGGAGGATGAAGACCAGAAAAAGACTTTCGGCTTTTTTACATAAGGGTCCTCCATTTTCAATTCATCAAAACATTTAGAGACATACAAATATACAGTAGTTTCATAAAAATGCTAAAATCCTATTGATTGATTGTGTTACAAAGGATCAGATTAAACCGAATATATATATTTATTGATTGATATATATTGCATAGTATTTGTATATCGTTTGATATCCCTTGTATATTCCTTGTACATATACACGGAATGTCCCTTTAGCCTAGTCCAGACCATAATATTTCATTCTCCTATTGGACAGCGGTCCACAGGCGCCAGGGGCCATGCCTCCAGAGTCAGGTTCAAAGTCACCGTCAAGACATGTCTGTACATGCCCGGCCTTGCCCAGGAATACGGAGACAGAAATGAGGTTGGCACTAGTTTGTTCGCCGTGCATATAAATATAGCGCAGGTGAATACAGAAGCACTTAGTCAGAAACTTAGTCAGAAACTTAGTCTTACTTAGTCAGAAGTCAAGAGTTACCCAATAATTTGAAGCCTCACCCACGATACAACGTGCGGTGAAGTATGGCCTGTTTGGCCCCAAATAGAGCATTGAGACCGCGTGCGAATTAATAACTGAATTGTCAGAGTTTGGCGCTATACCGTCGAGTGCGACATATTTCTATTAAGTCAGTAATAGTCTATTTGTGTATAGTGTATCGTGCGGCTAAAGTTCTACAGTGACCAGCATCACCAACGCTTCCTCGTACCAGCTAGAGTGCTTATCCAGGCTGGGCTGCTTTCATGGCGCTTTCACCCGAGGAGACCTAGACGAGAACCGTGTGGACATGTACACTGGATTAATCTACCCGACGACTACATAGCCCTTTGCGGCTGGATTATATTTGCTTTGGTCCTGTGATTTATGGAGCGGAGAATCTACCCGACGCCTACACGTGTGGGATTCACCCTGCGCCTCAGAGAGCCTAAGGCCAGCTAGCTTTCTTCACTGTGGAGCTACAGTCTACGGAGAACAGCTGTATTCGTCTGTGGATCAAGAGGCTATTGCACCGTCTCCTGTATTTGGAGTCTCCTTAGTCATCGTTGACCAGACTCTCTACTACCGACAGATCCCCTACCCCTGCTGGCTTACAACCGGGGGGACCCTTCCAGTATCTCCCGCTATATATTACTAGTGTACCATGGATATAATTCCCTAAGATTCAGGTTGTATAATTACCTCCTGCGTAACCAGAGAATGGACATTCATTATTGATTTGCCTACGCACATTCCTTGCCTTATAAGCGCATCCAAAGTATAATAGAAAGTATATTATGTACCTTTTGCTGCAATAAATACTTAATTATCACTTTGTGTGGAACCGATTCATTGTGGGAAGTGTTCATCATATTTAGATATCATGTACTGTATGGCCAGTAATTAAAGTACATAAAGCGGTAGTGGTTTAATGATACCATACTTATCAATACAGTCAGGGAATTGTACCCCTCAGTTACAATTGGTCCTTCGAGCCGGAGGGTAACTAGCGTAATATTAATATAGTGGTATTAATATTGACATGGCCTATGATGAACACTCCACAAACGGTTCTCCTAAAGTAGATCGCCCACAGCGTAGACGGCAGACACCTCAGTACTTAGAGGATTACGTTGCCAATATACTACCTAGCTTTCTACAGACGGTAAACGCGGAAAAAGTAGATAGTAAAATTATGTCCGACCCTATCGACCAGGCTACCCCGCCAATAGAGGCCCTAGTGGGTTCTAACGTAACTGACCAAGCTCACGGTAGGGACCAGGAGGGACCCGACACGACTTTACCCCCCGCCAAGACCGAAGAAGTAGTCCCCGGAGAGCTCCAGGATAAAGACAGCCCTCCAGGGATGGAACTCTACCCGCTACAAGAAGAGGAGAGCACCCCGGAGATGGATCTCCAGGACTCGCCACAGGAGAACAGATCTCCAACGAGTACTGCCAGGAGCGGATCACCTCAACCAGCGTCTTCCCCCAGCGAGGCGGACAAGATGCTGGCACAGGCATTCCTCGCCAGCCTAGCAGCCTCAACAGAGCGCGATCGACTCCAAGCACAGACGCTTAGTGAGCGCGAACATTCTTCCATGGAAAGAGAACGCCTTCAAGCGCAGCAACGGAGCGACGAAGATCGTATACGTCTAGAGATTAGACGCCTTCAGACGGAAGAGAATATGGGAAGGGACCGGGCCGAAGCCCAGCGCGCCGCCGCCGAAGCCCAGCGCGCCGCTGCCGGTGCCCAAAGAGAAGCAGAGCGCGACCTCGCTCTCACCAAGCGCGAAGCCGAGCGCGACCGATTACAAGCGCAGATAATGGAGCAGCTGATCACCAGGGCAACACCCCCTCCCTCCGCACGGGGTTCCAGGGCCTCGTCAAGACAAGGGTCAAGGGCACCCTCCCCTACCCGATCAAGCGACCCTGAGCCCGACCACCAGAGAGAGCCTATACCCCCCTCCGAACCTCTTCCCCGACCGGTCCAAGTGAGACCCAGCTACAAGGAAGAAACGGTCTACACCGCGGAGAGGCTAAATAGACGACTACAGGATCTAGAGGACCTGCCAGAGGAAGAAGAAGAGGGAGAGGAGGAGAGTCAAGCCCGACAGCAGCACAGTACTCCACAGGACCAGGAGGTCCAGTACAGCCCAGGCTCTACCCCCGCGGCTCTGCGCTACAGACCCCCGACTCAATTCACGGGTGAGCTTGACGCACGACCAGCCCCGAGGAACAGCACCTGGATACGCGGGCCATGGTACCCAGCAGGTACCAGCCCACCAAGAGGCGTAAGAGGAGACTCGCCTAGGAGGCCTCTCTTCCAACGCTCACCGATGTGCCAGCCATCCATGGCATCATACATTGGCACACCAACGTTTCCGGACTTCACCCACGAGAACAGAGCACAGTACACGGAGCTACGAATGTGCTTAGAGACAATGCTGTCCGATGTAGCTGATGAACCGTACAAGTATGCTATCCTACTGAAGCACCTCAAGGTGCCCCGAGCGCACAATATAGCGCTGGCCTATGCCACCTCTACTACCCCATACACAGCGGCTCTAGCAGCACTCGACCAAAGATATGGACGCATATGGGACTACGTAATACAAGAGATAAGGCATATTGACCGCCTACCCCCAGCCACAGACAATCGCTCACTAGATGACCTGTCTATCAAGGTACAATCCCTGGTAGGGATGCTGGGGGCGCAAAGAGAAAAGGGTATGCACGAACTGTACGCGAACTCTAATGTCGAGAGGATTTTAGAGAAGCTTCCGCCCGCCCGACAAGAGCGTTTCAGGCGGCAAAGAGACCACCGTGATCCTAACGGTCCCGAGCCATCCCTCCTAGACCTAGCCGACTTCCTGGCGAGAGAAGTCAACAGCCTACGGTTGGATACGTTCATGCGGAGCACCCCAAGCTCCAGAGAGGGACCTAGGAGAGCAAACGATGGCCGAAGATTGGTGACCGTCATGCACCAATCAGAATCAGTACCGAGCAGCAAGAACCACAGTACCCCCTCAATGAAAGAGAAGTGGAAGATGGTGTGCCCGTACTGCGAAAAGGAACACTGGTTGTCACAATGTGACACGTTCAAGAAGATGACCGCCGACGAGGTGAGTCAATGGATAAAGTCCAACCGACGCTGTTACCGATGTGCGCGCAGTCACATGGCAGCCGATTGCCGCTTAAAGAAGAGGTGTAGTCGGTGTGACGGAGCCCACCTAGATGTCCTACACGACAGTAACAGAAGAAAGCCTGCACCCTCAAGCAGCACAAAGGCAAGTGTTATGTACATTGACCCCGCCAGCAGCGGGGGCGCCCGGGTGCTCTTAAAGGTGGTCCGCGTAACACTGAGTTACCAAGATAAGGTCATGGACACTTACACCGTCCTTGACGACGGGTCAGAGAAGACCCTTCTCCTCGCGTCCGCTGCGGCCCAGCTGGGGCTGCGGGGGAGCGAAAACCAGATGACGATTCGGACAATAAGAAGAGATCTAAAGACGATAAAGGGCGAGAATGTCTCCTTCACTATCGCAGCAAGCGGGCAGCCAGAGAGACGGTATAGGATTACTAACGCTTTCACCAGCCAAGAAATAGGCCTGTCGCAGTACACCTACCCCATCGCCAAGCTGATGGATAAATATGTGCACCTGCGTCAACTACCTATACCGCTCATAGACGGTGCCACCCCGACCCTGCTGATAGGCTCCGACCATGCAGACCTCATCGTCCCGATTGACCGGGTCCACACAGGGCCCAGAGGCTGTCCTGCAGCAGTCGAGACCCGCCTAGGATGGACACTACAAGGCCCCCTCGCTAAGTCTCTTAACCGAACAGCAGCCACTAGCTGCCTCCACTCCAGAGTGACAGAAGAAGACACCACCCTCCTACAGCATGTCGAGAGGCTATGGACACTAGAGACAATGCCCTTTAAGAACGAAAAGAAAGACATTCGTTCCAAGGAAGACATTTACGCTATAGCCCTCCTCGAGCAGGGGACAAAGAGAGTCAAAGTCAATGGAGTGATGAGATACGCAACTCCACTCCTGAGGCGAGAGGGTATGCCTACCTTCCACGCCCCAAAAGAAGCGACGGAGCGGTATCTATTGAACACAGAGCGGCGCCTAGCCAGAGACCCCGCTCAAGAGACGGTGTACCGCGCTGAGATTAACAAGCTAATCACAGCGGGACACATAAAGAAAATTGACATTAAAGAGGCCGATCAGACGACCGAATCATGGTACGTGCCGCACCACAAAGTCCACCACAACGGCAAGGATCGTATTGTGTTCAACTGCAGCTACCAGATCGGATCACAAAATCTGAATAAAGAGCTCTTGCCCGGCCCAACACTCGGCCCCTCTCTACTAGGCGTGTTACTACGTTTCCGCCAGGACAAGGTGGCCATCAGCGGCGACATCAAAGGGATGTTCCTGCAGGTGAGACTAGTGGAGGAGGACAAGCCCCTGCTGCGGTTCCTATGGAGAGAGAGGATCGGGGATGAGCAACCAGCCATCTATCAATGGGAAGTCCTCCCTTTCGGAACCACATGCAGCCCATGCTGTGCTACGTTTGCACTGCAAAAACACGTCGCAGAGGACCCAGCAGCTGATGAAGAGGTCCGACAAAGTGTAGGAAATAGTTTCTACGTGGACAACTGTCTGCAAAGCGTCTCGACGCCAGAAGAAGCCGAGGCCCTTCTACTCAAGCTCCGCGCCTCCCTGATCAAAGGCGGCTTTGATCTCAGGCAGTGGGCCAGCAGCGACCCGCAAGTATTGCGCAGCCTCTCCCCCGAGGACAAGGCAGCAAGCAGCGAGACCTGGATGGCGACCATCCCAGGAGAAGCCCAAGAAATGACATTAGGACTAGTCTGGCGCTTCAAAACAGACTCGCTCCATTATAAACACACACCCCTGACCAAGGAGCAGGGAAGGTCGACTGCACTACCGACCACCAGACGGAGTGTATACAGAACACTCGCCAGACAATATGACCCGTTGGGATGTATTCTACCTTACACCACCAGGGCAAAGATGATTGTAAGAGCGTTATGGGACAAGGACCAGGGCTGGGACGACCCCATACCCGAACACCTTGCATCCACATGGAGAGAGTGGGAGACGGAACTCAGCTCACTCCCAGGTGTCAACATACGCCGCAGCTACTTCCCACCCACAGTGAGGCCGGAGACGTGCCAGACGGACCTGCACGTCTTCAGCGACGCCTCCGAAGTAGCCTACGGTTCGGTGGCCTACTTGCGTGCCCGAGAGGAGGGAGGAGAAATACATACTGCTTTCATCCTGGCTCGCTCAAGAATAGCCCCACGAAAGCAACAATCTATCCCGCGTCTAGAGCTCTGCGCAGCCCTAGCAGGAGCGCAACTCGCCACGTTAATCCAACGTGAACTCACCATTCCGGTGCAAAGAACAATCTTGTGGTCAGACTCCACGACAGTACTCACATGGATCCGGTCTGATTCGTGCAGATACAAGGTCTTCGTGGGAGTCAGAGTCACAGAGATTCAAGATTTAACAGAAGTAGCAAGCTGGAGGTATGTGGACACAAAACACAACCCAGCTGACGTCATCACCCGGGGAATGTCCCTGGATGACCTCACCCGTCACAACCTATACAGTGACGGGCCAGAGTTCCTCAAGCTCCCGGAAGAAGAGTGGCCTACACCCACCCCACGGGAAGCGAGTAAAGAGGAGGCCGAAAACAAGAAATCTATGTTCTGTGGATTGAACACACTCGTCTCCACAGACCCCGACATAGACGATTGCCTCACCCTAGAGAGTGCGCAGCTAAAGACATTCCTGTGGCACCACCCAGAGGTTCAGCTCACTACTGACATTACAGCAGCTGACTACGAAGAAGCAGAACTTCTTCTACTACAACGAGCCCAGAGAGACTCGTTCCCCGATGAGCTAGACTGTCTACAGGGAGCAAAGCCCGTCCCATCAGACAGCAGACTGCTCCACCTAGCCCCCGAGAGCGACGCCCATGGTCTCATCAGAGTGGGTGGTCGTCTGCGGAGAGCTCCAGACTTACCGGATGACGTCAAGTACCCGATAGTCTTAAACAGCCGACACAAGGTCACAGAGCTGATCATAAAGAAATACGACGAGGATGTGCATCACGCCGGGGCAGAGAGAGTCTTCGCGGAGATCAGACGTCGTTATAACGTCGTTATAGCGTATAAGGAAGAGGAACCGAGAAGCGGTGGGGTATTGTATTCAAATGCATGACCACCCGAGCGATGCATATAGAACTCCTTCCAACCATGAGCACAGACTCATTCCTTATGGCCTTCCGAAGATTCACATCGCGGAAAGGCAAACCGTCTATATTATTGTCTGATCACGGGACAAACTTCAAAGGCGGAGAAAGAGAGCTGAGAGAGAGCTTCCAAGCTATGGGCCCAGAACTTAAGACCCACCTCGCTCCATCCCAGATTGACTTCCAGTTTAATCCCCCGAACGCACCTCACTTCGGTGGAACTTGGGAACGAGAAGTACGTTCAATAAAGACAGCCCTGTACGCCGTGCTTGGGGCCCAGACCGTGGCGGAAGAAGTCCTAATGACAGTCCTCACGGAGATCGAGGGAGTATTGAACTCAAAGCCCCTCGGTTACGTCTCAAGTGATGTAGCAGATGTCGACCCAGTCACCCCCAACACACTCTTGATGGTGCGGCTGGACCCCGCGCTACCCCAGACAATGTACAGGCCTGAAGAAGCGAACGGCCGAAGAATGTGGAGGTACAGTCAAGTATTGGCTGACAAGTTTTGGAACAGCTTCCTACTCCACTATCTACCGTCTCTACAGACCCGCCAGAAATGGGTGAAAGAGAGAGACAATTTGACAGAAGGAACAGTCGTCATGATTATCGACCAGTCACTACCCCGAGCTATGTGGCCGGCTGGCCGCGTAAGCAAAGTGATCACGGGTGCCGACGGAAAGGTCCGAGCAGCCGAAGTGCTCGTCCAAGGGCGGATCTACACCCGACCCGTGGCGAGGCTAATAGAGTTGCCAAGGCTCCCCGATACTATCGATGACGACCATGACCCCATGACTTTGTGAACTGCCCGACCCCTCACAACAGACATTGAGTAGTGGACAGTGCGGTTAATCTGTCTCTGTTTAGCTAATTAGGTGGGACTAATTAGGGGGCGGCTGTTACAAAGGATCAAATTAAACCGAATATATATATTTATTGATTGATATATATTGCATAGTATTTGTATATCGTTTGATATCCCTTGTATATTCCTTGTACATATACACGGAATGTCCCTTTAGCCTAGTCCAGACCATAATATTTCATTCTCCTATTGGACAGCGGTCCACAGGCGCCAGGGGCCATGCCTCCAGAGTCAGGTTCAAAGTCACCGTCAAGACATGTCTGTACATGCCCGGCCTTGCCCAGGAATACGGAGACAGAAATGAGGTTGGCACTAGTTTGTTCGCCGTGCATATAAATATAGCGCAGGTGAATACAGAAGCACTTAGTCAGAAACTTAGTCAGAAACTTAGTCTTACTTAGTCAGAAATCAAGAGTTACCCAATAAGTTGAAGCCTCACCCACGATACAACGTGCGGTGAAGTATGGCCTGTTTGGCCCCAAATAGAGCATTGAGACCGCGTGCGAATTAATAACTGAATTGTCAGAGTTTGGCGCTATACCGTCGAGTGCGACATATTTCTATTAAGTCAGTAATAGTCTATTTGTGTATAGTGTATCGTGCAGCTAAAGTTCTACAGTGACCAGCATCACCAACGCTTCCTCGTACCAGCTAGAGTGCTTATCCAGGCTGGGCTGCTTTCATGGCGCTTTCACCCGAGGAGACCTAGACGAGAACCGTGTGGACATGTACACTGGATTAATCTACCCGACGACTACATAGCCCTTTGCGGCTGGATTATATTTGCTTTGGTCCTGTGATTTATGGAGCGGAGAATCTACCCGACGCCTACACGTGTGGGATTCACCCTGTGGGGAGCCACGTCGAGCCTGCGCCTCAGAGAGCCTGAGGCCGGCTAGCTTTCTTCACTGTGGAGCTACAGTCTACGGAGAACAGCTGTATTCGTCTGTGGATCAAGAGGCTATTGCACCGTCTCCTGTATTTGGAGTCTCCTTAGTCATCGTTGACCAGACTCTCTACTACCGACAGATCCCCTACCCCTGCTGGCTTACAACCGGGGGGACCCTTCCAGTATCTCCCGCTATATATTACTAGTGTACCATGGATATAATTCCCTAAGATTCAGGTTGTATAATTACCTCCTGCGTAACCAGAGAATGGACATTCATTATTGATTTGCCTACGCACATTCCTTGCCTTATAAGCGCATCCAAAGTATAATAGAAAGTATATTATGTACCTTTTGCTGCAATAAATACTTAATTATCACTTTGTGTGGAACCGATTCATTGTGGGAAGTGTTCATCATATTTAGATATCATGTACTGTATGGCCAGTAATTAAAGTACATAAAGCGGTAGTGGTTTAATGATACCATACTTATCAATACAGTCAGGGAATTGTACCCCTCAGTTACAGATTGATTGATTTAAAACTTTATTAACATATTGCAGAATGGGTACAGTACAGCTCAATACATACAATTGTTAAGGGGATGCAGACCAGAGAAAGACTTTCGTCTTGTTTACATCAGGGTCCCCCATTTTCAATTCATCATATTTCATATCTAAATCATATAATATCTCATTGCTAAATATATGCAATATATAATCTAATAATCCAATAATCTAAATCTAATATATAATATAAAAATGCTAAATGCATGGGTATTTTATTTTGTCTTTAATGTTAGCTTGCAAACTCAAATACTGTCTTGGTAAGCCTCATAATGAATTGTTTGGGGAAAAAAAGAAAAACATCGTGATGCGTATCGTGTATCGCCGAAAGGTCAGAAAATATCGTGATATCATATTTAGGCCATATCGCCCAGCCCTAGTTCAAATGTATCTAGCAGTAGAGTCTTGAGGCGCTCATATTTGTTCGTCGCCGGGGGATCAGTCAAAAAACCTACCACTCGAGCTGCGGTGGAGCTGCCCAACACTGCCACCGTGTGGTTGTACCGGTCGTCGTCGTCATCCACGTTGCTCTTGTTGAAGTTCGCCTCCACAATAGCAAACCATGCAGCCGGAGTCGACTCCCAGAACTCGGGTAGCTTGAGCGTGGGCGTGTGTGCACCACATGCTTCCCTGACGGGGGATGGTGATGGCTGCCGATGGCCAGAACGTCTTCCTCGTCCGGACATTTTGTAAGAATGTTCGTTCGCTGATTATTGTACACAATTCGCCGTAACAAAAATCCACGTTGGGGTCACCAGTGTAGTGCCGGATGAAAGAGGAATAAACGGAGGTAACGGAATGCTTGTTTAATGTACAAAGCCACGTCAGTCAACACAGAACAACAGTACATGTAATCGCCAGCACAGTAATGAATGACAACAGCGAGTGCCACCGCAATAGATGTCCCCTCTGGCCGCGGTGCCAGATTAGTAGTTCCCTCCCACTACACAACACAGTCAGAGGAGAACACGAACCAATAATGTAGTCACTACAATATCCCAGTTAACGGTATTTTTTTTTAATGATTCGTTATAAATTGAGGAAGCTGAGGGAGCGCGGAAGCTGAGGAAGCGCCGCGCGGCAGGAAGGGGGCGGGCTAGCGTAGGGTCACGTGGGCGTCGTGGCCAATCAGAGGAACCCGGAACCTGAGCACCGTTGTAGAAGGGATAGAGGCACGCGGGCGCCTAAAACCAGTTGCGTGATTACGAAACCTAGCCGCATTTCTCTGAGACGCTCTCTGATTGGCACTGACTGACACTCTCTGATTGGCCACTGACGCGTTTGCCCAAACCGTGACGAGCTGTGTCTTTGCCCATTTCCACGTCAAACAGCCTGCAAACTACCTGGCGTTCTATCGCCATGCTCTAAGACAAACTCTAACCTTAACCAACTTCGAAAGAGTGCCTAAGCTTAACCAGTGTAGAAACAGGCGTCGGCCAATCAGAGAGCGTCTCCGAGAAATGCGGCGTGCATATGTAATCAAGCTGCCGTCCCACGATTGGCGCACATGTCACATGACCAGAAACGTGCGTGGCCAATCAGAGCGCAAAACGGGAACGCGGAAATACGAGTGGTTTGGCAAGAGAAGATGGCCGCGCGTCGCTGTTAAAACTAGCAGCTAACGTTTCTACAGCCATACTGTTTACATTGAGGAGCTTTTAACTCGCTTCTCTGGTTCAAAAGCGTTATCAAAGGACAAGTTAAACACAACACATTTGTGATCGATCGGCCACCGTCAACTCCTCCGTGCAAACACGACTGACTTTGAACCCGATTGTGAACCAGATCAAGTTGCCTTTGTTGTGAGTCGGACCAGAGACATCCACGTTGGAGACAATGAAACGAGTCTCTTGCTAACGTCTCTGTGGAGAACTGTACTGGACCAAGACTTCACATCTGGAACCACAACATCTGTAAGTACAATTATGTTCACATTGTTTTCCTCGTATTGCTCCTTCCTTGCAGCAGCGGCTCGAACGGAACTGTTGCGGCTACATGTTGATTGATTGAATGATTGAAAATTGTATGAACAGATTGCAGAATGGGTACAATACAGTACGGCTCAATACACACAATTGTTAAGGGGATGCAGACCAGAGGGAGACTTTCGTCTTGTTTACATCAATCAATCAATTCCATCTTCAAAATTGATAAAGTAAGTGCCGATGGACATCATAATACGTAAATTAACACTTGTGTCTGTGATCAGTACATACATTTTTTTTATTTTTTTTTATTTATCCAGGAATGTCCCATTGAGATACAAGATCTCTTCTTCCAGGGAGTCCTGAACTATCCTAACATACGAACTATCCTACATGTCTGATCAGTACATAGAACTATCCTACATGTCTGTGATCAATACTAGAACTATCCTACATGATCAGTACATGGAACTATCCTACATGTCTGTGAGTGATCATACTAGAACTATCCTCCATGTCTGGGATCAGTACATAGAACTATCCTACATGTCTGTGATCAATACTAGAACTATCCTCCATGTCTGGGATCAGTACATAGAACTATCCTACATGTCTGTGATCAATACTAGAACTATCCTACATGATCATACTAGAACTATCCTACATGTCTGATCAGTACATGAACTATCCTACATGTCTGGGTCTGGGATCAGTACATATAACTATCCTACATGTCTGGCATCGGTACATAAAACTATCCTACATGTCTGGGATCAATACATAAAACTATCCTACATGTCTGGGAATCACACTATCCTACATATCTGGGATCAGTACACTTTTTCACACCTTAACGACACAAAGTTATCTGCTCTTGGTAAGTCATATTGTAACATACATGTCACATATCCAATGTGTTGTTTGCTAAACCTTGACTAAACCTTCTCAGTTTGTGATTGTTCTGTTCTGTTAGAACAATCATATTTTATGTTGCATGGTTTGGAGAGCTAGGAGGCTTCCTTAGAAGAGACTCGGAGTTCAGTGTAAAAGTGAGAGTAAGACAGACTAAAGTAAACATTTCCTTTTTTCCCGTCGCAAACCGTTATTTCAACTTGTTAGGAAGTGGAGGCTTCCCTCATTTAGATTAGATTAGCTGTCATTATACAGCACAAGTACACTACAACAAAAAGAAGTTTGGCAGATTTAGGCAATTCTTTCTGTACATAATGAACCATGACATGAACGTATCTTTTTCTCTTCACCTGCTGTAATTTAGCCTTCAGTTTTTTGGCAAATAATCCACTGCGTCCACCATGATGGATTTGTGATCTTTGTGTCAACGTCTAGAGAAAACCCTAATGGATTGTCCAGACGTCCACACGCTTCCCATCACCCGTGGCAACAAGGATGGTCTTCTGGACATAGACAAGCTTGCCAGAGGTGATCATTTTACCTCTTAATTTACATTCTCTAAAGTAATTTTGTTCTTAATTTCTATCATTCCTAAACACCTCATGGATGTCAATCAATCTACATTTTATTACAGACCCAGGGTCCATATAAAAGACAGGACAATACATAGAATAAATTACATATAAAAGCACAATAAAAAAATCACAGTTTAAAATAAAATACAGATTAATGTCTTGCATAGAGACAACTGTCTTTGTTTCCACTGCTGTGATTGAAGGACAAAACCAAGATGAGCTCATTTACAGAGTAATTTACCAGACAAACACATGTATACGATTTCTTAAGGCAGCTTGGGGAGGAAGTCCTGCAGCCACAAACATCCTACTTGCACTACACCATCTGACCCTCTTAAGTAATATTACCATGACATCATTATAAGCTACTTGTTTCTCTAAGCTTGCTTTTTTGTAGTTTGAGTGCAGTATAGAGTGGTGTACAATATGCTCTGGACAGAGACATCTTCACTACATCTGTACACATAGTAAACTAACTGAGAGAACAGAGACATCTTCACTACATCTGTACACATAGTAAACTAACTGAGAGAACAGAGACATCTTCACTACATCTGTACACATAGTAAACTAACTGAGAGAACAGAGACATCTTCACTACATCTGTACACATAGTAAACTAACTGAGAGAACAGAGACATCTCACTACATCTGTTCACATAGTAAACTAACTGAGAAAACAGAGACATCTTCACTACATCTGTACACATAGTAAACTAACTGAGAGAACAGAGACATCTTCACTACATCTGTACACATAGTAAACTAACTGAGAAAACAGAGACATCTTCACTACATCTGTTCACATAGTAAACTAACTGAGAGAACAGAGACATATTCACTACATCTGTTCACATAGTAAACTAACTGAGAGAACAGAGACATCTATTATCCACTACATCTGTACACATAGTAAACTAACTGAGAACAGACACTTTCACTACATATGTACACATTAAATTAACTGAGAAAACAGATATATTCACTACATCTGTACACATACTGTACTAAACTAACTGAGATAATAAGGACATCAGTATTTCCCCCAACATAGTGTATTTTCCCCAACATAGATATAGTATTTCCCCCAACATAGATATAGTATTTTCCCCAACATAGATATATTATTTTCCCCAACATAGACATAGTATCTCCCCCAACATAGATATAGTATTTTCCCCAACATAGATATATTATTTCCCCCAACACAGATATAGTATTTTGCTGGCTTGTTGCAGTGTTCTTGCTTGATGCAGACATTGGCTGTATATATTTTTATTGTCCAGAGTCGTTGGAGGAGGATGAGGAAGAAGACGATGAGAGCCATGAAGACTGGAGCTCACATAGTGGACTTGCAGCAGAGGAAGAGAAGGGAGGGGGGGCGAACTCAGAAGATGAAGGGGGTAAAGAAGAGGAAGGTGAGGCAGAAAGGGAAAAAGAGGAAGGTGAGAATGACGTGGGATGGGAATACATTATTAAGTCAAAATGATATACAAACATTTGAATCTTGGATACCTGTAGTTAATCAAGCTTTTAAATATTTAGTTTAAAAAGTGTGGCATTGTGACGGTTCTCTCAGTTTCAGAAAAGGACACGGACTGGTTTGTAATCCAAGGTTATATTTCGTATAGCATCGCGTCCCGCTCTGAGCCTTACGAGATACTCTATATCTCCTGTGATACCTAATGTATCTCCCACGAACAAAAAACACATGCACCCCACCTGTATGGGGCCCCGCCCCTTATGGTGGTACCACCCATATAACCATGACTCTGGTCATGAAACACCCTTCCTCTATTTTCGTCCCAGCGTACTGGATGCTTGCACCATACGAGCTAGCGGAATGAAAAGATTAAGGAAGATTAATAATGTTGGAAGCTTACCGGAGGTTGCTGGCCCCTGGCATCTTCGACGCATGTTTTCGGCGACACGACGGGCCTGTGATGTTCCTCGTTTGATGACTGCACATCGAGGTTCAGCTGTACAAGGCTGGCTGTCGGGCCAGCTTGTACTCAGGTAGGCCCTGTGTCTTCAGGCATGGGTATTAGTGTTAGTAATGCTGGTTTGTGTTGTTAACACAACCTTGTTGTGTGTTGGCGCCAGGGGCAAGATGGTTTGGTGAACGTTCTCTGCAGGGAACGGTTTCCAAGCTGTCTTGGGCGTGCTGCTAAAACATCTAAAGCTATGCTAACATGCTATCGCTACTGCCGCATGCTATCACTACTGCTAATTGCTATGCTGTTTTAATGTCTCCGCCGTGAGATGTTGTCACTCTCCCGCCTCTTGCCCGGTTCATCAATGAAGGTCAGTCGGTAGCTGTTGTGGGGTTTTGAGTTCTATTTACCTTTTTCGGGTAAATGGGTTGACAACGGGGTAGGTCGTGGCTAGGTTCTAGCCAGGTATTACCTTGTGTTCCGGCGGGGTTTGTTGAACGGTGTTCCCATCTGGGTTGGCGTCGGGTAGTGGGGCTATGGGTCCAGCCGACATGGTAAACATGTTGCGTGTCTGTGCACAGGCAATTGTTGTCTTGGGTTCCACATTGCCTGGCGTTAGGCTGCAGTAGTGTAAGGGCAGGGCCGCTTGGGAGAAATGTGAGGCCCTGTGCGTTTTTAGACGCGAGGCCCCCCATCTCCTGGGGCGGCCCTGTGTAGGGGGCTATTGTTTCATTTTTTCACTCTGCTATGAGAAGGTCTGTCTTGCTACAAGCTTTCTCTCCTCTCAAACCATTCATACTGACGGTCAATCGGTATACTGGGGGAGTAGTGCGGGGGGGGGGCTTTGTTTACCTTTTTTGGTAAATGGGCTAAACTAGGGCTGGTGTTCTGTTGTGAATATTTTGAATGAAGACGGGTCTGGTCCGTCTCCCCTTAAACTTTGTGTGTATGGGTTTGCTCATTCTACAGTTTTTGTGGTTTAGCTCTTTTATTCATTTAACCTTTTCATGGTCCACACCACAGTGGAGGGTGCTGTTTGCAATCACCACTGGTGCTCCATGTTAACGTCAGTCCTTTGTTTTTGATATATTGAAACAATGCCCCGCCCGGCCGACACCATGGGTCGGCCTGGCGAGTGGCTGGTGGGCTGTTAAGGCTTGTACCGCCACGGTATGGAATTGGCAACGATTAGAACTGTGTTCGAATTGGTGTTTTTTCTATTACAGAAATGGTGTCTGGTGGAGGGGCCTTGAGGGCCGGCCGACGTCGACACATCGCGCACGGTGTTGGTAAACCACTCCGTCGAGGATGTTGACGTTATTAGCTTTGACCCAGCCGCAAGCTATAACCGCTCAGGGTTCCCCTCTCCGCAGGGGATTTTGGTCTTCTGCTGGAGCGCGGGCGGTATTGTCCTAGGCCCTACACCGCCTCACACCGCGCAGCCAGAAGAAGAGAGAGCACGGCCTCGTCAGCGGCGATGACGGGGCCCTCGACAGGCGGCCATGTTTCCCCCGCCAGTGGTGCCCTGGTTGGAGAATCGACAGGGTATCGCGAGGCCGACAGTCTTGGCGGCCGAGGGATCGGCCATTTTGGGTGATTTCGGTGTTGGTAAACCACTCCGTCGTCATTTTGCCGCGAGCAGCCCGCTCCCCGCTCAGTCCGCTTTCTGTTACCCTCAGAAGCGGGGCTCTGGGTGTGTTCCTTTGGCTGCGGGCCGCGGACCTTCTTGAAGCGTATGCGGCCCCATTCTTCGCTTCTCATGGAGACAGGGGCTGACACCCAGTTGATGGCTGAGCCTGGGTCTGTCCGTGAGAATGTTGTGCTGTCAAGCGGCTCCCACACCTTGAACTGTGTTGGTTGAGCCTGGTGTTACGTCTGTCAACTTAAGTGTTGTCAGCAGGGGGGCTCGAAACCTTTTGAGGCACACAGTGCGGGCTTCCCCGGCCTCGCCTTCGCCAGGCCAGGTATCATGTTGGTGCTCCCACTCCTGGAATATTGGCAAGTGGTCGCAGCTCACATGGTTTGGGGTGGTAGTGATATCACTGCAGGGCTACGGTGTGTAGGAACCCATGGGGGCCTTACACCTTGCATGTCCGGCTGCAGAACAACTCCTTCAGCATGTTCTGGAGGGGTGTTCAGTGGGGGGGCTTTTTTGATCGGAAGCCCCCCGTATCAGACAGGCCCTTTTCTGTCGGGGTTCCCCCTTGGGTGCGATTGCCTCGTGGGTGGTGTCAGGGTCAGGTGTTCCGACACGGAACGCGCTCCTCGCACGATTCCAGGGTTGTCTTCGCACAGCGGGGGGGACCGGGCCAACTATCTACAGTTCCTGGCGGACCTGCGCCACGTGACGGCGGGTGCGTTGGGAGTGTCGTCACATATGACTACGGCAGTACCATATGTCGAGGTAGATGGAGAGAATGGTGAGGCGGGGACTTGTGTTTACACAACCCCACCCGTTTTCAGGTTTGGTACAGACCCTGTTGTCGGGGTCTCCAGCGGGGACAGCTCTGGTCGACGAGATCCAATCTCTGTGGACGAAGCAAGCCATCGTCGTGGCGTTCTCCTCCCGGTGTTCTCTGCCCGAGAAGTCGGGAGGGAGGGGTGTAAGACCCAGGCTGGACCTGTCCCATGGGAAGGTTCAGCATTTTTTGGATCGTCTCCTACCTGTTGAACACTGTCAGGTGGGGGTCTGGTTCTCCTCCATAGACCTGTAGGATGCGTATGCGCATCCCCGATCTTCCATCCTAGGGCTTACCTACGCTTCCTTTGCAGGGTTAGCGTATGAGTACCAGAGGCTGCCGTTCGGTTTTCTCTGGCTCCCCGCATCTTCACCAAGTGCGTGGAGGCCGCACTGGGGCCTCTGCGTCATCCGGGGTTACGGAGTGTTCTGCCCTGATGACGTTCTGGTCCTTCGCGGTCAAGGTGGATCGTCAGGTCTCGTACCAGGCAGGTCTCTACCAGCCTGGGGTTGCTGTAGACTGGATGTAGAGTATTCCTCTTCCCAGTCAACGGTTGGAGGGCTATGGGCATCCATCTCAGAGCGTGTTGTCAACACGCTCGGGAGGTTCCGTCCTAGGACGGTCACGGCGCTGTCTCACGTCGCGTTTTCACCGACGCCTCCCTCGCTGGTGACGCGTCGGGCCAACGCAGTAGGGGGCAGCTGGCAAACCATGCTGCCCGGTCTGCGCTACGTTCAATGTGTTGGTGTTGAAAGCGGTCCTTCTGGTCCACAAATGGTGTTGATCAGGACGGACGATACGATGTCAGTGTCGTGTATCGACAGACAGGGAGGATTGCGTCTGGACATGGCCAGGCAGGTCTGGGACCGATGCCGTGCCGCCAGGGATTCTTCCCCATACATCTGTTAGGTCAGTTGTTGGGACGGGTACGTTGAGGGGCGCAGGTCCTTGATCCTGATGGTGTTACCATCTGGAATGCGCATGCTCCCTCCACTGTCGCGCTTACGCGGGCAGATGACGTATGTTCCAAGTGTGGTGTAAGGCGGGGGGCCAGGACTCAGTCTCCTGCCCCCTGGTTGCTGTCCTTAGTTACCTCCAGTCTCTCCTTGATAGACTGTCGGCTTCGACGGTGAGGGTATATGCAGCAGCTATATCCTCCTATCATGAGGGGTTTGAGGGGATGTCTTGTTCAGCCACCCTCTTGTGAAGCGTTTCCTGCTTGGCGCTCGACGCGTTAAGCCGGTGCAACGCTCCTTGGCTCCGACTTGGGATCTTCAATTGGTCCTCGGTCGGTTGTCCTTGGCCCCGTTTGAGCCACTCGAGCGGGCGCCGTTGGGACAGCTGTCCTTCAGGACCGCGTTCCTTCTGGCTGTCACTTCCGCTAAACGCGTAGGTGAGCTCTGTGCTCTCTCGGTACGTCCAGAGTGCCTGTCTTTTCGGACCGATTGCGGTGTCACTCTGCGACCTAATCCTGCTTTCGTGCCTAAGAATATCCGGAGTTCCTTCCGCTCCCGGGATATTGTGGTTCAGGCGTTTCGTCCTCCTCCTCACACTGGTGAGTTAGATGCGGGCCTTCACCTGTCATGTCCAGTCCATGCTTGGGGATTTACCTCAGCCGTACTCAGGATTTCAGGGTTACCGACCAGCTTTTTGTCTGTTACGGTGGGGCTCGTGCTGGTAAGGCACTGTCGGAGCAGCGCCTGTCCCATTGGTTGTGCGAGGGTGTTACCCTCTGCTACACGCTGGCTGGGCAGGATCCCCCTGGGGGCGTCAGGGCGCACTCCACTCGTGGGGTGGCTGCCTCTGCCGCTCTCCTGGGTGGGGCCTCGGTGGAGGCCATCTGTGCTGCAGCTTCATGGTCCTCCCCGGGCTCCTTTGTAAGGTTTTTCCTCATGGACATGACCGGGGGTTCTGTCTCCCAGGCGGTTCTGGGGTCTGTGGCCTTTCCTGCTTCCCGTCCTTTGGTCGGGTAGCAGGAGTGTATGGGTATGGGCCGCAGTGTGTTGAGTCACACGTGGTTCCGCCTGTACGGTGTGTTCAAGGGGTTCTGGCTCCCTCTTGTTCGCATTCAGGTGGAGTTGACTGCGCCCCCCCTTCGTTAGGAAGGATGGGGTGACAGGGCTCCCCGCACCCCTTGATGTGGGCTTACGGGTCCTCAGGGGGTACATCTGTCGGGTCTCGCGCCCGCTCTTCCCCATTATCTCGTAAGGCTCAGAGCGGGACGCGATGCTATACGAAATATAACGATAGGTTATGTAGATAACCTAGTTATATTAGTATTGGCTAAGCGTCCCGCTCTGCGCGCCCTGAGTTCCCTCTTGAGGGGTCTTTTCCTGGGACGGGTTTTTGGCGAGGAAGGGTGTTTCATGACCAGAGTCATGGTTATATGGGTGGTACCACCATAAGGGGCGGGGCCCCATACAGGTGGGGTGCATGTGTTTTTTGTTCGTGGGAGATACATTAGGTATCACAGGAGATATAGAGTATCTCGTAAGGCTCAGAGCGGGACGCTTAGCCAATACTAATATAACTAGGTTATCTACATAACCTATCGTTATGAGGAGCTTGGAGAGAAAAGTGGAGCTAAACTACAGACAAGACTCTTGGAAATCCCACTGAAGAGATTGTCAGCGGTAAGATGGGGGAAAACATATTACATTGGGTGTTTTGCATAAACCATTTGCACATTTTATATAAACTTTTACATGATAAAAATATAGATAGTGTATTACATAATATTTTTAATAATTGCTTGCCTAGTGTAGGAAAATCTAATTTATTTGTAAGGCCCGACAACACACATTAATGTCCCCATGGGCCGGACACGTCTTCTTTAAACAAGTCAAGAAGAAACATCACAATTAATCAAAAACAAAACAAAAAACACCATGAAATCCAAAATATAATGTAAAATAAATAAATGTAACACTCCCAGACATGCCCCACGCGAAGGTACGGAAAAACTCACTAAAAACCTAGCAATAGGAAAAAAGCACCACAGGCAACGTGGAGGAGAGGAACCTTAGAAGATGTTGGTGATAGTAGTATCAATGGGTGGAGAATAAAACGGGTGAAACAGTTGGTATGTATGTAATAAAACACAAATATGTACATGCAATAGCCAATGTGGTATTAAAAGATGGTATAAGAGACCTGTTTTATTCAAAGTGGACATATTTTTGTCCTTTTCAACAAGTTAATATTCTGTACGTAGTTCTTTGAGGTGAAGAAAGAGGTGTTTTTGCTGAAGAAAAAGCATTCTAGCAGCATCTATACCTCTCTGTTTCAGTCCTGTTCTCAACGGGCTGTTTCTGTGCCTGTAACGAGCGAGCTGCTTTTATTGTACAAATACAATAATTATCATACATGTAGCAGTGGTGCGTGACCCTGTACCATAATTATCATACATCTAGCAGTGGTGCGTGACCCTGTACCATAATCATCATACATCTAGCAGTGGTGCGTGACCCTGTACCATAATTATCGTACATCTAGCAGTGGTGCGTGACCCTGTACCATAATTATCGTACATCTAGCAGTGGTGCGTGACCCTGTACCATAATTATCATACATCTAGCAGTGGTGTGTGACCCTGTACCATAATTATCGTACATCTAGCAGTGGTGTGTGACCCTGTACCATAATTATCGTACATCTAGCAGTGGTGCGTGACCCTGTACGATAATTATCGTACATCTAGCAGTGGTGCGTGACCCTGTACCATAATTATCGTACATCTAGCAGTGGTGCGTGACCCTGTACCATAATTATCGTACATCTAGCCATCACTGTGTTTTGATCAGTAACATGTTTTAGATTAGATTTGATTCAAATGTATTGTCATTATACAGCACAAGTACAGTACAACAAAAAGAAGTTTGGCATCCAACCAGAGTGCAAATGTAGCAGTAAAGTGCAACGGCAATATACAATGTACAGGTGGTTAACTGGGTACACAATATACATATTAGTAGTACTGAGTGTAGTGCTAATCAAATGTATGTACAGAGTTATATTATATATATATGAGAGAGACCGTATGACTACTACTGGCCAGCAGCGTAACTAGTAAGTCAAGAGTAGGATATATATAGATATAGTAAGGGACTGTGCAGGTAAGTACAGACAGGGTAGGTATATATGCGGTGAGAATAAATATATATATACGGTATATACAGAATTATAGTACATGCTATCATTCAGAGAGATGACCGCTGAGGGAAAGAAGCTGTTCCTGAGTCTGCTGTGAACGTGGTTCAGAGTTCAGAGAGATGACCGCTGAGGGAAAGAAGCTGTTCCTGAGTCTGCTGTGAACGTGGTTCAGAGTTCAGAGAGATGACCGCTGAGGGAAAGAAGCTGTTCCTGAGTCTGCTTGACCTGGAGCGGAGGTTCCTGGAGCGTCTCCCGGAGGGGAGAACGTCAAACAGTCCATGATTGGGGTGAGAGGTGTCCTTGACAATGCTGCGTGCCTTCCTCAAACACCGCTTGTGGTGGATAGACTCAATAGTAGGGAGTGGTGTACCGGTGATGCTTTGTTCTCACCACCCTCTGCAGTGCTTTCCGGTCAGAGGCCGTGCAAAAGACGTACCAGACTGTGATGCAGTTGGTGAGGATGCTTTCAATGGCACACTGGTAAAGGTTCACCAGGATCTGAGGGGACAGGTGGGATTTCCTCAGTCTCCTCAGGAAGAAGAGGCGCTGGTGAGCCTTCTTGACCAGTGCTGAGGTGTTGAGGTTCCAAGAGAGGTCCTCGGAGATGTGGACGCTGGGTCTGGTCTTCCTGAAGTCCACCATGAGCTCCTTGGTCTTCTTGGTGTTGAGAGCCAGATGGTTGTCGGCGCACCACGCCACCAGGTGCTGGACCTCCTCCCTATAGGTCGTTGTTTTTGATGAGGCCCACCACTGTTGTGTCATCTACAAACTTAATTATGGGGTTGGTACCATGTATAGGAGTGCAGTCGTGGGTGAAGAGGGATGAATGAATTAATTATTTTATTTTGAATGTTTACAAATACAAATAAATAAACAAACAAATCATTTTTTGAAAATGTTTACAAATAAACAAATGAAAAGGATAGGTTTGAAGCCGAAGGCTTATAGAGCAACCTACTCCTAATTCAAAAACTAATTCAAAACAGTTAAAGGTTTCAAAATATAACAAAAAAAAAAATATCAACATCAAAAATCAACAAAAACCGATCCTGATAAGAACAAAAAAAGTTAAAGTTTGCAAGATAAAACAAACAAACAAACAAACAAACAAACAAAAAATCAACAATCAACAAAAAACGTTCCCGAAAAGAACATAAGCCAACATAGGAAAATCAAAACTTCATCTGCAATACCCAAGTTTCATGGTAGAGAAAAAACGGAGTAGAGAAAGGGGACTCAGCACACAGCCTTGTGGCACGCCGGTGTTCAGGGTGAGGGTGGAGGAGGTGAGATTAACCTAACTAACTGAGGTCTGTTCGTTAGGAAGTCTAGTATCCAGTTGCAGACCGAGGGGTTGATGTCAAGGTCCTTGGTTTCCAGAAGGTCACTACTGGTTTGGAGATGAGTTTGGAGGCGATGGTGGTGTTGAATGCTGAGGTCTATGAACAACATTCTCACATGGGTATTGCTCTCATCCAGGTGGGAGAGTGTAGCGCTGAGGGGATGGCGTCCTTCGTGCTCCCGTTCTCACGGTAGGCAGATTGGTGACTGTCCAGTGAGGGTGAGAGGCCAGATTTGAGGTGAGCCAGGACCAGCCTCTCAAAGCACTTCTTGATGATGGGGGTGAGTGCAACGGGGCAGAAGTCATTAAGGCTCAAGGCAGAGATGTGTTTTGGACAACTGCCTGGGATAGTGACGGGTTGAAGATGTCAGTTAAGACCCTGGACAGTTGCTCAGCGCACTTCCTGAGCACTTTGCCGGGGATGCCATTCAGGGCCAGCTGTGTGGGAGTCCAGGGTGGCCTGAGTGGCAAACATACTCCAGTCCCTGTGGGAGTCCAGGGCGGCCTGAGTGGCAAACATACTCCAGTCCCTGTGGGAGTCCAGGGCGGCCTGAGTGGCAAACATACTCCAGTCCCTGTGGGAGTCCAGGGTGTCCTGAGTGTCAAACATACTCCAGTCCGTGTGGGAGTCCAGGGCGGCCTGAGTGTCAAACATACTCCATTCCGTGTGTTGGAACAGCTGCTGCAGCTCAGAGTCTGTCCTCTCAGGCCATATTATGACTGTTCTGACTGAGGGCTTCACACGTTTGATGGGTGGGGTGTACTTTGGGAGCATCAACAAAGAGAGGTGGTCAGATGGTCCCAGGTGGAGGAGGGTGTGGCATGGTCTACTGTCCTGTCTCCTCAAAGGTTTTTATAGTTTTTTCCTCCACAGATATGGTCCTGGCAGTCCAAAATGTGGGACAGCATGGAATTGAAATCCCATTACTCATGTAAACATAATCATGCAGATCTGTGCCACAAGAAGTGAGATGGAAAAACTGGGTTTGACTTGTCTGAAGGAAAAACTGAAGCACATCACTCGCTCCTCTAGTTAAAGACTAGAATACTTTATTAAGAGTTTCCTGTTAAAGATGGAAATTACTAGTGCTGTTTTTATCATTATTAGTAGTAGTAGTATTATATATATATTTCAATGTTCTTATTATTATAATGTATTTGACCTGTAGCCCTTCATTTAGTTTTTAACTATAGGAACAAGTGATGGGTGCTGTTAGTGCTGGTTTTTAACTCCCATCCACTTTATCTTCCCAGTCTAGGGACCGGAGGTTGGCTGGAAACCTGGAGGCGGCCAGAAAGCACGGCTCCACCGCCCGCCGCCTCAACACCGCAATCATCATCATCATCATCATCATCATCATCATCATCATCATCAAAATATCACTGTTGTGGACGCTCTGAGTGTGTTGTCTCACCGCAATATATAAAGCAATATATATATAGCAACAACAAACCAAAATAGTTAAAACAATAAATATATATGTTAACTTTATGCCTGAAAAGGAGTAGGAAGAAGTATAAACATATTTAATCCTACCCTTTCTCTACTACTAAGTGATTGTAGATATACATCATTCTAAGTCTAAATGCATACATAGATAGATATCTACACATACATGTACTGTTCTTTATACATTTAAATATATGTACCCACAATATTAAAGTCAATAAATAAATAATAATCTATGTAAACACCTGGTGATTGTCGAAGCCCTTCTTCATCCCGGTACCTGGTGAGAATCCTGTCCTTATAGCTCTTTTTAAACTGGTTCATGTTTGTACCTACTGGTGACAATCATGTCGTCAGCTCTTTTTTAAACTGGTTCATGTTTGTACCTACTGGTGAGAATCATGTCATCAGCTCTTTTTAAACTGGTTCATGTTTGTACCTACTGGTGACAATCATGTCCTTATAGCTCTTTTTAAACTGGCTACCATTAGAGTTAATGGGGGGAAGCTCAGAGAGAGAGGTGCTGTGCTAGCTTAACGGGAGGAACACTGCATTGGAGTGGATGAAGTGATAACACTTGGTACGTGTGGAGAGAGAGATACTATGATCTAGAGTGAACAGAGAGATACTATGATCTAGAGCAGTGGTCACCAACCTTTTTAAGCCCAAGATCACTTTTTTTGGGTGAAGGCAAGATCTACCTATTGAAGCGTTGAGAGAAAAAGACAGCCAAGATTGTACTTTAAACTAAATGACTTTTATTTGCCTGTATTCTAATTACATGCAATGCTTTGGTCCAACATTAAAACGTCAAAGTAGAACTATTATGTACTTTCTCAGTCAGTGCTAAGTGCAGTCATCTTATGCAGCATCACTTTTCACATCAAAACAAAAGTAGAACTGTAATGTGGACTTTCTCATATTATTAACATTGACAAACATATTTACAATTAGCATTTTATAAAGTAGAACTGTAATGTGTACTTTCTCAGTCAGTGCTAAGTGCAGCATCACTTCACATCAGAACAAAAGTAGAACTGTAATGTGGACTTTCTCATATTATTAACATTGACAAACATATTTACAATTAGCATTTTATAAAGTAGAACTGTAATGTGTACTTTCTCAGACAGTGCTAAGTGCAGCATCATTTTCACATCAAAACAAAAGTAGAACTGTAATGTGTACTTTCTCAGACAGTGCTAAGTGCAGCATCATTTTCACATCAAAACAAAAGTAGAACTGTATGTGTACTTTCTCAGTCAGTGCTAAGTGCAGCATCACTTTTTACATCAAAACAAAAGTAGAACTGTAATGTGGACTCTCAGGGTACGATAATTTTTTTTTTTTTCATGGAAAGATCTACAGGGACAGTCTCAAAGATCGACCAGTCAATCAAGATCGACGGGTTGGTGACCCCTGATCTAGAGTGAGCAGAGAGATACTATGATCTCTAGAGTGAGCAGAGAGATACTATGATGTCTAGAGTGAGCAGAGAGATACTATGATCTCTAGAGTGAGCAGAGAGATACTATGATCTCTAGAGTGAGCAGAGAGATACTATGATCTCTAGAGTGAGCAGAGAGATACTATGATCTCTAGAGTGAGCAGAGAGATACTATGATATCTATGAGTAGAGAGAAACTGATCTCTAGGATGAGTAGAGAGAGAAACTATTATGTAGTTGGTGGGTAGAGAGGGGATTCTGTTTCCACACATGCATGGAATGTGAGAGAGAGACTGGAAAAACAACAGCTATGTGAATAGACCCTTTTCGAGCTGGTCAAACTAGAGGTGGTGGCAGAGAGGAGGATGAGAAGGAAGCTGGCCGCTATCCTGGAGAACCCCTCCCACCCCCTCTGAGGAGCTAGCCAAGAAGAGCACGTTCAGCCACACTCATATCCCCCCCCCCCCCCCCCCCCCCCGACACTCCCCTAACCACCTCGGCCAGTCCTTCGTGCCAGCAGCCATCAGACTTCACAACCGTGGGCATAAAGTGTTTTAACACCTTAAAATGTTTTCTTCTATATTGAATAATATTCAGCTATAGAGTGGGGAACTGTACCTACTGGTGACTCCTACAGGACCATAGCGTCCAGCTATAGAGTGGGGAACTGTACCTACTGGTGACTCCTACAGGACCATAGCGTCCAGCTATAGAGTGGGGAACTGTACCTACTGGTGACTCCTACAGGACCATAGCGTTCTGCTATAGAGTGGGGAACTGTACCTACTGGTGACTCCTACAGGACCATAGCATTCTGCTATAGAGTGGGGAACTGTACCTACTGGTGACTCCTACAGGACCATAGCGTCCAGCTATAGAGTGGGGAACTGTACCTACTGGTGACTCCTACAGGACCATAGCGTCCAGCTATAGAGTGGGGAACTGTACAGTGGGACATATCGTCAGGGACGTGTGTGCCCCCATCTGGAGCTGTCTTCTACAGGACTACATGCCTGTGCCCTAGAAAGAAGACTGGCAGAAAATAGCTCAGGATTTCAGTTCCCTCTGGGCTTTCCCAAACTGCCTAGGTGAATGAATGAATGAATGAATGAAAACTTTATTTAACAGATTGCAGAATGGGTACAATACAGTACGGCTCAATACACACAATTATTAATAAGGGGATGCAGACCAGAGAAAGACTTTCGTCTTGTTTACATCAGGGTCCCCCATTTTCAATTCATAGTGACATTTATGACATACACAACATACATGACATGTATGGCATAGGGACATACATGGGCAGGGATTCACATCTTTTTACGGCTGTGGGTAGGGCGTTCCACATTGTTGTGCCATAATTGCGAATTTTTTATTGTGTGTTGTTTTATAGGTGCAGTTGATGGGAAGCACGTCATAATTCAAGCCCCACCTTGCAGCGGTTCCCTTCATTTTAACTATAAGGGAACCTTGTTCGTCACCAACCCCGGAGCGGCTGGATTTGCCTGTTCGAATCCAGCTCACAGCTCCGGGGTTGTCACCAGCTTGGCTGGCCGTTCACACTAATACAATTGGCAGTATTAGAGGGTGGGAGAAGCTGGCGGGGTGGGTCTGGGTCGTTGTAAACAGCGACTCCTACAGTTCGGTCGGGGCGCCTGCTAAGCGCGGATAGGACTTGAGTGGGATAGTGTGATCCTTCCACACGCTACGCCCTCTCAGTGAGAATCCGCGCTGCCAGGTGAAAAGAAGCGGTTGATTGGCTGGACGTGTGTCGGAGGAAGCACGTGATAGCCTCCACTCTCCCAGATGATCTGACTGTGGGGGGTAAGTGCGCAGCGACCAGGAAGGGGATTGGGAATTGGCATAACGACTAACATTGGGATGGGAGAAAATCTGAGGAAAAAGGAGGGAGAAAAGATCAATAAAAAAATAAATAAAATAAACTATAAGGGAACCTTCTCCATAGTACTCCTCGCCATAGTGGATGCCCACTACCGCTTCCGCATGGTCAATGTGGGAGCATATGGGAGAAGCAGCGATGGGGGAACGCTGTCTGCCTCCGCATTCGGCAGGGCCCTACGCCAAGGGACATTGGACCTGCCAGAGGACACCCCTCTCCCAGGCGCAGAGGACCTGGGCCCCGTCCCCCATGTCTTTGTGGCAGATGAGGCCTTCCCTCTGCGAAGGCACATGACGAGGCCCTACGCAGGGCGAACAGAGGGAGAGAAGAGGGTCTTTAACTACAGGTACTACAGTATATACCTGTATGTCATGTATGTCCCTATGCCATAAATATCATGATGAATTGAAAATGGGGGACCCTGATGATGATGAAGATGATGAATAGTTTTATTTTCTGACTTTGTTTACAGATAAATCAAAAACACACGTGTGGACTTTCAAAAGGAAAAGAAAAAAAGAAAAAATCACAAATGTACATATTCAAAGTAAGCTCACACACAAAATCCAAACTCAATGACCGAAAAAAGGAATAGGCTGAAGCACATGCTTATTTTTGCCTATCCTTTACAATTCTTAAAAACTAAATATACTTTAATATAAGAAAGAACATTTAAAATATGCTGCAAGATATAATTTTTTTCTTTTTCTTTAAGAGAAAAAAAAAGAGAAAATAAATGTTTGGTGTTTTACTCAAAACTGTACTCCTGAATTATTTTATCCTTCAGGGCCTTTTTAAATCTCCCCTGAGAGGTACACAACTTCAACCCGCCACTAAGACTATTCCACAATTTAACTCCCAAAATTGAAACGCATATAGCTTTTACATTAGTTCTTACCTTTTTATATGTTTTAAGAATACACAACCCTCTTAAATTATAATTTCCTTCTCTTGGTTGAAAGAGACATTGAATACAAGCTGGTAGGTTCTTACTCTTATGAAAAATTATCTCCAAGGTTTTTATGTAAACCATATCTACACATTTTTATGTGCAGGACTTTATGAATAATGGATTTGTCGATTCAAGATAACTAGCTTTATTTATTATTCTAATAGCTCTTTTCTGTAGTTTAATAATAGGATCTATATTTGTTTTATAAACATTCCCCCAGACCTCAACACAATATGGCATGTATGGCACCACAAGTGAAAAATACAATATATGCAAACATTTCTGGTTTAACAGCTCCCTTGATTTGGCTAATTTACCTTTGATATATTGTATATGTTATTTCCAACAGAGTTTGTGATCTATAATCACACCTAAGAATTTTGTTTCATATACTCTTTCAATTTCGGTTCCATTTAAATTCAGTTAAATTTCAGTAAAAAATAATCCAAATATCTGATCGCCATTCCAGTTATCCACAGCGATCCTGTCTCCGACGTTGTTGGGCATTGCACTTCAACGTGCGGGTGGGGTCAGTAGTCAACCATCCCTACAAGCGTGTGTTTTGCCGGAGTGTTTAGGACCTGCCCCCACGCTGCAGCCTTGTAGAGAAAATAAGCGAACCAGTTTCTAACAGGGTGCAATAATGGCCGAAGGCGTTAGAGGACGGTATAAGACCGTCTGCCAGCTCAGACACATTCAGTACAGCATACACAAGGTGCCCCGCTGAATTATGAATGACAAAAGCGAATAAAAGAAATACAGTGAGAAAAACGTAGATCTATGTTTCCGGCACTCGACGATCGGGCGACAGAAACGTAGTTCTACGTTAACGGCACCGGATGTGTTAATATCTGTCCGCTAATGTCGCACCAGTAACGTCCAAAGCAAATTCCTTGTATGTGAAAAGTACATGGCAATAAAGGCCATTCTGAATATGTATGTATGTATATAGTTGTGTATATGTATGTGCACAGATGTATATTTGTATGTATATATTGATATGTGGGACTTCGGACCCCAGGAAGACTAGCTGGTGCCATTGGCATCAGCTAATGGGGATCCTTTTTAATAAACAAATAAAAATATGACTGTTCTCTCAGTTTCAGAAAAGGACACAGACTGGTTTGTAATCCAAGGTTATGAGGAGCTTGGAGAGAAAAGTGGAGCTAAACTACAGACGAGACTCTTGGAAATCCCGCTCAAGAGATTGTCAGTGGTAAGATGGGGAAGAAAATATTACATTGGGAGTTGTTTTGCATAATCCATTTGCAGATTTTAGACAAAAACCTTTATAAATTATGATACAAATATAGATATACTGTATTAATTTAAAAAAAATTATAATTGCTTGCCTAGTCTCGTTCTTGGCTGGGTCTTGCTTAACTAGGCTTGCCTAGTCTTGTTCTTGACTGGGTCTTGCTTAACTAGGCTTGCCTAGTCTTGTTCTAGCTGAGTTTAGCTGAGTTTAGTGCACATATGGCCCTGGGATAGAAACTAAACTTCAGTCTCTTAGTCCGGGTGTGTATAACGCTGAAACGCCTGCCCGAGCGCAGCCGTATGAGGTGTTTGTTGCCAGGGTGGTGGTGTGCTTTGCATCTTCGCCATTCCTTTATGCCCACGTCGCGTTAAAGACAGAAATTGGTTTGGAGCGGGGCGCCCATCCGTGCCGTGATGTGACCAACGAGACACAGCACATACACATTCACACAGAGAGGCTTCGATCGCGGGAAAAAAAATATCGGATCAACGCAAGATTGGTAATATATAGTCCTTGTCTTTGATGTAATGCAAAAAGAATAATCCGATTATCTGATTGCCATTCCAAATACTGGTTGCGGTAGTCTGTCCCACGTTATCCAGCATTGCACATGAACGGGCGGGCGGATTAACTCGTTGAGGCATCCGTGGTGACCGCTTGTCTTGCCGGAGTATTTAGACCCCGCCCGCACGCTGCAGCTCGGCAGAGAAAACAAACTACATCGTTTCAAATGGAGTGCAATAGCGGCCGTAAGACTATATTTAGTCATCATTTTCGTTGACAAAATTAACACTGGATGTATGCCGCTCCCGCCATATATCCAATAAATTAAGATCTATAAGTTATTTCTAAGGACCTTGGCCACTGAGGTTAAATGGTGGGGAAGGATTTATCCATTGCGGGGTCTAATACCAGGTTAAAATCACCACCAATTATAAGCTCCGAGGGGGTGCATGTCACTTTAAGAAAAAGGTTCACATAGAAGTTAGGGTCATCTTGGTTTGGACCATATACATTATCTTAACTGCCACCGGCCCGGCCCGGGACGTTTTAAGGATTCGGGACACATCAGTAAAACGGAGTAGGTGGATCACTATGGCTCAGGGGAGGCTGCCTTCATCTGGTCGGCGTTGGAGTGTACGGTGAGCCTGTTCGATCTCAATGGATTGCCCGGTGTTCGGGAGCCATACTTGTACGACAGCGATAGCGTTTTTACCCTCCACACCTTCCGGGAAGACTGCCAGTCTTAGGTTCCGTCTTCTCTCTCTGTTTTCCAAATCGTCAAGCTTTTCTTTCAGACCGCTGACTTCTTCCTCTGTATTTTTATTATGTTCGCTGAGGTCTTGTTGTAGGGAGTTGAGTCTATCACTATAGCTAGCATGCACTTCTTCTATTTCCTTAACACGGTGCCCTATCTCAGTATTTTATTAATGTTGGCCAGTTTTAAATAACCGCCCTTGGAGCAGATTTACTTTTAAATCCCATCAATAACTACATTCGGAGCATAAAACATTTTTAGAACTTGACAAATACAAACTGAACTAATGCAAAACACACAAAATATGAACTCTTAATTGGTGTACTTCTCTTCTCCAGGCACAATTGCTGCATTGCTCCCCAACAACAAGCAGAGATATAAATGAGTCAAGGCCTCACTGCTGTGACCAGTGTGGAAAGCGCTTCATCAAAAAGGCAGCTTTTCTAATACACCAGCGTATTCATACAGGAGAGAAGCCCTACCACTGTGACCAGTGTGAGAAAAGCTTCAGTCAATCTGGAGACTTAAAGATTCACCAGCGCATTCATACAGGAGAGAAGCCCTACCACTGTGACCAGTGTGGGAAGAGCGTCAAGACCTCTGGACAATTAAAGAGACACCAGCGCATTCATACAGGAGAGAAGCCCTACCACTGTGACCAGTGTGGAACGCGCTTCAGTCGATCTGAACACTTAAAGACTCACCAGCGCATTCATACAGGAGAGAAGCCCTACCACTGTGACCAGTGTGGAACGCGCTTCAGTCGATCTGAACACTTAAAGATTCACCAGCGCCATATCTAAAAGCAGTGTCACGTGCCTTTAGTAGTGAACGGACCTCTTTGTTCATCCACGGCTTCTGATTGGGGAATGTAGTGATATTTTTAATGGTGGCGACACTATCGATATTTTAATTGATGTGGTCAACAACGGAGGAGGTATAGGAGTCTGTCTGTGTGGGAGTCCAGGGTGTCCTGAGTGGCAAACATACTCCAGTCCGTGTGTTGGAACCGCTGCTGCAGCTCAGAGTCTGTCCTCTCAGGCCATATTATGACTGTTCTGACTGACTGAGGGCTTCACACGTTTGATGAGTGGGGTGTACTTTGGGAGCATCAACAAAGAGAGGTGGTCAGATGGTCCCAGGTGGAGGAGGGGCATAGATTTGTATGCATCAGCCTATTGGTGTGACATGGTCTACTGTCCTGTCTCCTCAAAGGTTTTTATAGTTTTTTCCTCCACAGATATGGTCCTGGCAGTCCAAAATGTGGGACATCATGGAATTGAAATCCCATTACTCATGTAAACATAATCATGCAGATCTGTGCCACAAGAAGTGAGATGGAAAACTGGGTTTGACTTGTCTGAAGGAAAAACTGAAGCACATCACTCACTCCTATAGTTAAAGACTAGAATACTTTATTAAGAGTTTCCTGTTAAAGACGGAAATGACTAGTGCTGTTTTTTATTATTATTATTAGTAGTAGTAGTAGTATTATATATATATTTCAATTATCTTATTATTATAATTTATTTGACCTGTAGCCCTTTATTTAGTTTTTAACTATAGGAACAAGTGATGGGTGCTGTTAGTGCTGGTTTTTAACTCCCATCCACTTTATCTTCCCAGTCTAGGGACCGGAGGTTGGCTGGAAACCTGGAGGCGGCCAGAAAGCACGGCTCCACCGCCCCCCGCCTCAACACCGCCGCCCTGACGGGTTCATCATCATCATCATCATCATCATCATCATCTTCATCTTCATCATCTTCATCAAAATATCACTGTTGTGGACGCTCTGAGTGTGTTGTCTCACCGCAATATATAAAGCAATATATATAGCAACAACAAACCAAAATAGTTGAAACAATATATATATATATGTTAACTTTATATGTCTGAAAAGGAGTAGGAAGAAGTATAAACGTATTTAATCCTACCCTTTCTCTACTACTAAGTGATTGTAGATATACATCATTCTAAGTCTAAATGCATACATACACATATCTACACATACATGTACTGTTCTTTATACATTTAAATATATGTACCCACAATATTAAAGTCAATAAATAAATAATAATCTATGTAAACACCTGGTGATTGTCAAAGCCCTTCTTCATCCCGGTACCTGGTGAGAATCCTGTCCTTATAGCTCTTTTTAAACTGGTTCATGTTTGTACCTACTGGTGACAATCATGTCGTTAGCTCTTTTTAAACTGGTTCATGTTTGTACCTACTGATGAGAATCATGTTCTTATAGCTCTTTTTAAACTGGTTCATGTTTGTACCTACTGGTGAGAATCATGTCCTTATAGCTCTTTTTAAACTGGTTCATGTTTGTACCTACTGGTGAGAATCATGTCCTTATAGCTCTTTTTAAACTGGCTACCAATCAGAGTTAATGGGGGGGAAGCTCAGAGAGAGAGAGGTGCTGTGCTAGCTTAACGGAAAAAACACTGCATTGGAGTGGATGAAGTGATAACACTTGGTACGTGTGGAGAGAGATACTATGATCTCTAGAGTGAGCAGAGAGATACTATGATCTCTAGAGTGAGCAGAGAGATACTATGATCTCTAGAGTGAGTAGAGAGATACTATGATCTCTAGAGTGAGCAGAGAGATACTATGATCTCTAGAGTGAGTAGAGAGAGAGATACTATGATGTCTAGAGTGAGCAGAGAGATACTATGATCTCTAGAGTGAGTAGAGAGAGATACTATGATCTCTAGAGTGAGCAGAGAGAAACTATGATCTCTAGAGTGAGCAGAGAGATACTATGATATCTATGAGTAGAGAGAAACTGATCTCTAGGATGAGTAGAGAGAGAAACTATTATGTAGTTGGTGAGTAGAGAGAGGGGATTCTGTTTCCACACATGCATGGAATGTGAAAAAGAGAGAGAGAGACTGGAAAAACAACACTATGTGAATAGACCCTTTTCGAGCTGGTCAAACTAGAGGTGGTGGCAGAGAGGAGGATGAGAAGGAAGCTGGGCGCTATCCTGGAGAACCCCTCCCACCCCCTCCATGAGGAGCTAGCCAAGAAGAGCATGTTCAGCCATACTCATACCCCCCCCCGACACTCCCCTAACCACCTCGGCCAGTCCTTCGTGCCAGCAGCCATCAGACTTCACAACCGTGGGCATAGACCCTGTTTTAACACTTTAAAATGTTTATTCTATATTGAATAACAATCTGTTTGGTTTATTTTTTCACCAAACATGTTTAATAAACTAGTTAAATGTCTCAGCAGCATCGCTGCACCTCTGCTCTCATTGAGAACTCATAATAATAATAAATTATATTTGTAGTGCACTTTTCATTCACTAGGATCCCAAAGTGCTAATGGATCTATGATTAATGTACATGCTATCATACAGTTATATGCAGGTGTTTTAGTAGGTATACAGAAGGATTATATGCAGGTATATACAGACAGATATGGATATATATAGATTATGTGATAAATATACATATGGTATATACAGCACTATACTACATGCTATCATAGTTATATGCAGGTGTTTAAGCAGGTAATGGGTATACAGAAGGATTATATGCAGGTATATACAAACAGATATGGATATATATATATATAAATGATAAATATAAATATACATATGGTATATACAACACTATAGTACATGCTATCATAGAGTTGTATGAAGATATATGCAGGTATATACAAACAACAGATATGGATATATATATATAAATGATAAATATAAATATACATATGGTATATACAACACTATAGTACATGCTATTGATAGGTTTTTCAGTTCATTGATGACGAATATCCTCTATATATCTAAAGGCCTTAATGAAGAATATGCCTAGAAGTCTGTGTCTCTCCTCCCCCTGCATCATGTAGCAGAACATGCAAAATCCTAGTTCCCTTGGCAGTTAGACATGCAAAATCATGTCCCTCCCTTTACACACACACACACACACACACACACACACACACACACACCCCTCCCTTTTCTCAAGAGTGTATAAAGTGACATGTAATATGGACATTCTGCTCTCTTTGCTCCTGCTCTCCTGCTCCTCTTTTGTCTACTGGTGATGTGCCCGCGCGGGGTGACTGTGACTGTCTTCTGAATAAAAGCTCTGTTTGAGAAATACTGTCTTCCGCTTCGTCTTTCGGCCGACTGGTCCACTGGCAAATCAATTAAGAATTCACGAGGGATAGGAAATCCCTAACAAATGGAGGTGATAGGAAATCCCTAACAAATGGAGGTTCCAGTGAGAATTGATGTAGGCCAGCCGCAACCAAGGACGGAATGGGGACGCGGAGGAGAAGGAGGAGACGGTGCAGAGGATCCAGCAGTCACTACCAGCTGTCTGCAGCGCGTCTGAACCAGGGGTGAGATACCAGCAGCCCCTCAGACGTCCGTGACCAGACCACCAGACGACCGGATGACAGGCAGGAGGAGACGAAGGACAGACGGGCCAGGATGAGAGGCGACCGGAGGAGATGGCAGCTGTGCGAGAGGCCGGAGAGGAACACCGCAGCCAGGCACCGCGGAGACCGCAGATCAATCACCGCTGATCGTCGTCTACGACACGCAGTTCGTCCACGACTAGAACGGGGGAAGCGGCCGCAGGAGAGACACTGAGCTGAGTTGGAGTGATGGTGGGCCGGCCGGCGAGAGGTGGAGAGGACAGTCTGAGACACTGGGAAGGCAGCGGACCAGGGGAGACACGTTTGTCTAGGGGACCGCACCCTGGAACGGGGACCAACCTCAGGAGGTCAGCCCTTGCCCTCCAGAAGACGGGGCCGACCCAGGTGGGCGGTGCACTGTGACAGAGGGAAGGAAGCGCCCTGATGGACGTTGTGTGTGCCTACGGGAACCAGCTCAGGAGGAGACCCACGTCCCCTAGAAGACGGGACCAGGGGTGCACTGTAATAGAGGGGGGGTTCCTCTGGGTTAGGTGATGAGTAAGGGGGGTCCGGCGGGGTTACGTGCTATCTTCTGTTAAGTTGCCAGAATTGTGTTTCTCTCTTTCTTCTCTCTCTCTCTCCCGCATTCTCCCCTCCCTCCATCTCTCTCTCTGCTCTCCTGATGTTGATTATCCCGTCTGGTATTGGATGTGATGCATGTAATGAGGTGACAATCGACGGGTACAGGTCCATCAATGAACTGTGTGTTGACGTTTTATTTAGCGTCAAAAGGGGGAATTGATAGGTTTTTCAGTTCATTGATGACGAATATCCTCTATATATCTAAAGGCCTTAATGAAGAATATGCCTAGAAGTCTGTGTCTCTCCTCCCCCTGCATCATGTAGCAGAACATGCAAAATCCTAGTTCCCTTGGCAGTTAGACATGCAAAATCATGTCCCTCCCTTTCAACACACACACACACACACACACACACACACCCCTCCCTTTTCTCAAGAGTGTATAAAGTGACATGTAATATGGACATTCTGCTCTCTTTGCTCCTGCTCTCCTGCTCCTCTTTTGTCTACTGGTGATGTGCCCGCGCGGGGTGACTGTGACTGTCTTCTGAATAAAAGCTCCGTTTGAGAAATACTCTGTCTCCGCTTCGTCTTTCGGCCGACTGGCCCACTGGCAAATCAATTAAGAATTCACGAGGGATAGGAAATCCCTAACACTATCATAGTGCAGGTGTTTAAGTAGGTATACAGAAGGATTATATGCAGGTATACACAGACTCAAAAATAAATGTATAATATTAGTATCGGGCTCATTGGTCGGCCGGGCTGTCACTCTGCTCTCCACCAACCCGGGGCTGGCACGTGACGCTGTTGTTCGCGCGAGCCTGCGGGTTGGTGGAGGGGAGGGACAAGGGCTGACCGACTGAGGAGAGGAGTTCAGTCTATGAATGTACTGCAGAGGTGATGATGCACCCAATCAATGTTCTTCTAACACCAATATAACATACATGACAAAGATGTTCTGAACATGGTAATGGGAGCACACAATAATACACGTAGCTGTGTGGATATATATATATATATATATATATATATAAGAAGAACAAAGTCACGTGTAACAATAGTATTGTGGTTCCTAGGTGAAGGTTCCGGGGACCACTATAAGGGTAACACGGACATTGAGTAAGGGGCTCGCGATGCATGAAGTGGATGAAGCCTGTTGACGGTTGTCCGGAGAAAACAAAGATACAAGTAAGTGATCTACAAATGCTTTCATCGTCCATTCTGTAAGTTAGCGAACGGAACAGAATGAAACAGCAGAGTGAAACACACCTGTCTTGAGCAAAATCATGGAAAAGCTGGTGCATTCACAAATTCAAGAGTATTTTGTTTCAAACAAGCTTGCAACAGATTCTCAACATGCCTATAGAGCTGGTCACTCTACTTCTACTGCCTTGATACAGACGAGTCAATATTTCAAACAACCTTAAAACAAATGACTGTATTAAGTATATTATAATGAAAGACAAAATGTGTGAATTTGAATTTCATCAGGCTGAAGTCAGTGAGGTGGAGCGGTTACTGGTCTGCATCCCTTTCACTGCCACACTACAGAAGGTTAACCCTTTACTATCACACAACCGAGGGTTAACCTTCTGTAGTGTGGCAGTGAAAGGGTTAACCTGCTGTCGTGTGGCAGTGAAAAGGGTTAACAATTGTGTGTATTGAGCCGTACTGTATTGTACCCATTCTGCAATCTGTTAAATAAAGTTTTCATTCATTCATTCATTCATTCATTCATTCATTCATTCAGGCTCTCCCACGCCAGAAGAATGGTGGCGTGCTCTTTCGGCATCACGGCGGCTCAGTGGAGGCTGTGTAGGAGGGTGCTGGGTGTGTCAGTGGAGGCTGTGTAGGAGGGTGCTGGGTGTGTCAGTGGAGGCTGTGTAGGAGGGTGCTGGGTGTGTCAGTGGAGGCTGTGTAGGAGGGTGCTGGGTGTGTCAGTGGAGGCTGTGTAGGAGGGTGCTGGGTGTGTCAGTGGAGGCTGTGTAGGAGGGTGCTGGGTGTGTCAGTGGAGGCTCTGTAGGAGGGTGCTGGGTGTCAGTGGAGGCTGTGTAGGAGGGTGCTGGGTGTCAGTGGAGGCTGTGTAGGAGGGTGCTGGGTGTGTCAGTGGAGGCTGTGTAGGAGGGTGCTGGGTGTCAGTGGAGGCTGTGTAGGAGGGTGCTGGGTGTCAGTGGAGGCTGTGTAGGAGGGTGCTGGGTGTGTCCGTGGAGCAGGGTTCGAAATTAAGGGGGGCTTGGGGCAAAATGCCCTTGAAAATTGACCAAATGCCCTCGAAAATCAGTTAAGGGGGGCAAGAAAAGCCCCCGACACTTTGCACAGATGTTTAGCCCTTAGTATGCACTAGGGATGGGCATTTTAAAGAAAGATCCAGATATATTGATCGCATGCTATACTCGAGTGATCATGTATTACTCGAAAAGGGGAAAAAATTATTTAAAAAAAAAATAAAAAAAATAATATTTTTTTTTTTTTAATTTTTTTTTAATTTTTTTTACTTACTTATTTTTGTTTATTCACGTATATGTTTAAGGAAACCAACAAACCGTTATAATCTTACACATACATGTGAACAAATATGTAAAAAAAAATTTATAAATGTTTTTCATAAAAATGATTAATAATTTCGATTTGTTTTCTTCTATTTTTCTCATAGCTACGAGTAACGATTATTCACGCCCATCCCTAGTATACAATAGTTTGTTAATAATTTTTTTTTTTAGATTTTTTATAATTTTTTTTGTATCTACTTTTTCTCCCCATTTTCAATTTTTCTCCCATCCCAATTTTGTATTATCCAATTCTACCCTCCCCTGTCTAGAACGTTGTTAGACCATGCCTCCCACTGGTCTGTCTGTCTGTCTTTTTTTATTCTTTTTTTTTAGGAGCACATGTGCTCCTTGGGGAAAAGGTTAGCGTAGACTGAGTCAGAGCCCTATATATGGAGACATTAACATTACGTTATCAAACATAGGGACGAAGACTGAAAAAAAAGTGTTGACAAAAAGTGTTTTATAATCTTGTTAATTTTCACCATAAAAATTCGGTGCCCCCGAAATACAAAGAAAAGCCCCCGAAAATCAATTAAGGGGGGCAAAAAAAGCCCTTGGATTTTTTTTTTTTATTTCTAACCCTGCCGTGGAGGCTGTGTAGGAGGGTGCTGGGTGTGTCAGTGGAGGCTGTGTAGGAGGGTGCTGGGTGTGTCAGTGGAGGCTGTGTAGGAGGGTGCTGGGTGTGTCTCCAGAGGTTGCGGAGAAAGTTGTGAAAGCAACATGCATGCTCCACAACTTCATGAGGTATATATAAATATCTGTATGTCATAAATGTCCTGATGAATTGAAAATGGGGGACCCTGATGTAAACATAACTGTCAGGGAAACCTTTACTGGGTACTTCTCAGCAGCAGCTGCAGGACAGGTGCCATGGATCATCTGAGGAGCTCCTACTGCTACCTCCTGTATTCACCTGGATCATCTGAGGAGCTCCTATACTGCTACCTCCTGTATTCACCTGGATCACCTGAGGAGCTCCTATACTGCTACTTCCTGTATTCACCTGGATCATCTGAGGAGCTCCTCCTGCTACTTCCTGTATTCACCTGGATCACCTGAGGAGCTCCTCCTGCTACCTCCTGTATTCACCTGGATCATCTGAGGAGCTCCTATACTGCTACTTCCTGTATTCACCTGGATCATCTGAGGAGCTCCTATACTGCTACTTCCTGTATTCACCTGGATCATCTGAGGAGCTCCTACCTCCTGTATTCACCTGGATCACCTGAGGAGCTCCTCCTGCTACTTCCTGTATTCACCTGGATCATCTGAGGAGCTCCTACTGCTACTTCCTGTATTCACCTGGATCATCTGAGGAGCTCCTACCTCCTGTATTCACCTGGATCATCTGAGGAGCTCCTACTGCTACCTCCTGTATTCACCAGCTTTTCAGAGCCCCCCACTTTGTTCTGAGAGAGTTGTTCCTATGCAGCTCAACCAAGATCATCCTTGTATCCAACATGCTTGGACGGTGACCACAATAACTATTTATTACCAACAATTTTGTATAAATGTTATTCATAACTAGCATAATGTTTTGTCTATTACGATGCTAATCAAGATTAAACTTTGACCAACGCATATATACAGATTACAATATGGGCACAGGTACATTTAGACATTGAACTGATTATTTAAACAGTGTGTTACATATTTATTTATTTACAGATCATCAAAGGCACAGGTACATTGAACTGATTACAATTAAATTAAATCATTAAAAACAAGCAAACCTAAAAACAATTGAACTGATTACAATTAAATTAAATCATTAAAAACAAGCGAACCTAAAAACAATTGAACTGATTACAATAAAACAAAGAAAACCTAAAACTAAACTGGAAACTGAGCCTCATGCAAAACCTGCTGGATCTTCATTCTGACAAGTGAATTATTTTCACCGGCAAGTGTGTCCAAAGCTGGCAGCAGGCTCAATAAAAAATGTTCATTGCCGTTGACCGGGACTGGGACTTTCCTGATTACCCCCATCAGTTCCTGCTGGTAGGTAGTCAGGGGGGCCGCGGGTGGTGGTGGTGGAGGAGGAGCCCTGCTGTTATGTCCCCGACGAATGATGGAGGTGCCAGGGACCTCACTCTGTGCAGCAGGTGGTGGAGCAGCTATCCCCATCGCCGCTGGTGGTGCAGAGCGGGGCAGTGTTGTGGATGGACCAGGACCCTCCTCCTCCTCACTGCTCAAACCTTGGGTCGTCTGGGTGACAGACGACAGAATATTTCAGTTTTGGAGATAAATGACTAGAATAGTTCAATTAAGTTTCCACTTTTTCCAGTTTTCCACAAAATGCCAAAGCTACATATATATATATATAGTTTGCCATTATGTAAACAAACCTGATTACATCAGTGGTATCTCACACACATTCTGAGAATGTTTAACAATAAAAACCTTGTGACTGGAAATGTTATCTATGTCCATCTGTGTTAAATCTCTGTACAGCTTTTTACACTAGTTAATATATAACTCTTATAAACAACAGCCAAGGTTGAGGAGATATGACATTCTGGTCAGACGCTGGTGTGTCTCTGATGATGAACTGAGCACTTTTCTGTGGGCATGGAAACAGAAATAAACTATGTTCTATATTTGTATACAAATTGACTCCATCTGAATTCCTACAGCTTCACTGTTTGGCTCATTGGAATATTCCACAACAACCTTCATCTCCTACTCCCTGCTTGCACTGAAGTGATCAGGCCCTAAAGTCAATTATTACACTCCGACATATATGATGGAGACATGGAGGCGAGCAAGGAGTCCACAGTCTGCCGGCTCTCCATCTCCCTGAAGTTGCTGCTGGTCTCCCTGTCTTGCATGTGTGGCTCTAAAAAACTGAGAATGCTCAAATATTTCCATCTTTTTCTTTCTCCAGCTTCTGCTCCACTCTTCTTCTCTTTGTCAGCCTTTCCATCTTTCCTATATTTGTCCCCCAAGTACTTCCACTTTGATTGGCAACGATCACCTATAATCAGATAGCAGACAATTATTATTATTAAATAATGACATTATGTAAAAGGTATCAGATTGACATCGCTAGCTAATGATAACTATGCTAACAATATAACGACAATATCGTTTTGTACAGTGGATGATATAAACAAATAACTCACCAGCAACATTCAGGGTCCTGCCAATCTGGTCCCACAAACGGGCTTTCCTGTCTTTGTTATGATAATTTTTATCGGACATATCATACAGCTCCGGGTAGGTGGAGACGCGTATCTGCCATGCAAGACTAGACGAGAGGCTCTTGTAACCCAGGTTTCAGATGCATACCTATTTAAGTTATAAGAACATAAATAGTTAATGCCATTGGATAAGAACATGAGCAGTTAAAGTATAGTATATAAGAACATATGTGATATTATTGGGTACCAAGTCTTTTGAATTACAACATTGCCCTTTAATCCGCGTCATGACGTGAGTGAGATTGATGTTGCGACAGCCACGTTTTGCTTTACGGCGCACGCCTTGCCTTACAATGTCTCAACGTTACAGAGTCTCGTGCTACTGCGCAGATGCAGACACTCATTCCATGGATAAGCTGCACTTGAACAGAGCTGATAATGTTGCTGGATAACGAGATAATAGTATGATAAAAACAGTTATCAAACAGTTATAAAAGATTCCCCCAGTTGCAAAACCGAAGAAGCGTTGCAGTAAAGTAACTGTAGCCTGCGGTTTTGGTGAGTTAAATCAATATTGTGTGCTATTCAATTGTCGAGTGTACAGAATGGTTAGCTTCATGCTACAAGCTAATAACGTTAAACGTAGTTTCATTCTGAGTCATACATGAACTGCCCAAGCTCAATTTGGTTAAATGGAAACTGGGAAGGAACCATTTCAGAAGTACTTATAATTGTATTGATGTGCTGTACGATAAGAACAAGGTCTACAGTATATACGTTTTGAATGTTTTGAGAGTTTTATATGAACGTGAGGAATGTTCCACATGCTAGCGCACTTTAGCCTAAATTAGCATGTGCCATATGATCCCACGTGCAGTGATAAGATAGCCTGCTTTAGCTTAGCATAACTAAAAGCAACCTGGTTGATTATTCATTCTGAGAGCAATGAAAAGATTTGATAAAGATGGTAAATAGCTTTTATTTTCTGAATGCCTGCTCACAAGCAGGCCAGGTTTTTAGGTAACCCTAGCACTCCGTTCTACCCTGGAAGCCGTTCCAGACCACCTCCATCACCACGTGTGCCCACGAGGGGACGAGGCGGTGTGCTGGATGATACAAGATGGCGAGCCAACCCACTGAACCCCTGATATAGCTCAAGGCTAATGCCAGCCTGAATTGAATACCCCTGTTGCTCAACCCCTGTTGCCTCAACGGTCCGGTAGGATTGAACTGATTGAACTTGAATTATAGGAACTTCCACGGATTGAACTGATAACCTAGAATATTCCAATTGGTACTTTTGTTGTGTTACACCTTCCAAGGAAGAGTTTAAAGGAGCATTTCACCTATTAAGGTATTTGCGTTCCCTGCACATTTAAAGGTTTAAATGAATATGTTTAGACATTTACCTGGTGAAATGATCAACTGAAATAGAGTTTACTGATGATAAAAGGATACGTCTAATATCCAATCTTGAATCTAGCTTTTAGCTAGAGATAACCTCAGAGACGTCTGAACCAAACCTAATGTGTTGATCTAATCAATCTAGGACTTGATATCGAACTAACCCTCTTTAAAGGAGAGGTTATTGAAAGAACCAAAAAGGGATACTTCAAACCACTGCTACCGTTTATGTCTGTATGTCTAGCTAGCGTGCATTTAATTAATAAACCGGTTATTGTTATAACTGTCTCTGGTCCACTATTCTTATATTGTGTATATTACTCCTCTCCTCGTTTCGTACCTAGAACTGTGCCCGTGGCGAACAGCTGTTACAAGTAGGTGACACAGTGCTACACTCTTGTGAAATTTGTGTCCGACGTTCTGACTCCTCCCCCGGCTGCACTCGGCTACTCTCGTCTATTTTCGAGGCGAGCCAAAATCGATCTCGAACACACCTATTGTGTCGCGAGCCCTACAGATAGCGCCACTGCTGTGATTGGTTGTCTGAATATGCGCTCGGCGCACCGCTCTGGAAAGTTCAGAAAGTTTCAACTCTCTAGGCTGTGTGCGGCCGCATAAAAAAGCTGAAAGGCGCTGAAAAAAGAAGCTGACTGCAGCGCATTACCTGTATGCGGCCGCAATCGGCCGCATACGCTCCCTCCCCATTGGAATACATTGAAAAAAGACGCTTGCGCACAGAAATATGAGGCAGGTGGACCCGGGCCCTTAGACCCCGGGTCAACATTGACCCGCTAACAACGGTCAGTGGTGCCAATTCCTAACACAACATGAGGGTGTAACGGTTCCAGGGAGGACAATGAGAACTTTGCTCACAAAGTGAACATTGGCCACAATGGAAACAGTGGTCTCCTACTTGGTCTCCTACCTCCCTCTAGTGGTCACCATCAGATGGGCCAGATGATGCAAGCCACCATTTTGTGTTTCTTTAAAATAGTTGAGTTAATTTCTTCATGTATGTTGTCCTGGGCTTTTCCTTTCCTTGTTTAATTGTCATCCCCCTGTCTGGTTGTTGTTTGTGATATTGCCTTGGTTGTTGTTGTGAATTGCTTTTGTGTCTAGTTGGTGTTTAATTGTTTCTATGTTTTTGGACTGGCCATGCCAGGTGTTGTCAATTGTAATTAGTCTAGTATTTAAGTGTGTGTCCTTCCTCTGTTCTGTGTGGCGACATACCTCCAGTTTCCCCCCGTTCCTGTCCACGTCGTGTTGCACTGTGTTTTCATTCTAAGTAAGTGTTAGTGTTTTGTTGTTCCGGTTTATCTTCCGTATCCTCAAGTTCGCTGTTTCACTAGTGCCAGCACTGCTGCGCCGTTTATGTTCTTTTTGTTATTTGTAGTTTAACCTTGCTCCCTCGGTTCTAAAATAAATAGAACACCACCTTTTTGTGAAGAGCAACCACCATCTCCGTTATCCTGTCATTCTGTAGTTCTGGGGCTCCTCCATCGTTCTGCATATTGGGTTCCGTTCTTCCCCTAATCCTAACAGAGGGTTAAGGAAATAGGATTTTCTGTGGGTGTGATCATCCAGTCTAAAAACGTTTGCAAGAAATCGGTCAGTGTTTTGTCCTCTGCATCAAGAAATCTGTCAGTGTTTTGTCCTCTGCATCAAGAAATCTGTCAGTGTTTTGTACTCTGCATCAAGAACTATGTCAGTGTTTTGTCCTCTGCATCAAGAACTATGTCAGTGTTTTGTACTCTGCATCAGACGCTGCAACACTTGATTGACTAATTTTTATTTATTTAAATGTGACTTTACTATGAGGCTATATTTAATGTCTCTATATCTAACAATGTTTTTTTCACTGGATTCAAAGTCTGTACAATAACAAAATAAAAGTGTGTGTGTGTTCAGTGTGCGATTGTGCCCTCTAGTGGTGAGAAGTGTACGATGTCAGCAGGGACGGGGCGTTGCTCATGGGACGGGGTTGCACGCCGTGCAACCGGCTCTGTGAGCAGAAGCATGCGCACACACATGCACGGATGTGCACACAGGAATGCGCTGCACTCGACTGATGCGCCAACTTGTTAAGTACCCACCTGGCTACTTTGCATAACAATAGCGCCGATCGTCAGGTGTGTTCAAATACGTTCTGAGATACATTCACACAACTTGTAAATGAAATGTGTTACATTCCATTCGTATAGGCAATTAGGCATTGTCTTTAGTCTGTGATTATGCGAGGGAACATTTATGGGCATGCGCGGGAGCGCAGGCACGTGGCGTCATTAAAACATCGTGCAACCAGCTTTGAAATCAGCAACGCAACACTGGATGTCAGTGTTGACCCGTTTTTACTTTTTGTTACTGATGAGAGATGGTCTAGAATCTAGATGTGAAATGCCGAGTGGTGCCCCCACTGCATGTAGCTTTTCTCCAACGCGTCTGTGTTTCCGGGTTCCCGTTTTGCGCTCTGATTGGCCAGGTCATGTGACATGTGCGCCAATCGTGGGACGGCAAGTTCTGCGCCTATTTCCGGGTCGAACAGCCTGCAAACTACCTAACGCCTAGTTTATCACTGGTTAAGCTTAGGCGACTCTTTCGAAGTTGGTTAAGGTTAGAGTTTGGAATCAGGGCAGGCGTTCTATCGCCATGCTCTAAGACAAACTCTAACCTTAGCCAACTTCGAAAGAGCGCCTAAGCTTAACCAATGTAAAAACTTGCGGTCCCACGATTGGGCGTACATGTCACATGACCTGGCCAATCAGAGACGCGGAAACACGAACACGTTGGAGAAAGGCTTCAAGCGTCCCCACTCTCTGGAGCCACATACCCCTTCTGGTCTGGAATTAGATCCTATAGCAGAATTCTCCCTTACCCTGTCTCCAAAATGCTGAGTAGTAGAAATTACCATAATGTGATATATTAGGAGGATAATAGATTATTAGGCGACATGTTAGCGATATATCTGAAGTGTTATCCATTTTGCTCTTAGTTTACCCTACATATAATTATATAGCTGCACTATTTTTATAATTGTGATTTTTATCAGGGATGCCCATGTTTTACAACCCGAGATAGACCGGGTTGTTTTTCTTTACCCTTGGGCCTATGTAATGGAATGGTACAGAAAGGGAAACTTCCTCCCACCTGGGACACCCTGTACTGTAAATTAATCATGTGCGCCCTCTGCCTGTCAGCTGGTGAATAGCCATCACCTGCTGCATGACCTCCTACACAGTGTACCCTAACCTAGTAACCTTAACCACTCTCATAACCCCATCCCTAACATGTTTAAATACATGTAAACATATACTGGGCTTGCCGGCCCCATGGGTGCATTTAGTATCCTGATGCTGGGTGATGGGCATGTGGAAGTTGTTGATATCACAAAGAAGATTTTCACCTTTTAGGTGACTATTTGCAGTTGCTGGGATTAGATCAACCCAACCAGTTGCTGGGATTAGATCAGCCGTTCAAGCAGTTGCTCATTTGAAATGATAATAATAATAATACATAAAATTTTACTCTTTTTACTGTGGTGCTTTAGTCTGTCTCACCATGCTCATTTGATCCAATTTCTTACCACTAGTTATTTATTGTTTTATTTCAATTATTGTGTTGCATTTATTTTATTGATTGTATATTTCTATGTTAAGCAATTACTTTAGAGGGCATAATAATCATGATTAACACATTAACTGCCACAGAGTTTGCCCGTCTCATACCACTCTCTGCCACCACTCTAAGCCTATGGAGATGTTCACCTTCTTTGCAGGGCTTTAACTTTTTAAATTGTATTGCTAAATTGACATTACTATGGCCCATTCAACATCGATTATCTATCGTTCAGGATGTAGGAACGTTATACTTTTTCATAGATTCATACGAAAATACAGTCTAGAATGTAAATGTTTTTATCGTTTTCTGCAGTAATTCCTAGAACGCGAGTTATAGGCATAAACCATATATAGATTATCAACTGCCGTTTGTTGCCGATACACGCTATATTAAAAATTTCAACTGTACATGATCCTAAACGTTATGACTCATCATGCGCGGATGAACGGGGGGGGGGGGGGGGTTGTTTATAATTCCGTGATCGTCAGTAAATGCTTTATGTAGTATTTGACATGGATCGACTAGATCCATTTCCGGTTTGTATAATAATAATAAACGCAACGCCCAAATCATATCGATTATTGAGTTATGGCAGGGATCCATATACACGGATGTGTGTCTAGAGTCCCGCAACAATTATGTGAGTGCCGGACGCATTTCCCCGGTGCACGGAGATCACCAGGGATCCATTTCCGGTTGTAACTCGCCCGATCACCACCAGGCGGCAGTATTGAAGCGTTGCAAAGTTGTGCAGGCTCCCACTGTATCAGCCGAGGCTGGGTGAGGGAATTATGAATACCATGGCAAAAGAATGAAATATGATCTCAATAACGTCGTACGACGTGGAATGGCAGAATTAGCATGACCTTGAAACCCGTCGTACAACGTGATTGGCGGTCAATGTGTTAAGCACCTATTGAGTAATTTTATGTTAAACTATTGATTATCATTACTCAAGTCTCAGACCTGATGACCTGAAATCCTTCCACTTCCTAATGACACATTCAGTAAAGACCTGTCCATCTGTTTACCTCCAATTCAGAGTGAAAACCATCAGGTGAATAATATTTGTTCTATCGCGGCATGGTGTAGTAGTGGTTAATACTGTTGCCTCACAGCTAGAAGGTCCAGGGTTCGATTCCCGCTTGGGGACCAGGTTGCCGCGTTGCCAGGTAACCAGTTTGCATGTTCTCACCGCGCTCGCAAGGGTTTCCCCTCCCGATAAGATAAACCCAATGGAAAAACATGCAGAACAGATCGCTGTCGCGTCCTTGACAAAGACGGACAGGAGCACTTGGATTGGTCCCCTGCATGTCAATGTGTGCAATGAATAAAGACTTCTTCAAAGTCCAGTTTAATATACTTTGTTAACATTTAGGTCCAAGGTAATGTATTATTTATAAAAGTAAGGCGTTACATGCTCTGCTTGATAGGAGTTAACTCAACCTGGAATATAACCTCTCCTGGATATCTGTATACATGGCATTGGACTTTTCCCCAGATCTTAATATTGATAATTGAAAACAGGAAGAATGGCTTCTCGTTTACCTGGGCACACAATTCAATATTAGTACCTGGCTCTACTTTTTCACATGTATATGCGTTAGTATCAGCATATTTAAACAGGGTTTCTGAAACACAAGCTAGTGGTGGTGACTAGTGGTCTCCACTCCCAGAGCGGACAATATTGATGGTTGACTCTTTCTGAACTGCAGTACATTTAATTGCTAAAGATTGAAAATGTTCTGCCAAAGTGCTGTATTGTTTTAAATCAAGACGTTTCTTCCATTCAATCACATAACACAATATTGTCTATGGCAGTTGTGTCCTGCATGTCTTTCCATCTAAGTGGAACTACAAGATTAGTACCCATATAAAGGACTGCTCAATGATGAGAATAAAATGTATAAACATTTATATATTGTTTAATGTCTAAACAAAACGTGAAAAATATATTGTAATATAATAGATTCACTGTATGGTAACATAGAGACCAATTAAAAGAGATATATCTTGAATCATCATCATTAGGTGGCTTTTTCGTTCCGAAGGTTGCCTATCCTCTCCAACCCATTCTGTCCCCACTTCTTCTCTCCAACTCCGTGACTCCGCCTCTCACTCCGCTCCAATCACAGACGTCGTCTACCCAGCCTCTTCTTGGTCTTCCACTTCCTCTCTTTCCATCCACCTTCCCCATCACCACCTTCTTGAACATCTCCCAGCTGGATCCTCTCAGAACATGCCCGCACAACTCCATCTTTCTCTTTTTCAACCTCTCCAGCAGCTGTCCTCCTTGCAGGGCTCGAGACTAACGATGTCCCGTCGTCGATCAAATATTGATTTGGGACGAACAGAAATCTTTACTGGGACGCATCAGGGACGGAGATGATTTTTTTTTCACAGGAAATGTCAATTGGCCGACTGTCAGTGCGCGCATATATTGCTGTCAAATGGTGAATGTCTCGTGCTGACTAAGTTCACTGAAGTCTAAACGTAGCGTGATTTGCCAAATCCAATGACTATCTCCGCCTCCCAACGCAGCAATACGCTCATCCAGCATCAAGTTCCTACCCTGTTCCTACCCACCTCTCCTCCTGTACAGTACGCGCTGTGCACCGTACGATTGCAACGGTGCGGAACCTTTTTTTGCGGAACTTAAATCCCCACGTAATTTATCAACAACACTGCGGTCTGCTGTGAGCATTATAAAACAAACGTGTGTTTAACCGACCGTGAATTAAAGTGTCAATGCTGTTTGTCATTTTAACAGCAGATACTTTCTTAAATGCCATCCTCCCGACAGAGCAGTGTGACGGGGAGCTCTGATGGGTTCGATTGCTGGTGTTAGCATTAGCTGAAGAGCTAGTTTTAGCTTAACGTTACCTTGGCTAAAGTTGGGACTATTCATAATCCAGCAATGGCTGCAGACCTGCAAGCAAAGTACAGCAAGTTGGCAAAGGAGTATTCCAACGTAAATCACATTTTCACCAGTAAAGTTAGTCTTTCCATCTGCAGCTACATGCTAGCTAACCTAGCTCATGTTAGCGTCGTCACTGAACCACCTCGCGTACACAATTAATGACATGTTGCGGACAGCCATATCGGTGACAATGTTTAGCTTTTAGTGCCAAATGATACGAGTCTGAGGCGGAGTCTCAAAAGAGAATGTTGAATATTTATTGTGCAAAAATCACAACAGATCCTCTCCAACGGAGCCTTGTAGCTGAGTAGGGTATATCTGCAGAGCCACTTGGTAACGAGTGCAACACCGTGTAATGTCCGTGTGGATCGTTGGAGTAGGGTATATCTGCAGTGCTGCAGCCCCATACTCGGTGTATAGATTTGTATTAGTATCATAATCAATTACCTGTTGTTGAATAAATACCATTACTTTCTAGTTATTACTAAAAAACAGTATATATAAAACAGTAGCTGTAAAAAAAAAAAAAAAAAAAAAGTATAATTTATATAATTTAATAAAAAAAATTAAAGAAATTAATGTATGCACTGGTATCGCCCCCCCCCCCCAACCATAAACACACATTTGTAATAACAAAAAAAAAAAAAACGAAATAAAATACATTTAAATATATTTTCCTATGGAAGGAATAATCAACATGGCTCCAATTGGTTGACTATAACAGCACCGTGACCAAATATCCCTATACTAGCACCTTGTTAAACACTTTATATTTATTTTTAATCATAATTATTCTTGTGAAATCTTTCCACCATGGGAGCCTTTTGACTAAATCAATTTATTCTCCCCTTCTCTGAAAGGTGTTTCTTATGGCAATAACAACTATAGACAACAAAACCAAAGTAAAGAAACTACATTTGATTTTTGGGACGGTTACATTCACTTTGGGACGGTTAAAATTGTATTTCGGGACGGTTCTGGGACGGTGGTGAAAAAAGTTAGTCTGGAGCCCTGCCTCCTTGCATATCCGCTCTTCTCAGTACCTCCTCATTCTTGATCTTATCCTTCCATGTTATCTTCAGCATCTTCCTCAGCGTCCACATTTCAAAAGAGTCTATCATCCTCTTTGCCTCTTCATTCAAAAACACACTGAAGCCCCTTTCACACATGCACTGGACTCCTGACAACCTGCACAGTAATCAGAAATGTGAACTGTTTGCTCGTCATCCAAAATGAATCGTTCATGAGAAATAAACATTTTGGATTTAGTTTCACAATGTAAAATTTTTTTTTGCACTGTTGGTTGCTTATTTCACTGTATTGAATACCATTGATCCTAATTCATTTAATTTCACACCTTTATTTTAACTAGAAAAAAGTTAAGATTGCCCTCATTTGCAGCGATGTCAGGTATAGAAAAGAAGAAATATTTTAACGTTAAATACATACATTTAGTCATTTAGCTGACGCTTTTATCCAAAGCGACTTACAAGTTCTGTACGACAAGTCATCAGGAAGGGTACAGCTCTATCAGCTGAGTAACAATGTTCATCAAAGTGTTGCGTGATACCGTGTAGGTTAGTTTATTAGGACAAGTGCATGACAGTAAGGTTAGTTAGGGTTAGACATATTTTATTTATCTTTTTATTTTTAATATCTAGGGACATCTATGGATCTCAGGGAATGTATTCAGGTATATTGTGTCTGTTACTAGGCTTGAGTAAATTGTGATGCAACAAAGGACAATATAAATTATGATTTTTCTTAGCATCTTTGACAGTGAATAACACCATGCTAAAAATGACCACACATGAAAAATGGCCACTGAGCTCGTTCAGCACCTTCTTGAGATCACATGTACAAATAAATATAAGGAAATGAATAAAGGGAAGATGATTAAACAGAAGGTTTTGTAGATACAGTACTGAATTCTGCCATCCGGACACAGGCTATTTGAAATATTATTATAGAATATCAGGCCTATAAATGACCATATTATAGCCAATTCGCAAATCTATGGATTGGCCCAAATCTCTTTCCAGTGGCAAAGTTCAATCGGGATTTAGTATCACCAGGCGTGCAGCAAAAACTGAGAATGAAATTTACTGTAAGTAGAGTTCCATTCTTATGAGGTACTGAAGCTCTTCTCACACTGGTCAGAGTGCTAGGGCTTCTCTCATGTATGAATGCGCTGGTGACTCTTTAATTCTCCAGAGGACTTGACGCTCTTCCCACACTGGTCACAGTGGTAGGGCTTCTCTCCTGTATGAATGCGCTGGTGAATCTTTAAGCTTCCAAATTGACTGAAGCTCTTCTCACACTGGTCACAGTGGTAGGGCTTCTCTCCTGTATGAATGCGCTGGTGTTTCTTTAAGTTTCCAAATTGACTGAAGCTCTTCTCACACTGGTCACAGTGGTAGGGCTTCTCTCCTGTATGAATGCGCTGGTGAATCCTTAAGTCTCCAGATTGACTGAAGCTCTTCTCACACAGGTCACAGTGGTAACAGTGGTAGGGCTTCTCTCCTGTATGAATGCGCTGGTGTTTCTTTAAGTTTCCAAATTGACTGAAGCTCTTCTCACAGTGGTAGGGCTTCTCTCCTGTATGAATGCGCTGGTGAATCCTTAAGTCTCCAGATCGACTGAAGCTCTTCTCACACAGGTCACAGTGGTAGGGCTTCTCTCCTGTATGAATGCGCTGGTGACTCTTTAATTCTCCAGAGGACTTGACGCTCTTCCCACACTGGTCACAGTGGTAGGGCTTCTCTCCTGTATGAATGCGCTGGTGAATCTTTAATTCTCCAGAGGTCTTGACGCTCTTCCCACACTGGTCACAGTGGTAGGGCTTCTCTCCTGTATGAAGGCGATGGTGAATCTTTAAGTCTCCAGAGTTACGGAAGCTCTTCTCACACTGGTCACAGTGGTAGGGCTTCTCTCCTGTATGAATGCGCTGGTGAATCTTTAAGTTTCCAACTTCATTGAAGCTCTTCTCACACTGGTCACAGTGGTAGGGCTTCTCTCCTGTATGAATGCGCTGGTGAATCTTTAATTGTGCAAAGGTACTGAAGCTCTTCTCACACTGGTCACAGTGGTAGGGCTTCTCTCCTGTATGAATGCGCCGCTGGTGAATCTTTAATTGTGCAAAGGTACTGAAGCCCTTCTCACACTGGTCACAGTGGTAGGGCTTCTCTCCTGTATGAATGCGCTGGTGAATCTTTAATTCTCCAGAAGTCTTGACGCTCTTCCCACACTGGTCACAGTGGTAGGGCTTCTCTCCTGTATGAATACGCTGGTGAGTCTTTAAGTTTCCAAATTCATTGAAGCTCTTCTCACACTGGTCACAGTGGTAGGGCTTCTCTCCTGTATGAATACGCTGGTGTATTAGAAAAGCTGCATTTTTGATGAAGCGCTTTCCACACTGGTCACAGCAGTGAGGCCTTGACTCATTTATATATCTGCTTGTTGTTATATATCTGCTTGTTGTTGGGGAGCAATGCAGCAATTGTGCCTGGAGAAGAGAGAAGTACACCAATTAAGAGTTCATATTTTGCATTCGTTCAGTTTCAGTTCAGTTATTTTTTATTTCGGGCTTTGGACACAACGGTCATTCCATAAACCACCAAAGTTTTACCAGCTATATAGTACGTGATATATACAATATAATATGGTACCATACAGTATCATACGTATTTATTATTATTTTTTTTAATATGCCATTAAAGCTCTTCTTCCCTTCTGTACCTATCAAATTGATTTTTCAAGACAATGCCCAGGTTAGTCGCCGTTGGTTTAGCTCCGCAACGATTGTGCTTATTTTTAGTCATTATGTTTATTTTTACTACTTTTTTTATGGAAACCACACTGGCGGGGGGGCTGAAGAGGAGTTTAGAGACACTTTATGCCAAGATTGGCCATCGGAGATCAAGCGGGACAAAGGCGGTGGTAGGACAAAGAGAAAGCATAGAGGTAGGAGAAGTGGAGTCAGATTAAGGCTAAAAATATCTGCTTACCGACCGGCGATCCCATCCATCTTCCTGGCAAATGCACGTTCGCTGGAGACCAGGATGGACGATTTAAGGGTGCGGGTCCGATTCCAACGAGAACGAGAAGTGAGAGACTGCAACGTCTTGTGCTTTACGGAGACATGGTTGAAACCAGCGACTCCGGACCACAGCGTCTCTCCCTCGGACTCCTTCACAGTCTTACGGAGACATGGTTGAAACCAGCGACTCCGGACCACAGCGTCTCTCCCTCGGACTCCTTCACAGTCTTCCGAGCGGATCGCACGGAAGCCTCCGGTAAGAGCGTCGGCGGGGAGTGCTTTACGGAGACATGGTTGAAACCAGCGACTCCGGACCACAGCGTCTCTTCCTCGGAGTCCTTCACAGTCTTCTGAGCGGATCGCACGGCGGGGGTGTCTGCCTCATTACCAACAACGGTTGGGTTAGCCCCAAGGATATAAAGATACTCACCGGTTCATGCTCCCCGGACATGGAACATCTCTCCATTCAATGTCACCCATTCCACCTCCCCCGAGAGTTTACCGCCATCATTATGACCACGGTGTACATCCCTCCCCAAGCGAACACCGCCAGGGCTCTGGCAGAGCTGGCGGAGCATCTCAACATCCACCAGATTAAACATCCAGACGCAGCCATGGTCATTACCGGCGACTTCAATAAGGCGAATCTGAAAAAAATTATGCCATCCTTTTTTCAGCACACTGTCGTGAGCTTCATAACAACACTTGCTGATAGTATTGTTCCCACAAAAAAGGTGCGGGTGTTCCCGATCCAGAAACCGTGGGTGGACACTAACTACTATCAGAGCAGCTCTGAATACTCGCACCACTGCCTACAAACTGGGCAAAGAGACAGGAAATATGGAAGAGTACAAGACTTCAGTCTAGACTCTGTGCAAGGCTGTCAAACTTGCAAAACAGACGTATGCTGACAAAATGGAGGCACAAATGGCACAGAATGACACAAGAGGCTTATGGCGGGGACTGAGGACGATAACAAAGTCAGCGCCCCTTCAATGGGGAGCGACGACGCCTCTCTCGCGGACAAACTCAACTCTTTCTACGCTCGGTTTGGTGCAGACAGTGGCACCGCTAGGTCAACGGCTAGTGACGTCACTGGCGCGCCGGCTGTTGTGGAGGGGGGGGGGGCAGCGTGTATCCTTTCGGCAACTGGCTTGTCCTTCCGCATTCCCGTTTGGCGCTCTGATTGGCCAGGTCATGTGACATGTGCGCCCAATAGCGTGTTTGCCCATTTCTGCGTCGAACAGCCTGCAAACTACCTGCCGTTCTATCGCCATGCTCTAAGACAAACTCTAACCTTAACCAACTTCGAAAGAGTGCCTAAGCTTAACCGTGCAAAAACTTGCCATCCTACGATTGGCGCTCATGTCACATGACCTGGCCAATCAGAGCGCCAAACGGGAACGTGGAAGGACAAGCCAGTTGCCGAAAGGATTCACGCGGGGGGGCGGGGACGCTCTCTCATTGTCGGTACACAGTGTGAGAAGAGCATTTATGCAGGTGAACACCAGAAAGGCTGCTGGCCCAGATGGAATAACAGGACGCATACTTAAGTCCTGTGCCAACCAGCTAGCCCCTGTGTTCACCACCATATTTAATCGATCCCTGGCGGAGTCACTGGTCCATGCCTGATTCAAGATGTCTACCATTATCCCGGTACCAAAGAAACCCTCCCCAACAGGTCTCAATGACTACAGACTGGTGGCACTCACCTCTGTGGCCATGAAATGTTTCGAGAGGCTGGTCAAGGATCACATTTGTGCCTCCCTCGCCAGTGATATGGACCCTATGCAATTTGCATACAGGCCAAACAGGTCCACTGATGATGCGGTCTCCCAAGTACTGCACAGCACCCTCTCTCACCTAGAACGCCAGAAGGGGGGCTATGTGAGACTGTTGTTCATTGACTACAGCTCAGCGTTCAACACCATAGTCCCCACCAGCAGGGTTCGAAATTAACGGGGGCTTGGGGCATAATGCCCTTGAAAATGGACAAAATGCCCTCGAAAATCAGTTAAGGGGGGCACAAAATGCCCCCGACAGTTTACTAATTATATATATATATTTATCCGGTAATGGCGCGTCTGTGTATCGTACGGTTCAGATGACGCGCAAATTAAAAAAAAATCATTTGGCGGAGTCGAGCACTGGCTGCTGCAGCAGCAGGAGCACTGCAGCTGAGCCAGGTGCTAGTCAGTTTGTGTACAAATGGCAAGCACAATCTAAATCAATCTTCATTATGACTTTAAAAACATAGCCATTAACATTACATAGGCATACACACATCTTGCCATAGGGTTAGCAGTTTGTACAACACAATGCACGTTTTAACTATAGAATCAGCCCGCGAGGTAATACAGTCAATGAAATGTTACCGTAGCTACTAGCTAGCAGAGGAGGAAATGGGAGTCTGAGAGGCGGGGTGTTTAAAGACAATGATAGGCGTTTATTCAACATCCAAGAAGGCTAACATACAACTGTGTTTTACTAACTCCAACCGGGACTATTGCCGCTTTCCCACTGCATGCCATCACCTCCTAACGTTACCGGAGCTACCGGAGCTGATAATAACATTGCCTGAGCGGAAGGTGCGTGACACTAAAATGTCCGTGGGGACCCGGCGCCAACCCATAGATAGTTCCAACTCACCGAATTACGTAATCCACCACAGTTGCACTCAATATTTAAATAATGTTAGTCTAAATAAATGTAGACAGATACATAATAATTTCAAGCAGAACACGAATCTTTCCATTAAGAACTGACAATCAGGTTTTTTTGTGTTTATATTAAAGAAAGGAAAGTCTAGTGCTGGCTGAGCATATTGTTTGTTTGCACTAAGTTAATACTACAAATGTAGCCTATATTTTTCAGTCAGTTCGGTCTTTGTGTGCCAAACATTATTTAAGGCTGTAAACACTGTAACACTGTAAACCTTTTTATTTTTTTTTAATAAATGAGAAGCATGTTTAGATTTGAGTGTTACATATATTTTTATAAAAATGTACGTATATCGAACCGAACTGAAAACCGTGACCCCAAAACCGTGATACGAACCGAACCGTCCATTTTGTGAACCGTCCCACCCCTACCGTTTATCATAAAAATTCAGTGCCCCCGAACTACAAAAAAAAGCCCCCGAAAATCAATTAAGGGGGGCAAAAAAAGCCCTTGAAAAAAAATGTTAATTTCTAACCCTGCCCACCAGACTGGTGGACAAGCTGATCGAGCTGGGTCTGAGCTCCGCTCTGAGCGCCTGGATACTGGACTTTCTGAGCGAAAGGCCCCAGGCGGTCAGGGTGGGGGGCCAGACCTCCAACACCATCACCCTGAGCATCGGGTCCCCCCAGGGCTGTGTTCTGAGCCCCCTGCTGTACTCACTATACACACATGACTGTGTGGCCAAGTTCAGCTCCAACTCCATAGTGAAGTTTGCGGACGACACAGTGGTGGTGGGGCTGATCTCGGACAACGACGAGAAGGCCTACCGGGAGGAGGTTGAGGTACTGGAACGCTGGTGCCAGGACAACAGCCTGCTCCTGAACATTGGTAAAACCAAGGAGCTGATCGTGGATTTTAGGAGGAGACAGCAGGAGACACACACACCACTGAGGATAAACGGGGCTACCGTGGACAGGGTGAGCAGCTTCAAGTACCTGGGGGTCCACATCTCAGAGGACCTGACATGGACAACACACAGACTCAGTCGTAAAAAAGGCGAAGCAGCGCCTCTACCACCTGAGACAGTTAAGGAAGTTCAGAGTATCTGGGAAGATACTCCAGTCCTTCTAGTCCGGAGCTGTAGAGAGCATCTTGACTGGAAACATCACTGCCTGGTATGGAAACAGCACGGCACAGGACAAGAAGGCCCTACAGAGTGGTGCGCTCAGCCGAGCGTACCACGGGTATTGCACTACCAACCCTGCAGGTCTTATACAACAAGAGGTGCAAATCCAGAGCCTGCAGGATAATGAAAGACTCTCACCACCCCAACAACAGTCTGTACATGCTGCTGCGGTCAGGCAAACGCCTGCGAACACCAGTAACTAGGACAGAGAGACTTTGGCTCAGCTTCTTCCCCCAGGCCATCAGAGCCTTGAACACTGAACTCTCCACGCACAAGCACACATGAGCACACACACAACACACACTTGTACACGCTCACACACTAGCAGCCACTTTAACATGAGCACACACACACTCGTGCTGCACACGCTCACACTTATGGTCACTTTACAGAAGGAAAGGTCACTTTAAGAATAGTATAGTATAGCTTGAGATTGTAAAATATAGCATTGTATAGCAGTGTACATAAAGACCCAGTACCTCATCCGTAGCTAACAGTGTATTGCACTACCACAGGACCTAGCATGTCCTACCATGCTCTGTAAATAACTCATGTACAGATACCGATATGCCCTACTTTGTTTACTTGTTATTGCACAATGTCGTTCTATTGGATTCTTATTATATATTACTATTGTATTATGCACATCGTTGCGGGCAAGACCCCCCGCATTTCATTGTATACTTGTATGCCGTGACAAATAAAACTCTTGTATCTTGTATTTTTTTAGTCTAGATTTGAATTGATTTATGTTTTCACAATATTTTAGTTAATTTAGTTCAGTTTGTATTTGTCAAGTTCTAAAAATGTTTTATGCTCCGAATGTAGTTTGGAGCATAAAAGTAAAAGTAAATCTGGGGCGGCTACGTGGCGTAGTGGGCAAGGCACTCGCCACGAAATGCTGGAGACGCTGGGCTCGTCAGTTCGAGCCCAGCGCTCCACATTTGCTTTCAGTTTAGCTGGTCGTCCGTACTAATACACATTGGCCGTATTAGGGGGTGGGAAACTGATGGGTGGGGATCTGGCGTTGTGGACAGCGACTTCTACAGGTCGGTTGGTGCGCCTGCGCAGTATAATCAGGAAGTGTCGGGGGCAGCGTGAGCCTCCCACGCGTTACTCCTCGCCACTGAGAGATCGAGCTGCGCAGGTGAAAAGATGCGACTGCTGTTACCTCAAGTACCGGAGGGGACTTGTGCTATGTATGACTTAGTCCACATTGCAGCCGGCTTGTGGGAGGCAAGAAACAGCGTCCGTGACAGGGGAGGGTTGAATTGGATGATACGAAATTGGGATGGGAGAAAATATAGAAAAATGGGAGAAAAAGTGGATAAAAAAAAAAAAAAAGTAAAAGTAAATCTGCTCCAAGGGCGGTTATTTAAAACTGGCCAACATTAATAAAATACTGAGATAAAACCCAACGTGCAGTTGCCTGAATGAAGATGGCGGCGTAGAGGAAGGACGTAGTGGAACGGGCTCCTACACAAAACTCTGACGTATCTTTTAGCGTAAGTATATGATAACTCACGCTGGTGAATATTATTAACCACATCGCTAACAAAGAAATGCCACCCAAAAAACCTGAAGCGAAGTAAGATAAATGCAAGAAGCCGACTGCATCGCCCAACGGTGGTGCTAGCATTAGCGTGAAACCACAAGGAGCTAACTCTCTAGCTAACTCTCTGGCTAATATGTTAGCTAACACCGAGGCTAGCAGTGAAACCCCGCCGGCATGGTTTCTTGGGGAACTGGAAAAAGTATTCGACAGAATACAAACCTTGATGGAACTCAAGTTGAACTCTCTAAATGTCTCGGTGCAAAGTCTTATCAGTGACAACCGGGCGCTAGGGCACCGTGTTAAGGAAATAGAAGAAGTGCATGCTAGCTATAGTGATAGCCTCAACTCCCTACAACAAGACCTCAGCGAACATAATAAAAATACAGAGGAAGAAGTCAGCGGTCTGAAAGAAAAGCTTGACGATTTGGAAAACAGAGAGAGAAGACGGAACCTAAGACTGGCAGTCTTCCCGGAAGGTGTGGAGGGTAAAAACGCTATCGCTGTCGTACAAGTATGGCCCCCGAAAATAGTAGACCTAGACACCGGGCAATCCATTGAGATCGAACAGGCTCACCGTACACTCCAACGCCGACCAGATGAAGGCAGCCTCCCCTGAGCCATAGTGATCCACCTACTCCGTTTTACTGATGTGTCCCGAATCCTTAAAACGTCCCGGGCCGGTGGCAGTTAAGATAATGTATATGGTCCAAACCAAGATGACCCTAACTTCTATGTGAACCTTTTTCTTAAAGTGACATGCACCCCCTCGGAGCTTATAATTGGTGGTGATTTTAACCTGGTATTAGACCCCGCAATGGATAAATCCTTCCCCACCCTTTAACCTCAGCGGCCAAGGTCCTTAGAAATAACTTATAGATCTTAATTGATTGGATATATGGCTGGAGCGGCATACATCCAGTGTTAATTTTGTCAACGAAAATGATGACTAAATATGGTCTTGCGGCCGCTATTGCACTGCATTTGAAACTATGTAGTTTGTTTTCTCGGCCGAGCTGCAGCGTGCGGGCGGGGTCTAAATACTCCGGCAAGACAAGCGGTCACCACGGATGCCTCGACGAGTTAATCCGCCCGCCCGTTCATGTGCAATGCTGGATAACGTGGGACAGACTACCGCAACCAGTATTTGGAATGGCGATCAGATAATTGGATTATTCTTTTTGCATTACATCAAAGACAAGGACTATATATTACCAATCTTGCGTTGATCCGATATTTTTTCCACCGCGATCGAAGCCTCTCTGTGTGGAATGTGTATGTGCTGTGTCTCGTTGGTCACATCACGGCACGGATGGGCGCCCCGCTCCAAACCAATTTCTGTCTTTAACGCGACGTGGGCGTAAAGTAATGGCGAAGATGCAAAGCACACCACCACCCTGGCAACAAACACCTCATACGGCTGCGCTCGGGCAGGCGTTTCAGCGTTATACCCACCCGGACTAACAGACTGAAGTTTAGTTTCTATCCCAGGGCCATATGTGCACTAAACTCAGCTAAAATTTTAAACAACAATCTGCCTGCACCCCCCCCCCCCATGCACACACACACACATACACAACACTAAGGGATAGTGCAATTATCTTTTATACCCCCCTGTTTATGTTATGTCTATTATGCCTTACTCTTGTTTTATATTTAATACTGTGTTTAGGACTGTTTTTATGATCTAGGACTGTGTGACGGCTAGCACCTAGGGCTGCATTTTAAATTTTGTTGTAACATTTTAACAATGACAATAAAGATCATTCTATTCTATTCTATATAAATAAAGTTTATAATTATTATTATTATTATTATTATTAATGCTCTCTACCTGATCAACCAAGACCACAGTGTCAAACAGACTAATGTTCTCCACCTGATCAACCAATACCACAGTGTCAAACAGATTCTCTAATGCTCTCCACCTGATCAACCAAGACCAGTGTCAAACTGTGCTGCAGTGTGTTTGGTTAGTGTCTCTCTCCACACCTCTCTCTCTCGCTAAGAGACATTAGGCTACAAACAGACACCCAGTCAAGCCCAACTCAGCCAGGAACAAGACTAGGCAAGTCTAGTTAAGCAAAACCCAGCCAAGAACGAGACTAGGCAAGCCTAGTTAAGCAGGACCAAGCCAAGAACGAGACTAGGCAAGTCTAGTTAAGCAAGACCCAAGCCAAGAACGAGACTAGGCAAGTCTAGTTAAGCAAGACCCAGCCAAGAACAAGACTAGGCAAGCCTAGTTAAGCAAGACCCAGCCAAGAACAAGATTAGGCAAGCTTAGTTAAGCAAGACCCAGGCAAGAACAAGACTAGGCAAGCCTAGTTAAGCAAGACCCAGTCAAGAACAAGACTAGGCAAGCCTAGTTAAGCAAGACCCAGCCAAGAACGAGACTAGGCAAGCAATTATAATATTTTTTTTTTAATTAATACGGTATATCTATATTTTTATCATAATGTATGTAAAGGTTTTTGTCTCAAATCTGCAAATGGATTATGCAAAACAACTCCCAATGTAATATTTTCTTCCCCATCTTACCGCTGACAATCTCTTGAGCGGGATTTCCAAGAGTCTCGTCTGTAGTTTAGCTCCACTTTTCTCTCCAAGCTCCTCATAACCTTGGATTACAAACCAGTCTGTGTCCTTTTCTGAAACTGAGAGAACAGTCATATTTTTATTTGTTTATTAAAAAGGATCCCCATTAGCTGATGCCAATGGCACCAGCTAGTCTTCCTGGGGTCCGAAGTCCCACATATCAATATATACACATACAAATATACATACATCCGCGCACATACATATACACAACTATATACATACATACATATTCAGAATGGTCTTTATTGCCATGTACTTTTCACATACAAGGAATTTGCTTTGGACGTTACTGGTGCGACATTAGCGGACAGATATTAACACATCCGGTGCCGTTAACATAGAACTACGTTTCTGTCGCCCGATCGTTGAGTGCCGGAAACGTAGATCTACGTTTTTCACACGGTATTTCTTTTATTCGCTTTTGTCATTCATAATTCAGCGGGGCACCTTGTGTATGCTGTACTGAATGTGTCTGAGCTGGCAGACGGTCTTATACCGCCCTCTTATACCGGCCATTATTGCACCCTGTTAGAAACGGGTTTGTTTATTTTCTCTAACGAGCTGCGGCATGGGGGCAGGTCCTAAACACTCCGGCAAAACACACGCTTGTAGGGATGGTTGACTACTGACCCCACCCGCACGTTGAAGTGCAATGCCCAACAACGTCGGAGACAGGATCGCTGTGGATAACTGGAATGGCGATCAGATATTTGGATTCTTTTTTTTCCATTACATCAGAGACCAGGTAAGGACATTATATGAAAGCTTGCGTTGATCTGATATTTATTTCTACCCCGATCGACGCCGTCTCTGTGTCTGGGGGGGGGGGGAATGCGAGGCCCTGTGTACCTGCAGAGCTGCAGAGCTCCAATAGTGTATCTGCAGAGCCGCAGAGCTCCAATAGTATATCTGCAGAGCCCATAAGTCAGACACATTCTACAAACGTGTCTAATGTGAATTATATAAGCATGTAAGCAAAACTAGATTTTAAGTCTGTGATGGAAAGTGATTGTTAAGTATTATTATTCTTTTATTTTTTCTCTCACGAGGCCCCCTTCCCCGCGAGGCCCTGTGCGACCGCACTGCTCGCACGCCCCTTGAGGCGGCCCTGGCATGCGTGCATGAGGAAGGATAATAATTATGATCTAGCGTTGATTTCAGGAAGATCCGATAATCAGGCGAAAAATTACGTGTTTATTGAATTACACAAAAACAGTTTTCGCGTCTTTTCCCTGGAATTACTCAGAAGCACCCAAACTATATTTATATTCAAAACAGTATAAAACGGAAATGTACGGATGAAAAAATTATCTGTCACTGAGACTCGACCCCGTTATTAGACCCATAGCTATACTATAAAATATAGGTTTAGCTCTACAAACTACAACTACGTTTACATGGGATTAATGGACGGCAAGGAAGGGGTCACTTCCCAGAAGGGGTGTGGCACTCAATGTGTTAACAGTCAGATAATACAATAAAGTGGTGGAGTAAAATAAAATGAAATATGAGCGGGCGGTTAGGTGGCGTAGCGGAGATTGCGTTCGTCACCAACCCCGGAGCTGTGAGCTGGATTCGCCTGTTCGAATCCAGCTCACAGCTCCGGGGTTGTCACCAGCTTGGCTGGCCGTTCACACTAATACAATTGGCTGTATTAGAGGGTGGGAGAAGCTGGCGGGGTGGGTCCGGGTCGTTGTAAACAGCGACTCCTACAGTTCGGTCGGGGCGCCTGCTAAGCGCGGATAGGACCTGAGTGGGATAGTGTGATCCTTCCACACGCTACGCCCTCTCAGGGAGGCTCCGCACTGCCAGGTGAATAGAAGCGGTTGATTGGCTGGACGTGTGTCGGAGGAAGCACGTGATAGCCTCCACTCTCCCAGATGATCCGACTGTGGGGGGTAAGTGCGCAGCGACCAGGAAGGGGATTGAGAATTGGCATACAACTAACATTGGGATGGGAGAAAATCGGAGGAAAATGGAGGGGGAAAAAGATCAATTAAAAAAAAAATGAAATATGAGCTACGTTAACACGTTGGGCGCCAAACCCGAGATACGTCGGGTTAACTCGCCAGCGGTTGGGCGCCAGACCAGAGATATCTCGGGTTTTGGTCGTTTATTCGATATTTTTATTCATTATTCATCCGGGGACCTTGGCGTTACCATAGGGAATGAGTCTGAGATCGCCAAAGTGCAATACCGGCCGCATCCAGCTAGATGGCGGTATCTAGCACCCTTTGAAACCTTGTATCTTGGCCTGTGCGTCGATCAAATGTCTCCGGGTCAGCTTCTTTTTGGGCAAGTGGAGCAGTTATACCGGTCGGATTGAGAAGTGTCAAATGCTCCCGATGCATGATGTGTGATGGATAATGTTGGCGACGATGGACATCAATACTTGGAATCGCGATCAGATAATTGGAATATTCTTTTTGGGGTACATCCTAGTCAAAGTAAGGGCTATATGATATCAATCTTGCATTGATCCAACCATGTCTTCACCTTGATCCGAACGTGTGTGTGTAACGTTACTCCACAACGTATGCCGTTGGTGACGATCAAAGCATCAAAAAACGATTTGATTTGAGAATAGTAGCGGGTCCAGGCAAGAAACGGCAACGGTTATAGTATAATAAACGCAGAAGGCTATTCCTGAGCATTTCAGGAATGACCCCAGACCATTGTAAAACCACTTATAACACAGGAACGTATGGATGAAAAAATTTATTCTTTTTCACATAGTGAGCGATAGATATTTGATGTCAAATGGGCCATAGTATTGTATCCATAGCTATAATATAGAATATAATATAGCCCTGCAAACAAGGTGACGCACTCATCTTTTAAAGCGTTGGCCAAGCTACAACAGGGCCCGTCTAATCCCCGGCGCTGAATGAGTTAAAGGGGAACTCCAACATTTTGGGAAATTAGCTTATTTAACATCTTCCCTGGAGTTAGACAAGAAGATACATACCTTTTTTGTCTCTGTGCGTGCATTTAGCTTTGGGAATAGACGCTCCGTTAGCATAGCTTAGCTTCATCATTGGAAGTGAGGCAGATCCGTAGCCTTACAGTGCCTTACAGTGTAGTGTAAGGTCTGACATTGACCAAATTTGATATGCATGACCTTGGTGGGCTCTAGGTCAACTCCTGAAAAGGGGGTCAATGTCAGACCTTGCAATCAAAAGTTAGGGGGCGCACTGAAATTATGGCAAGGGTTATTAGCCCCCTAACTTTTGATTGCAAAGTCTGACATTGACCCCCTTTTCAGGAGTTGACCTAGAGCCCACCAAGGTCATGCATATGTAGTTTGGTCAATGTCAGACCTTGCAATACACTGTAAAGCACTGTAAAGCTACGGATCTGCCTCACTTCCAGTGATGAAGCTAAGCTATGCTAACGGAGCGTCTATTCCCAAAGCTAAATGCACGCACAGAGACAAAAAAGGTATGTATCTTCTTGTCTAACTCCAGGGAAGATGTTAAATAAGCTAATTTCCCAAAATGTTGGAGTTCCCCTTTAAGCACAATCGAATAATATATTTATGAAATAAAATATAGGCCAGGGCTGTACGACTGTATACAAGAGGTTGAATACAATTATATGAGATATAAACTAACTAAATATAGCACAATAGATATAGAGTAACAATACAGTGGACAAGTATATAGTCCAGTAGGGTGTGTTAATGTAACACAGTGGGGGGTGTCAGTGAGGGTGGTGTAGTGCAAGTAAGATGTTTGTGGCTGCAGGACTTCCATCCCAAGCTGCCTTAAGAGATTGTATGTAGAAATGTATTTGCCAGGTAAATGAGATCATCTTGGTTTTGTCCTTCAACCCCACCAGAGACCGTTGTCTTTATGCAAGACTTATCTTTTAAACTATGTTTTTTATGGTGCTTTTATATGTAATTTATTCTATGTATTGTCTTTTATATGGACCCTGAGTCCGTAATAAAATGTAGATTGATTGACATCCATGAGGTATTTAGGAATGATAAAAATTAAGAACAAAATTACTTTAAAGAATGTAAATGAAGTGGTAAAATGATCACCTCTGGCAAGTTCATCTATGTCCAGCAGACCATCCTCGTTGCCGCGGGTGATGGGAAGCGTGTGGACGTCTGGACAATCCATCAGGGGTTTCTCTAGACGTCGACACAAAGATGCACAAAACAAATTAATCATGGTGGACGCAGTGGATTATTTGCCAAAAAACTGAAGGCTAAATTACAGCAGGTGAAGAGAAAAAGATACCTTCATGTCATGGTTCATAATGTACCGACAATAGCCTACATCTGCCAAACTTCTTTTTGTTGTACTGTACTTGTGCTGTATAATGACAGCTAATCTAATCTACATGAGGGAAACCGCCACTTCCTAACAAGTTGAAATAAAGGTTTAAAATGGAAAAAAAGGAAATGTTAGCTTTAGGCTAGAGCGTAATGTTGCCTCCTAGCTCTCCAAACCATGCAACAGTAAAAAGTACAGACAGGTAGGATAGTTCTAGTATTGATCACAGACATAGGATAGTTCTATGTATTGATCACAGACATAGGATAGTGAAGTGGATTTCCAGGCTGTTTCGGTTCTGCTCTGCTTCAGAACCTGTTGGTTAGTACTCTGGCGTTGTGTCTCAATACTTTAAAGCTGGGAATCACTTCTCTTCAAAACTGACTGAGCAGGCAAAAAGGCAGATAGGTGAATAAGGAGGAAAGATAGTTTAACAGTTGTTTAATAAGAGAGAAAGAGTGTATACAAATTACATTAAAGAATGCTATAGTTGTGATCAAAAACACTATGCCGTAATTGAACACAACCAGGCTAATATAACAGTAAAGAGAATGCTAGTTGATAAATTGTTGAAAGTCTTTGTTCTCTGCTGATAACAAAGAGGATTCTGTTTTTCCCTCCAAAAAGTTCCTTTGTCCTTTGCCCGCCTTGCTTGTGGATGAGATGGTGGAGATGGTGAGAGAGGTCTTGTCCTTGGTGGTGTTGGTTGGTTCCAGAGTGTTCTTCTGGTTGTTTCCTGCTGAGTTGTGAGTCCTCTCTCCCACATCCCACACCCATCTTATAGCCCAAGGCCGTGTCTCCGAGTTGATGACATCATCACATTAATTGCTCCAATCACAAGCCAGCTAATCTTGCATTTTGAAAATAGGGGTTTGGCCTATAGGCCAACCCCCTCCACCTAACTGCAAAAAGAGGCTGTCCTTTACCTTAATCAAAGTTTAAACATTGCATCATTTTCATTTCCTTATATCTTTTACTTAAACACATTACTTGACTTGTTAGTACTTTGATGTACCTCAAAATATATTGATTACCTAAACACAGCTATATTTCTAAGTCTGTTTGACTTTCAGAACATATATCTAACAACTTTAACCATTCTGTTAGCTTAATAGAATACATTTCAAATTACCATATAGAACATTGCTTAACAGATTGCAGAATGTGTAACAATCAATTAATCATACTGAACATTAATTGAGAATAGCACAGACACATTAACTAATTGTAGATATTTTAATATGACCAAACACTAATTATATTTTAACTTACTTAACAATATACCAGGTAGTTTGGAGATCTCCTGTGTGAGTGTGTGTGTGTGTGTGTGTGTGTGTGTGTGTGTGAATGTGTGTGTGTGTGTGTGTGTGTGTGTGAGTGTGTGTGTGTGTGTGTGGATGTGTATGTATGTGTGAGTGTGTGACTATGTGTGTGTGTCTGTGTGTGTCTCTGTGTGTGTCTCTGTGTGTGTCTCTGTGTGTGTGAGTGTGTGGATGTGTATTCGAAAAAGTGTGTGTGTGTGGATCTCTGTGTGTCTGTCTGTGTCCCCAAGCCGTAAGCAGCTGATAACACTTCTTTGATGTAACAATTGTTTCACTGTGTGTGTGTGTGGATGTGTATGTGTGTGGGTGAGTATGTGAGTGTCTGTGTGTGTGTGTGTCTATGTGTGTGTGTGTGTGGATGTGTATGTGTGTGTGTGAGTATATGAGTGTCTGTGTGTGTGTGTGTCTATGTGTGTGTGTGTGTGGATGTGTATGTGAGTCTCTGTGTGTGTGTGTGTCTATGTGTGTGTGAGTGTCTGTGTGTGTGTGTGTGTGGCTAAAGCTTCCTGCCCCCCACCCCTGAGCGCAGGTGGCTGATTGCGTTTAGCTGTTTACCCACCCCCACACTGTAAACAGTTCCCACAGATCACAGGATACAGGCTGTTGCCCACACTTTGTATGCAAATTCACCAAAAGGGCCGAGTAATCTAATCACCAGAAGCCACCAGAAGCATATATTCGGTTGACTTTACTATTGCAGCTGTTATCTCTAAATATAACCCCTTAGTTTGATTGTTGTTCCATTTTGACTGTTTCTTTAAGACTTTTACACAACAGTTTGATTAGATCTTTGATGATCTATGTTGGGATTTTACCACAGTTCCCCACTTGGATAGTTTACCTATCCTTAATATGTCAAACATAGATATCAATCTCTACACACTACTATCTAGATAACACTTAAGACATTTTAAATCATATTAGGATAAAATATATATCTGATTTGTCACACTCAGATCCTAAAATTCAAATTAGCCATTTCAGTTTTTGTGATCATGTGCAGTCTTTAATACTTGTTCTCGTACCAAGATCAATAGAGCATTTGAGGAGGGGGGTCCATGTTTTTTAGATTTGACCCTGCCTCCTCTTTATTGCTCAGAGCTGGTGCAATATCACGACTGCTGGGTGCAACTCAGAAAGCAAATTGCCTTTCTTATTACACCCCATCTTCTGTCAAGCACATCTTGACTCGTGGAGATCCTCTCTTAGGGGGTAGAGCCCCCTGCTGTAGTATCTTCTATTCTTCACAGCGATGTGGAGGTCGTTGCTGGCTGCTCGACCCCTTCGCTGGTTGACCCTCGGATCAGTAGTTGAGGCCTTGCTTCTGTTGACAGCCGGAGTCGTTGCTGTCTCCTCGTTGGTTGTCTGTCGTTTCCCTTCTGAAGCCTCAAGACTCGGTCACTGCGTTGGCCAAGACTCTCCCGGCCCGATAGGTAGGCGTCTCCTGGTTCTCCGCAGTGTTGTGGTTCCCCATGGAACCGCTGGGTAGACACTAGCCAGTGTCCTGGATCAACGGTACCGATGGAGTCCTCGGTCTTCCTTGTACCACTCTCTGATGACTGTGGATCCCCCAATCTCCCCTCCGTATCCTGTAGTGAATATATCGCTCCGGGGCACAGTGGGGATCACTTCTACCACAACAATTGATTGAGAATCCATAATTTCCATCCCTCAGACTCTCTTTACTGGTCTGAGCTTTTGACAACTTTCTTTTCCAAATCATTTATCTATATATTTCATGGCTTCTAGATCATTAAATTTCAAAATTCTGAAAAATTCACATGGCTCTCATTATATTATGCTGTCAAAACAGTATACTCTCCACCTCTCGATGTGAAATACACATGAAAACATCGTTACCGTCTTCCTCTGGTTTCGGACAGCTGCATCCCGGACCGGACAGCACTGACATCCATTTTCCCAGTAACCTGTGTGTATGGCAACAATCACAGTCCGCCTTAAACACACATCTTATACATCACAAGCCAATTATCAATTGCACATGTTCACACCCTACACAATACTAATTTGGCCAATAGCGACCAAATCTATTGAGCTTCATTAATGTACAGAGAATCATGCTCCCCAACACTATTATCAACCACGACACACCCCCAGCCCCTAAAACTGGGTATTCAAATGGGCGGAGAACAAAAATCCATATCTAGCTCATGTTCCTTCACTTTGTTCCCAGTCCATTTTACAGACACATACTACCCCGTCCTGATGTGTCGAGATCACTCCCAGCTTGCCAGGTATCCTAAGAAAAAACACAGAAAGAAAGAAAACAGAAAACAAAACACAAAGAAAACGCTGCCAAATCAATAAATGAAAAAATAAACCAAACTTGTGAGCTTTCCAGCTCATTTTTAACTAAGAAATAAAAAGGGAAATTAAATGAATAAACGAAATGTACACTCCCGGCCTAAGTCAGGAATTGCTCATATCACACTAGAAAAGAGAAGTAAAAATAAAAGTAAACAAACACCTATCCTATTGCTCATAACTGTTAATATGCTTCTATCAATACTATAAAATACTAGAAACAACTATGAGTCCTTTTAATTTCTTAATCATGCAGTCCACCTCTTGATCAATCTGAATGTTGACCGAGCATGGATAATTTACTGATCACTAGTTGCCGCAGTGTCACATCATCACACTGTCTAATATCGATTAACTGTTTAACATAATTTAATCCTCTTGTTAAGTCTGATTAGTTCATGCATTTGTCAGTCACCCATACATTCGTTTTTAGTAACTTTCATTCATAATCTAATCAGGAGCATGTTTTATCATTCAATATATCCCACCTCTACCCTAGTTAGTTGCATATATTTTTATTCTGCCGGTGGCCTCTGCAGACATGACCTTTGAAAATGACCTTTCACTCCACAGCCCCAACAACACTGGCGGTCTCCCCCGGGTTGTGGGACCCGGTGGGTCAGTTGCCTGTGACCGGATGACCCTGGGGTCATCGGGCCCAGAACACGTCCTGGTGGTGTGCCATCTTCGCCATGGTTCCCTGGAGCCTGTTCGGAGGAGAAAGCCACATACCTATTTGGTCCAGTCACAGTTCCTTGAGAGGGGCCCGTGGTTGGGAGGGGCCCGGCACCTGTTCCTGCACAAACACGCCCTGTTGGGGATATATGGTCCTGCTCTGCACAGTTCCGAGCAATGTGTCCGAGGGTCCCACACGTCCAACAGTGCACCTGCCGCACACGGTAGCCAATCGGATTCCTGCCTTTGCCTACACCTTTTCCTCGTGGTTGCCACCTCGTGGGTGGTCCTATTGGGGTTTGTTGTTGACCCGGCACGGGTTGTGGCCCCAACTGGGCCTGTCTCTGGCCATCTGGTTCTCCAGAGGGAGAGGGAGAGAGGCGATTGGAACCTGTCTCCCCTCCGGGCTGTGTGGGCTGGAGTAGGCCTTGGAGATAGTCCACTACCCGTCTAGCCTCGGCTAGGTGATCTTCGAGAGGGAGGCACGTCTGTAACTGGCAGTCATCTGCAACGGACAGTTCAGCTTGGATCGACTCGGGTAATACAGCTGTCTCTGGGTCGCTTGCTGCAACGACTCCCTGTGGCGGAGTAAAAGACATTATTCCCAGTCCCTCCGTCTCACTGGACACTAAAGGGGAGTCGATTAAATTCCAGCCAATCAAGTCAACGTCCAATTCGGTCAATGTAATGTCTGCAGAGGTTATCGGCATTATCTTGATTTGGGTACGCATTCTACACCGGCCTCCTTTAACTACAAGGTTCTGTAATGGCCTGAATATCTTTGGCCATCTTTTCGTCACTTTTATTGTGACATCTCCAGTCGTTGAAATAGACAGATTGTCTACCCTTTCTATGGTCAGTGCATCTAACCCTCCGGTTGCTCCTATCTGTGTATTTTCCATTCTCACCTTTCCTTCAATCACTCGTAACGTCACCGTTTGGAAAGCAAGTTTCTCTGTATTCAAACTATTTTTACCAAACTTGAGTTAATTTCACTCACACTTTTATATTGGTGTAAACAGGAATTGATAACTTCGGTCTTGTGATACTATACCCCCTGACTGTCAACAGTCTCTTCGATTTCCCTGTTGGGGTTCGGAATTGTCAGCGCCGGCCATCCGTCCTGGAGCAGCTGTGAAAAGAGAGAAGCAAAAAAATACACTTAATTATCAGTGACATTTGCCATTCACAATCCATCATTTGTCTTTAAGCATGGAATGTCGGGCATCTCCTAGACTATGATCATATGAGAGCATTTGTGCAATTTTCGTTTTTGATTTATCAATGACACCGCCTTAATCTTTTTTTCCAGTTGTCTCCATTGGAAACCCAGACTCTCAATCCTGTTGTCAAGATCCTCCTTATTACCACTCCGGGGAACTTATTTTCCATCAGCTGTTTCCTGAGACGGTGGTCAATCAGAAAGTTGTTATTCACAGCCTATCATTCCTAAACATCTGTATCGGACATTGTAATTTAGGTGAATAATCTCACTTTTACTCTAATTTGCAAATGACTATGTGTATGTGTAACTATATTTATTTCTGTCCGTGAAAGCCTAGTATGTATTTCGCTCATATTACATTACACATATCAGTAACACATATTTTCCATTCACAATCTCTCACACAGTTATTATATATCCCCCGTAACACCTAACCCTTTAGGTGTTAAAATAACGCGCTCCTCACGGGAACAGAAATCAATTTTCAGTGCCTTATGTCACTGAAGTCCCCGTGCATTTAGAACAGTGTCACACAACCCGTTCATAACCACAGGTGGCGACACCATCCCCATATTGAAAATCCTGCCGACCAATGACATTCCACTGGCCAACTCGTCCTGTGGCCCACGGCATCACCCCCAGTTTGCAACCTGGAACATGACACCCCGGGCCCCCACTCAAGGATATTCAAAAATTATTCCACTCACAACCCATACACTCACATACAGCACCCCACCGTAACCAATCACACAAATATCCACACACAATATAATCCGACGCGCGTAGTGTGGCAGCGAGCCCTTGACGAGTGCACGCATAGCGCACCCCTGTTAATGCGCGGTGGCAGACAGCGAGCCCACCCCCGCCACGACGTTTAGCAGTCCCCGTACCCCTGGTAAAACGAAAAATGTGCGCAGTGTGGCAGCGAGCACCGACGAGTCACACACAGCGCACAAAGCGTGGAGGCAGACAGTGAGCCACGACGAACTGTCTACCCACACCCCCATCGCAGGCGCAGCCGAGTCGAGTATTTATGCTCCGACTTACGGCCCACCAACATGAACTGGTACTGAGCCCCAGCCGGGGCCCGTCCAAATGTAAGGAGGTTTGACATGGTAGCCTATACATCTCAGTGTGATCGCATGCAAAGTCTGTCATTTGAATATTTAGCTTTCTTTACTATCTCCTCGATGTCTTGATTGCAGTGTCTTGATTGCAGTGTTTTGTATTGAATTGTATAACAAAGCGTAGCGCCAACGCAGGCAATACCACTGCCAGCACTAGAAATTCCCTAAAAATAACAATAAAACTGAATATGGAACAACATACGCATAACAAGTCCCAAACTCAGCCCACCGCCTTTAAAACCTTACAGTAAACAGCAATAAACAATATACCCAACACTACACCGCGTTTGAAACCCATAAAAAACTCTATATACAGGCCCTAACCTAGGAGAATAAGAGAAGCGTTTTGGGGGGGGGGGGGGGGGGGGGGGGGAAGTACATGGAAGAGAGGCGGTGTTGAAATGAGGGGAGCGAGCGAGAGGGGGGGTAAGAGAGAGAGAGAGAGAGAGAGAGAGAGAGAAAGAGAGAGAGGGGGAGAGAGAGAGGGGGAGAAAGAGAGGGGGAGAAAGAGAGGGGGAGAAAGAGAGGAAGAGAGAGAGAGGAAGAGAAATAGAGATAGAGAGAAAGAGAGAAAGAGAGAGAGAGAGAGAGAGAGAGAGAGAGGAGGGTGAAAGAGAAAGAGAAGGGGAGAGAGAGGAAGAGAGAGAGAGAGAGAAAGAGAGAGAAAGAGAGAGAGGGGGAGAGAGAGAGGGGGAGAAAGAGAGGGGGAGAAAGAGAGGGGGAGAAAGAGAGGAACAGAGAGAGAGAGAAAGAGAGAGAAAGAGAAAGAGAAAGAGAAAGAGAGAGAGAGAGAGAGAGAGAGAGAGAGAGAGAGAGAGAGAGAGAGAGAGAGAGAGAGAGAGAGAGAGAGAGAGAGAGAGAGAGAGAGAGAGAGAGGAAGAGAGAGAGAGAAAGAGAGGGGGAGAAAGAGAAGAGGAGGGGGAGAGAGAGAGGGGGAGAAAGAGAAGAGGGGGAGTGAGAGAGGAAGAGAGGGGGAGAGAGAGTGTACAATGAAAACGTTCTGTGAGCAGAATCCAAACATATTCATCCTGTACACTTCTGCCCCCTACCTTATTCCCAATAAACTCCACCTTTCCCTTAACAATGGACGCTCGCCACCCCTAGCAAGATGGACGCTCGGCACCCTCCCAAGATGGACGCTCGGAGCCCCGTCAAGATGGACGCTCCCTCGCGAGACATACCGAGAGTCCCGTCATGCCATGACGTCAGCACAGTTAGCTTAGCATGTTAGCTTAGCATGTTAGCTTAGCATAATAGCTTCGTTAGCTTCAACCTAGCGCGCGCTTACTACGTCACATCCGGCGACCGCTTTAGCCGTTTAGCGCGGCTAAGTAGCATTAGCTTAGCTTACCCCATGATCCCATAAAAACGTTCCCAACGACCCGTTCCGCCGCGCGGGCCGTCCCCTCGCAACGTTAATACAATACCACATACCCCACAACAGAATCCTATTTCCCTCAAAACGCCAGTGTAGTGATCTAATTAGAAATATAAAAACATAATAGTAAAATACCAGTTTGACTCCCCCGTCGTCATTTCCGGCGAGCTTAAAACGACTTCCGGGTCGGGTTCTAAATAATCCCGATCACCTTAAACATTACATCTCTATTTTATCCGCCACGAATATGAAAACTTTTAAGTGCATCACATATCCCCGTAATCTCAAGACACTATCGATCGACCTTACACATTTGAATTACGTCTACTTTTCGCTCCGCATGCTCCGGTGTCCAGAGGCTAATACCACAGCTAACGGCTGCTGCGTTCGACGGGCCTCGGAAAACCGGCGCTCTTCTTAAAATTCCCTACGGCCAACCGGTGCCCTAAATTACACAATAACATAACTATACTCTCACACGTCCCACCAATCACTCCTAACCATAAACATTCGCCAAACATACATTCATACACGCTTCCTAACACAATTAAAAAGTACACAATTAAAAAAATACAAAACCAGCATTCACGCACATTTCCGTCTTTCCGAACGCCGCACGCGGCGCGACCGGTAAACATTCCATTAAGCACTATTTTTTGTTACTACACGCTCGCCCGCGCCCAAGGCTAAAACCAGACCTACTCGTGCTAACTCTTCTACTATAGAGAATACCATGCATCGGCGTGCTTCAGTCACTAGTCTAAGAGACATACTACGCACGTTGTCTATCCCGGCTTAACTCTGAGCACGAATCTAAGACACGTTCCTATCCCCTTACTTGTCCCGACTGGCAACGGCGCCCCGTTCATAGTGCTAACATTTTTACTATAAAATATACTACGCCGGTGATTACAGAACCGCCCTCCCCAGCCAGAATATTCAATTTAATTTACCCTTACATCATGATTACATGAGGTTAAATTCTTTAGTTTCTTTCCCCAACCCCTTGTTGTTCGAACTGAGCAGCCCATTCTTCTTCCACACTCACCTGAAGACGATCGACCAGTTGTTCTCCTCGTCGACCGGCGTGTAGGCTGATGAGTGAAGGGAAAAAATCTCGTAGGGCCGCCACTGGTTCACGGGTAACACGGCACCAAAATGAAGTGGATTTCCAGGCTGTTTCGGTTCTGCTCTGCTTCAGAACCTGTTGGTTAGTACTCTGGCGTTGTGTCTCAATACTTTAAAGCTGGGAATCACTTCTCTTCAAAACTGACTGAGCAGGCAAAAAGGCAGATAGGTGAATAAGGAGGAAAGATAGTTTAACAGTTGTTTAATAAGAGAGAAAGAGTGTATACAAATTACATTAAAGAATGCTATAGTTGTGATCAAAAACACTATGCCGTAATTGAACACAACCAGGCTAATATAACAGTAAAGAGAATGCTAGTTGATAAATTGTTGAAAGTCTTTGTTCTCTGCTGATAACAAAGAGGATTCTGTTTTTCCCTCCAAAAAGTTCCTTTGTCCTTTGCCCGCCTTGCTTGTGGATGAGATGGTGGAGATGGTGAGAGAGGTCTTGTCCTTGGTGGTGTTGGTTGGTTCCAGAGTGTTCTTCTGGTTGTTTCCTGCTGAGTTGTGAGTCCTCTCTCCCACATCCCACACCCATCTTATAGCCCAAGGCCGTGTCTCCGAGTTGATGACATCATCACATTAATTGCTCCAATCACAAGCCAGCTAATCTTGCATTTTGAAAATAGGGGTTTGGCCTATAGGCCAACCCCCTCCACCTAACTGCAAAAAGAGGCTGTCCTTTACCTTAATCAAAGTTTAAACATTGCATCATTTTCATTTCCTTATATCTTTTACTTAAACACATTACTTGACTTGTTAGTACTTTGATGTACCTCAAAATATATTGATTACCTAAACACAGCTATATTTCTAAGTCTGTTTGACTTTCAGAACATATATCTAACAACTTTAACCATTCTGTTAGCTTAATAGAATACATTTCAAATTACCATATAGAACATTGCTTAACAGATTGCAGAATGTGTAACAATCAATTAATCATACTGAACATTAATTGAGAATAGCACAGACACATTAACTAATTGTAGATATTTTAATATGACCAAACACTAATTATATTTTAACTTACTTAACAATATACCAGGTAGTTTGGAGATCTCCTGTGTGAGTGTGTGTGTGTGTGTGTGTGTGTGTGTGTGTGTGAATGTGTGTGTGTGTGTGTGTGTGTGTGTGAGTGTGTGTGTGTGTGTGTGGATGTGTATGTATGTGTGAGTGTGTGACTATGTGTGTGTGTCTGTGTGTGTCTCTGTGTGTGTCTCTGTGTGTGTCTCTGTGTGTGTGAGTGTGTGGATGTGTATTCGAAAAAGTGTGTGTGTGTGGATCTCTGTGTGTCTGTCTGTGTCCCCAAGCCGTAAGCAGCTGATAACACTTCTTTGATGTAACAATTGTTTCACTGTGTGTGTGTGTGGATGTGTATGTGTGTGGGTGAGTATGTGAGTGTCTGTGTGTGTGTGTGTCTATGTGTGTGTGTGTGTGGATGTGTATGTGTGTGTGTGAGTATATGAGTGTCTGTGTGTGTGTGTGTCTATGTGTGTGTGTGTGTGGATGTGTATGTGAGTCTCTGTGTGTGTGTGTGTCTATGTGTGTGTGAGTGTCTGTGTGTGTGTGTGTGTGGCTAAAGCTTCCTGCCCCCCACCCCTGAGCGCAGGTGGCTGATTGCGTTTAGCTGTTTACCCACCCCCACACTGTAAACAGTTCCCACAGATCACAGGATACAGGCTGTTGCCCACACTTTGTATGCAAATTCACCAAAAGGGCCGAGTAATCTAATCACCAGAAGCCACCAGAAGCATATATTCGGTTGACTTTACTATTGCAGCTGTTATCTCTAAATATAACCCCTTAGTTTGATTGTTGTTCCATTTTGACTGTTTCTTTAAGACTTTTACACAACAGTTTGATTAGATCTTTGATGATCTATGTTGGGATTTTACCACAATAGTTCTATGTATTGATTACAGACATGTAGGATAGTTCTATGTATTGATTACAGACATGTAGGATAGTTCTATGTATTGATCACAGACATGTAGGATAGTTCTATGTATTGATCACAGACATGTAGGATAGTTCTATGTATCGATTACAGACATGTAGGATAGTTCTATGTATTGATCACAGACATGTAGGATAGTATTTATCACAGACATGTAGGATAGTTATGTACTGATCACAGACCAGGGCTCCAGACTAACTTTTTACATTGGTTGTGTTACGAAGGGTCAGATTAAACCGAATATATATATTTATTACTTGAGATATATTGTATAGTATTTGTATATCGTCTGATATCCCTTGTATATTCTTTGTACATATACACGGAATATCCCTTTACCTAGTACAGGCCAGACCATAATATTCGTTCTCCTATTGGACAGCGATCCCCTAGGCGCCACGGCCATACCCCCAATGTCTAGTTCAAAGTCACCGCCAAGACATGCCTGGACATGCCCGGTTCTGCGCAAGAATACGAGACAGAAATAAGGCTGGTACTAGATTGTTCACCTTACGTATAAATACGGCGCAGGTGAATACAGCAGTTAGTTACCCCAATAAGTTGAAGCCTCACACCACGATACAACGTGCTGTGAAGTGGGCCCGTTTTCCCCCGAAATAGAGCCTTGAGACCGCGTGCGAATTGATAGCTGAAGTGTCAGAGTTTAACGCTGTATCGTCGAGTTCGACCTATTCTATTATTAAGTAATAGTCTATTATGTATAGTGTATCGTGCGGCTACCGTTCTACAGTGACCAGCATTACCAACGCTTCCTCGTACCGAGCTAGTGTGCTTATCCAGGCTGGGGGGCTTAACCTGGTGCCGTCATCCGAGGAGCCCTAGACGAGAACCGTGTGGATATGTACACTGGATAACCTACCCCGACGACTGCAGAGCCCTTTTCGGCTGGATTATATTTGCTTTGGTCCTGTAGCTGATGGAGCGGAGAATCGTCTACACCCACAACTGTGTGGGATTTACCCTGTGAGGAGCATCGTCGAGCCCGCCTCTAGGACCCCTGAGGCTGGCTAGCTTTCCTCCATGCGGCACTGCATACCGGAGAATAGCTGTTGTTCGTCTGCGGATCAAGGGATTATTGCACCGTCTCCTGTACCTGGAGTCTCCTTATTTCTCGTTGACCCAGACTTTCTGCGACCGACAAATCCTCTCCCCTGCTGGCCTACAACCGGAGGGACCCTATTAGTATCTCCAGCTGCCCTACTAGTGTACCATATATAATTCTTATGATACAGGTGGTATTAATTATCTCCTGCGTAATATTCTCATGGACTTACGCTCTTGACCTATTCATGCACATTCTTCGCCTTACAAGCGCAACTCTCAATCTTGATAAGTAAAGTAATGTAAGATAATCTTCGTGCTGCTAATAAATATTCTTCTAAACAGTATTTGTTGTGAAGCCGTGTTATTGTGGAAGTGTTCATCTCATATACATGTGTACTGTATGGCCAGTAGTAATGTACATAACTCAGTAGTGGTTTAATGATACCATACTTATTCAATACAGTCAGGGAATTGTACCCCTCAGTTACAGGTTGCAACTTTTTCATTTAGGTGCACCAGCACATAATTTAGGTGCACCCAACATTTTCACCGCGCCTTTTGCCGCTGCAATAATACATTTTAAGCGTTACCTTTACCACAGTGGAGGTTTCTCTATGACAACACGTGAAACACAAATTCACTCATAATTCATAATTATTATTAATTTACATATATAATTATATATATTTTTTTTTTATTATTATTATTATTTTATTAGAAATGTTTTCCTCTAAAAAAATTCCAGTGAATTATTTTTTTCTTCAAAAATTGCCAAAAGTGACAGCTCTGAGCTCTTTGGTCAGGGCTGCAGTCAGTCATGGCTAGCTGTCAATCACTAAGTGAAACTTTCACTGCACAGGCAGTTCTTTTCATTCTATTATCCAATCAAAATAGGCTATTTGAGTCATCTAAGCACTGCCTGTGCAGATTTGCCTCAGCCACCCACGAACGCGGGTTGAATGATTGACAACCTTCAAATCCAATCAGAGATTGCTGCATTGCACAGTCAAAACAGTCCAGCTGCAGTTCCGTAGGTTAGGCTTAGCTGGGGCCAATCTCAAGTTTCTCAAGTTTCTTTATTAGTTGTCATACAGAAGTACAGAATACTTTTATACAAAATGTAACAGAAAGAAGCATTTTGTATAAAAGTATTCTGTACTTCTGTATGACAACTAATAAAGAAACTTGAGAAACTTGAGATTGGCCCCAGCTAAACCTAACCTACGGAACTGCAGCTGGACTGGTTTGACTGTGTGCAAGGCAGCATTGAAAGAGCAAGCTAGTAGTTTAGTAAGCTGTACAGCTATAACAACACAGTAGGCTAAATTAAACTTTGCGCCAACATTAGGACCGAAGTATAAACCAGCAACTGAGCAACATGAAGAAGTGGACTTTCACTTATGCATCTGGATCAGAAAAAAAGTTGTGGATGAAAAAGTAAGTACAGTGTTTGTAAAAGCTTGTATGCTAACAGTAGCTAGCCAGCTTAGCCTACATCACAATGATGATCACCAAGCTAACTTACTGTACAGTAGGGCTGGGCAATTAATCGAAACAGAATCGCGATATCGATTCATAGACCTATGCAATCTCATTTCTAAGTTATGGCGATTTTTCTTTTATTAAAAAAAAAGTTATAATTTTTTTATTTATTTTTTTAAACTTTTTAAATGATTTTATCTGGGTTGAACATGATTTGTGGAACTCCCTCTGGTGTTGTGGTATTCACTGACCTTTGGGAAGTATTTTGACATGCACATGGGTATCTTAGTGGTGTAGTGCATCTTGTAGACCAGGCCCATTGCAAGTTGCTGTACTCTGTCGTCTACTCTAAGCCATCCTAGGTTGTCAAAGTGGGCAGGGGTGAGGTGGGTTCTAGGAGTAAGGTCAAGTAGTAGTCTGACCAGTTTGTTTTGTGATCTTGTTTTTAGTGCCTTTGAGGTGCTTTGGTACCATGAGGTGCAAGCATAGTCGTAGTACCCTTGAATGAGTGCTCCTGTTAGAGTCTTCAAGGTATTCTTGTTTACCAGAGAGGAGATCCGGTACAGGAATCTAGTTCGTTGGTTGGTTACATTGGATCCCATTTTGTCACAGGAAAGATTTGCCTCTATAGGATGGAATCCAGGTAGGTAATTTCATCTTTCCTTTTAAGATAAGATATTCCTTTATTGATCCCCTTGGGGAAATTCAGGCATCATAGCAGCATGGGGGAAGGGGGGGGGTACAGGTAGTAAAAACAACACAAGCAGTGTAAACAAATGTCAATATAATTTACTATCTAACTAACTGAAATATATTTTCACAGTGGCTGCGGTTACATGGTGACTTTTAATTCCGAATTATAACTTCGGAATCAAATCATTCGGATGTAAAAAAAAATCATGCGAGTTTACATGTCAAATCTTAATTCCGATAAGGTGTTTACATGAAAGTCACTGTCTAATCGGGAGTTTTCGAGTCATCGTAAGGTTTGGGGCTGGGAAGGCTTCTGATTGGGTAAACGTAAACAGGATGTTAACGTCATTACGTTTACCAGAAGTAAACAAACAGCTGCGACCGGTATTCTCAGCTACTGTGCTAGCGTACCAAACAATTGATTGAATTGATTGAAAACATTAACCAGACTCTCGGTGTGTCTATTCTGCTAACGTTAAAGGCCTCTAAATGCTACAGCAACTTCAAAGCAACTGCACCACAACATCGACAAAGCAAAGGTGTTGCAGGCCTTTATGCTTCTGCAACATCGACGCACAGCCTATGTAACATTGTACCCCGTATGTAGCAACCCAACCCATTGATAACAAGCAGACAAATAAGCATAATTTTTACTTCCGGGCGGGGGGTTTCAAAATAAAAGAGCGACGTCTAAAAGCACCGTAAATACGTTTATTCTTTACAATATCTAACGTTACACGAACCTAAACTAATCTAAAGTTAGTTTAGGTTCGTGTTAACGTTAGATAATGTACACAATAAACCTATTTACGGTGCTTTTAGACGTCGCTCTTTTATTTTGAAATCCCCCGACGGAAGTATTATAGTGTCTGTTGCTAGCAGCTTAACTTTTGCCGGCCGGTTCTGTGCTTTTTCTAGCTAACGTATCATCATTAGTTTCCAAAGGAGAGGAGAGAAAGACCGCGGCTCACATGCAGCTCAAACTACCTGTTGGAATAAATTAATTGATTGATGTTTAACTTGTCCCTGTGTGTGTCCAGTCATTTCGACTAGCAAACGTTGTATCTAACGTTACCTCAGGATACCATTGTATTTAGTTGGTTAGCTATGTAGCTATTTTGTGGATAGCATTTTGTATAGCATCAATACTAGCTGGCTGGCTACAGCTTTATTTACTAAATTATGGAGGCTTTTTAATCGTCAAGGTAAGAGAGGATTTGTCATGATCAACTGAAGGCGTATGCTATGGAACAATATGTGCCCCTGTTCGCGATCATCTATGTGTACTGTAGCCTATGCGCGATCATGCGCAGAAAGACCGGGGGGAACTAATTCCGAAAAAGCGTTTACATGGACAGAAAAAGCTTTAATTCGGAATGATAAACGGAATAAACCGGCCACTTACATCGGAATGGATTTTATTTCGGAATGGCCATTTTCATTCGGAATTAAGTATTTTCAGATGTTTACATGATAACTTTAAATAGGATTTAACGTTAATTCCGAATGAAAAGGGGAATAAACTGTCCATGTAAACGCAGCCAGTGTCACATAAGGTGCAGTATGCATAAGGTAGTGTTATCATTTACTATCTAACTAACTGAAATATACATTATTCATTATTCACAGTATCACAGTATCGACATAAGGTACAGTATGCATAAGGTAGTGTTATTGTCCTACTTGGGTTCCTATTAGTTCTAGGTCGATGTCTGGCAGCAGTCCCTGCCCACTGTTGTGGAGCCTGATGGCCACTGGTATGAAGGACTGTCCGAGGCGGTTAGTTGAGTGTCGGGGGGGTATGAGTCTGTGGCTTCCTTGTCACCTTCACCTAATATGTTTTGATCTGGTCAGGTGCGCTGTCACCGCATATGTTTTGATCTGATCAGGTGCGCTGTCACCTAATATGTTTTGATCTGGTCAGGTGCGCTGTCACCTAATATGATTTCATCTGGTCAGGTGCGCTGTCACCTAATATGATTTCATCTGGTCAGGTGCGCTGTCACCTAATATGTTTTCATCTGGTCAGGTGCGCTGTCACCTAATGCTAATATGTTTTCATCTGTGTCCACTGACCACTGACACACAGTGGGGGATGTTTTAAAAATATAATTTAATATATTATATAATATAATAATTTGTGCTTCACCTAAAAATTGTCAGCAGCCTCCACCTTTTTTGTTAGTTCCCACAGGGTATCTGCAGGTTTAGCCCAGTCATATTTAATGCTTTTTAAGACTTTTTAATGCCACTCAGAATTAAATGTAATACCAATTTCACAATAACAAAATGACAAAAATCATGCAATGACACCAATTAGTTTAAGTTTAGGGACACATTGGTCCAAAGATGTTTATTAAAACATAACTTGGAAACTTAAAAATCTTGAACTTAAAGGAGTAACTGGATTGGATGAATTTCAACAAAGGGGTGACCAAACATAAATAGCAAATATAACAAAATATACCAGGGGCCAAGCAGCAAGTGCAACAGCCACTGTCAGAACACATAACTATTACCACCCTCCCCAGGGTATCAAAAAAGTCAACCAACAAACAAGATTCTTGTGCCGGATCTCCTCTCTGGTAAACAAGAATAGTAATACCCTGAAGACTCTAACAGGAGCACTCATTCAAGGGTACTATGACTATGCTTGCACCTCATGGTACCAAAGCACCTCAAAGGCCCTAAAAACAAGATTACAAACATCACAAAACAAACTGGTCAGACTACTGCTTAACCTCACTCCTAAAACCCACTTTACCCCTGCCCACATTCAAAACCGCTCTTAAAGAGCACCTACGGGAGGCTGCAATTAGAAACTGGGCACCGTAAATGTCCAAACCCCCCCCACCCCCCCTCCTAATGTACAGTCTCCTCCCCATCGTATGTATATATTTTCTGTTAGGATCTCTGGGTAACAGTACTGTATATTTGCATATCGTATATGTCACAATTGTAACACTACAGTACTATATAGTATACCTGTATGTCATGTATGTCCCTATGCCATAAATGTCATGATGTCATGTATGTTGAGTATGTCATAAATGTCATGTCACTATAATTGAAAATGGGGGACCCTGATGTAAACAAGACACACGTCTTTCTCTGGTCTGCATCCCCTTAACAATTGTGTGTATTGAGCCGTACTGTATTGTACCCATTCTGCAATCTGTTAAATAAAGTTTTCATTCATTCATCCAGTTGTTTTGTTTTTGTGGTTTTGGTTGAATGAATACTTTGTTTAACAGATTGCAGAATGGGTACAATACAGTACGGCTCAATACACACAATTGTTAAGGGGATGCAGACCAGAGAAAGACGTTTGTCTTGTTTACATCAGGGTCCCCCATTTTCAATTCATAGTGACATTTATGACATACTCAACATACATGACATTTATGGCATAGGGACATACAGGTATATAGTACTGTACCGTTACATTTGTGACATATACGATATGCAAATATACAGTACTGTTACCCATAGATCCTAACATACATGGGAGGATACTGTATAGGGATGTCCCGATCACCTTTTTTTGCTCCCGATCCGATCCCGATCATGTGATTTTGAGTATCTACCGATCCCGATCATTCCCGATCCGATCAAAAAAAAATTAAAAAAAAATAAAAAAAAAATAAAAAAAAGAATATATATTTTTTTTTTTTTTTTTTTTATCTTAATTTCTCACATTACATTCACCCTGAATGTTGACGTTATCCAGGTGAAAAGTTAACTTCATTCAAGCGAGGCATTTGCATTTGCAATCCTTGACATAAATCATTTGATGTATAATTAAATCAAAGGAAATGCGTTTGGGTCTGAGTGTGGCTGGTCTGCCGTTCTACAGCTGGATACTATTAGTTTGTTTTGGCAAAATTCTTCTGCTCTGTGACTGTGAGTCTGTGACAATAAATAAATGAATGGTGATATGCAATTTAAAACCAAAACTAAGGCCTCAGTATGAGTTTACCTACCTCCCAGCACAATGTGCTCCAGCCTGTTGCTTCATGAGATGGCAATAACATACATAGAGCAATGGCGCCATCGTCTGTAAAAACCAGGTGACTGCACGTCAGCTAAAGAAAATGGAATCAATGTTTTTGTTATTTTTTTATTTAACAGTATCCAACAGGATTCACTTATTGCAGCACAAACAAAATAAATATAAAGCGTATAGTTATATATCAGTGGTGCACCACAAAATAAAATAACCATGTAAAACAAATAGTGCAGAATTAAGAATAGTGCAGCAATAACAAATGTACTGGTCTGGTAGTGCAAGTAACAGAGGTAGCTTGACTTTACATTCAGTCATACTCAATGACTCATAAATAATAAAATAAAATATAAAAATTGTCTTAGTGCAGAATAATTCTAGTCTAGACTATGAACTAGTCTAGTTTTAAAATTAAATTAACAGCAGCAGCTCAATGAAACGTGACAAACAACATGTATATATTCAAATATAAATTGTAAACAATGGGATATAAAATTGCAACACACTTTTAAATTAACCCTTGAAATTTGAATGTACTCTAGACTATGACCTAGTCTAGTTTAAGCAGCAGCTCAATGCAATGTGAAAAACAACGTATTTCACAATTCAAATATAAAATGTAAACATGAGATTTTTTTTAAGGGAAGCCTAACCCCTTGAAATTTGAATGTACTCTAGACTATGACCTAGTCTAGTTTAAGCAGCAGCTCAATGCAATGTGAAAAACAACATGTATATATTCAAATATAAATTGTAAACAATGGGATATAAAATTGCAACACACTTTTAAATTTTTTTAAGGGAAGCCTAACCCCTTGAAATGTGAATGTACTCTAGACTATGACCTAGTCTAGTTTAAGCAGCAGCTCAATGCAATGTGAAAAACAACGTATTTCACAATTCAAATATAAAATGTAAACATGAGATTTTTTTTAAGGGAAGCCTAACCCCTTGAAATTTGAATGTACTCTAGACTATGACCTAGTCTAGTTTAAGCAGCAGCTCAATGCAATGTGAAAAACAACATGTATATATTCAAATATAAATTGTAAACAATGGGATATAAAATTGCAACACACTTTTAAATTTTTTTAAGGGAAGCCTAACCCCTTGAAATGTGAATGTACTCTAGACTATGACCTAGTCTAGTTTAAGCAGCAGCTCAATGCAATGTGAAAAACTACGTATTTCACAATTCAAATATAAAATGTAAACATGGGATATAAAATATTAATTTAAACATGGGATATAAAATTGCAACCAACACGCTTTTTTTTTCTTTTTTTCTGCACTCTATTCTTACTCACTGTCTGGCATCACAATTAAGTGGAGATTTTTTTTTAAGAAAACCAGCATCTCTACCCTCTCAGCTGAGAGCCGATTCCTTTTCTCATCCAGGACGTTGGACACTGCACTAAAGAGTCTCTCACTGTCCACAGAGGTGCAGGGGGCACCGAGAAACTTGGTTGCAACAGCAGCCAGTGAGGGGAAACGTGAGACATTAAGTTTCCAGTAGTGCAGAGGATTGCTTTTCCTAGGGTGGGTTTGCTCTGAGAGATAGGTCTGTACCTGGACTTCAGCTGATGTACTGCTCACAGACCGGGCCTCGAGCGGATTCTCTCCCAAAATCTCATCCATGACTCTGCCCAGGCAGCTGCTTGTGCTTGCTTCTTCTTCTAGACGTGGTGTCTTGCTTCTAGGCTCTGCGCTGGCGTCTGCGGCCTCTGGCTCTCTGGCAGCCCTCTCGTCCTCCATCTTCACCACCTCCTGGATGAGCTTCTCCTTGGCAAGCCTCAGGTTGTCTGACTTTGTGAAGAATCTGAAAGTAGATAAATGTATCAATTACCCACAAGTTCACAACTAAGTCAGTCAAACATATGGCAAGACAACACACAGCATTTTATTTAGATAAGATTATTTAGCATTAATTTTTTTTTTAGATTATTCTTGCCTGTCTTTGTATCTTGGATCCAATATAGTGGCGATGGTGTATAGTGGCTCCACCTCTATCTCAGCAAAGCGGGTCTCCACTGCAGCTAGGAGCGTGCTCTTCATGGTTTTGACCCCCTGGTCAGTGGTCATCTCTCGAGAGAGTACACGTCTGAGGGCTGTTTGGATGAATGAAATGGATGAATGGTTTATTATTTAGAATATAAAATACATTTATTTTATAGTAAAATTAAATTATTAAAATATAGCAAATTATTAATTAATTTAATTATATAATAATAACCTGTTATTGCAGGGATTACATCAGCTGCAGATGCAGTGGGGTTGCTCACATCCCTTGTGAGTTCCTCAAATGGAACCAACACCTCAGCTGTCTTCTCCATCAGGGTCCACTGGCTGGCTGTCAGGGTGGTTGGGAGGGTGTAGTCGGCTGCATACACACAGAGAGCCCGCTTCTGCTCCAAGATGCTCTGCAACATGTAGAGGCTGCTGTTCCACCTCACAGCAACGTCCTGCTGTAGACGCTTGATGTCCATCTTCAGGTCGTTCTGGATATCTTCCAGACGCGAATAGGCCAACGGCGAATGTTTGAAATGGCCAATGATTTTCCTTGCGGTGGCCAGTGTGTCTGTGACGCTGCGCTGAGACAGTAGACCCTCATGCACGGCAAGTTGGAGCGTGTGCGCGAGACAGCCCACACTTGTTACTTCCATGTCATCCATGGCCTTCTTCATGTTTCGCGCGTTGTCCCGCAAAATAACATGGACCCGTGACTTCTCAATTCCCCAACTGTTAAGCATGCCCAGGAGCGCCTCTCTAACACGATCTGCCGTGTGAGATCCTCGGAAGTTCTGCGTATGCAATGTAGCATGATGCAACTCAAACTCGGAGTCAATCCACTGAACGGTGAAACTAATGAGTGACATTGGACTCACTGAAGAACTCCATATGTCTGTGGTAAATGATAAAGCAGGCACACCTCTTAACATGGCTTGCAGGTGGTCACGGAGCTTGGTGTGAAGCGCAGGCAGAGCTTTGTCTGTGAAGTAGTGCCGAGAAGGCAGCTGATAACGTGGCTCCAAGTGCTCTATGAGACGGCGAAACCCCACGTTCTCCATCACAGATAACGGCTGGTCATCCAACGCGATGAATTCAGCTATCTTGGCTGTTATTTTCTTCGCCCTGTCACCCTGCTCTGGCAGTTTATCTTTCCGTTTAAAAGTCTCTGAAAGTGTCGGTTGTACAACGTGTCGGAGTGTAGTTGCAGCGATGTACTCGCCATGTTGTTGTTTGTGGCTTTTTTTCAGGTGACGAATTAGATTCGTGGTGTTGAACGCGGCTCTGTTTTTTCCTCCACGCGGAATCTCCTCCTTGCAAACATTGCAAGTTGCAAATGGATTGGCTTGACTTTGTACTTTAAAGTGCTTCCAAACCTCTGACATTTTTCTACTCCGTGGATAACGTGTTTCGGGAGCGACGTGTTGTTGTTGTGAGCGTGTAGGTATCTTGAGGGATTCGGCATACGTCACTCTTGCAACGGTGTAAATTAAAGGGAAGGTGTTTGTGGACATTTCTTCTGCTGTGTGTGACAATAAATAAATGAATGATGATATATTATGTAATTTAAAACCTAAACTAAGGCCTCAGTATGAGTTTAAGACGTGAACATGGTCATGTTTGTTGAATAATAATAATAAAAAAAAAAAAAAAATTATAATACCCCCTTTTTTTTTTGACGGCCGATTTTTTTTATTTTTCCCCTCCGATCCCCGATCCTCTGAAAAGCACGTGATCGGCGCCGATCCCGATCACGTGATCGGATCGGGACATCCCTAATACTGTACGTCATTAGGAGGGGGTGGGTGGGAGAAAAAAATACATAGTGGGTGAATATCTCATCGAACATAAACACAAACGTGACCTTGTTTACATCCGTGAATAGATTATTTTCAAGTTAAGACCTCAGCTTCAAGCTTTGGCGTGGAGCCGAATGTTATCCGGACTTCTGTTGGTGCAGATGTTATAGTCCTACCTGAGATGGCGCAGCTGGTGTGGAGGCAGGGGCCGAAAATAAATGCGAAATAGTAGTTTGCAGGCGGTTTTTGCAGAGCTCTCAGCATGTGCGACGCAACTGCTCTTCTTTTTTTTTTTGCAGTGGGGCTTGTAATGGTCTTTGACTGGGACCAACCATCGCGCAAACAGTGGATTGTCGAGCCAGTTCTCGTTAAATTGGCACTTTAGTTTCCCATATTAACGAGTGCAAATGCTAAACTAAACTAAACGTAACGTTAGCGTTATCGCTTCGCCTTGCTAACGTTAGCTAGACTCCGTTGCTGAAATGGTTCCCCGGCCAACACATTACACAAGGAGTTGTGTTGGTTCCGCCCCATTCCGGTCTGCATGATTCTACAATGAAAAGTCAAACTTTATCTCCCGTTATAGTTTTCCCCCAGATTTCATAATAAAACATAAGATGACATGGGATTTTATCTTTCCTTTCTATGGCATTTTTAAGACCTCTGAAAATGGATTTAAGACATTTTAAGACAAACTAAGGCCTTAATAATTGATAAACAAATTTAAGACCTTTTAAGACTTTTTAAGGATCCGCGGACACCCTGTCCCATACACATTAGTAATTTCTTAAGATGTTATGTAAATGATTGTAAAAAATAACATTGTATTACAGTTGGCTCACAAAGTCCAATCCTTCACTTTTTTATGTCTATTTTAACACATTCAGCTCAGCTCCAGCTGTCCCCAAGCCTGTTTTTGGGATTCGAACATTCGCCAGGGTTTTTCTAACGGATGTTTGAACCATCGTTTTTAATCATGCAAACAATTTGCTCCTAAATAGGGAGGTGTAGTCTGACGTCACTTTGTGTACAGTCTCCTAATGTACAGTCTCCTCCCCATCATATGTATATATTCTCTGTTACGATCTATGGGTAACAGTACTGTATACTCAGGAGAGAGGGGGTGAGTTCAGGAGAGATGGGGTGAGTTCAGGAGAGAGGGGGTGAGCTCAGGAGAGAGGGGGTGAGCTCAGGAGAGAGGGGGTGAGTTCAGGAGAGAGGGGTGAGTTCAGGAAAGAGGGGCTGAGTTCAGAAGAGAGGGGTGAGTTCAGGAGAGAGGGGGTGAGTTCAGGAGAGAGGGGTGAGTTCAGGAAAGAGGGGCTGAGTTCAGAAGAGAGGGGTGAGTTCAGGAGAGAGGGGGTGAGTTCAGGAGAGAGGGGGTGAGCTCAGTAGAGAGGGGGTGAGCTCAGTAGAGAGGGGGTGAGTTCAGGAGAGAGGGGGTGAGCTCAGGAGAGAGGGGGTGAGTTCAGGAGGGGCTGAGTTCAGGAGAGAGGGGTGAGTTCAGGAGAGAGGGGTGAGTTCAGGAGAGAGGGGGTGAGTTCAGGAGAGAGGGGTGAGTTCAGAGGGTGAGCTCAAGGAGCGTATTATTTTCTATTGACCGCAAGTAACGCAAGATCGCAATTGATTGATTACATTAATTAACAGATTGCAGAATGGGTACAATACAGTATGGCTCAATACACACAATTGTTAAGGGGATGCAGACCAGAGAAAGACTTTCGTCTTGTTTACATCAGGGTCCCCCATTTTCAATTCATAATGACATTTATAAAAAAAAATTATTCCGACCAACTAGGCTAGGCTATATGTTAGCTATAATGTCCAAATAGAGAAATCTTTTTTAATAATCAGTAGGTCTCTGGGTGGATCTGGGACAGAGGGAAACACAACTCAACATACTAGCAGGGCTCCAGACTAACTTTTTACATTGCTTGCACCAGTGCGCCTAACTTTTTCATTTAGGCGCACCAGCACATAATTTAGGTGCACCAAATACATGTCACCCCTGCCCACTTTGACTACCTAGGATGGCTTAGAGTAGACGACAGAGTACAGCAACTTGCAATGGGCCTGGTCTACAAGATACACTAGACCACACAGGTACCCATGTACATGTCAAAATACTTCCCAAAGGTCAGTAAATAAATACCAATTTGCCCACAACACCAGAGGGAGCTCCACAAAAAGAAACTGGCCACCGAATGGCTCTTCCGCCTTGTACATATAAATTCTCTGCTTCGAAGTGGTTATGCTTTGGCCCTCTTTCGAAGTGGGTTATGCTTAGAGTTTATCTTTAGAGCAGGGCGATGGACCACCAGCCCTGATTCCAAACTCTAAGCATAACCCACTTCGAAAGAGGGCCTAAGCATAACCACTTCGAAGCAGAGAATTTATATGTACAAGGCGGATATTTCTATCCCAGAGCCCTTTGGAGCTAAACCAATCAGAGAGGGTCTTCGCTGTACGCAAGCTAGCCAATCAGAGAGCCTCTTCGCAAACTGCGGCTACGGAAAAAAAGCACCCCCCCCCCCCCCCCCCAAATAGACAGCCTCCTCCCCACCGTATGTATATATTCTCTGCTAGGATCTATTGGTAACAGTACTGTATATTTGCATATCGTATGTAGCAGTACTATATATACCTGTATGGCCCTATGCCCTATGTCATGATGTCATGTATGTTGTGCATGTCATAAATGTCACTATGAATTGAAAATGGGGGACCCTGATGTAAACAAGACAAACGTCTTTCTCTGGTCTGCATCCCCTTAACAATTGTGTGCATTGAGCCGTACTGTATTGTACCCATTCTGCAATCTGTTAAATAAAGTTTTCATTCACCTCCCTCTGGTATTTTATGGCCACTTCCGTCCGCGCCTCACTTGACTTTGAGTTTTTTTTTTTGCAAGAGTCTTGACTTTAGGCACATAGCGAATGAATGAATGAAAACTTTCTAGAAAGGGAGATGTGGTGTTATGTTAACGTTTGTGCATTATATATGACACAGTGTACAAGCCACCGTGCTCGGGGGTCGAGTAGTGTACGAGAGAGGCAAGGAAGAACACAGTCTGTGTAATGGAGCTATGGAGAAGCTAATAAAGATACTCACAACCACAGCAGAGGACTCACGTATTTGTTACAGTGTGAAGCAACACGACACCCGTGTGCTGTAGTGGACCTTGTAGACCAGGCCCGTTGCTGTACTCTGTCGTCTACTGTAAGCTAGCCCCTTTAGTGACTGAGATGCAAGCCAGGGGCTCGAACACGCAGTCACTTATTCCTCCATAGTAGCCAGGTTAATTTGCACTGCTTAAAAGCTAGCGGTGGGTCAAAAATATATCAGATATAAATTTCAAAAAGGTACCCAGCGTTCCATTAGGGTTTCACACACACACACATGCAGCAGGGTTTGAAAGCTCGGCGTTGCTAATTAACATTTTAAATAATTTTTATAAACGGGTCAACTCTGCTCAAAATGACTATTTCCGGCGTTGGGTACCTGATGCACATGCGCTGTGATGGCACACCAGGCAGCCAAATACAGAAATACAGCCGTTTAGAGCAGAGTTGTTGACCAGTTTACCGTAATTCCTCTAATAGTAACCGGTATTCAATTAAAAACCGGGTCTCTATTAATGACCGGGTGCGCTGTTGAGCTAAGCAATTATAAGCCGGCCTCCTAATACAAGCCGGGTTTCATGTATATTAGAGTTATTGTTGTTATATGCTGGCCTGGATGTGCAGTAAATACCATATAATGTAGGGATGCCCCGATCGATCGGCCACCGATCGTTATCGGCCGATACTCAGTATAAATATGCAATCTGTGAATTCCGATAATTAGTCATATTCGCCGATAGCGGAAACCGATCAAGCGAAGCTCTCACTCGCTGTCTGTCTCAGACACACACGACCTGCAAACTGCCGCTGCTCCTCCTCCCTAGCCCCGCCCGCCCCCGTGTAGAGTTTGTAAACAAAGAGGTGCGGCTCCTCTGCTCGAGTCTGTAGTGCACTGCATTCGACCTGCGCTAACGTTAGCTACCTAGCTATCGTTACTGTTTAAACAAAATTACCCAGTCAACTATTCACGTTTAGTAGGCATTGTCTAACGGTATTTAGCCGGCTAGCTACCGATAGCTCCTGATATCAACAAATGATCCAGAAAGTCTAGTAGTTCATGTTCATACCTCAGTTAGCTTGCGTTAGCTGACGTTCGTTTACTGTTCAAAACGAAATGTCCCATTGAACTAAAGTTCTGTCTTAACGTCATCTAGCCGGCTAGCAGTAGCTACAGATAGCTCTTGATATCAATGTCTTATAACATTGATTTAATGCGTATTCGAGCTGAGGGCTTGCTGAATGTGAAACGACCAAAGCACTTAACGTTACCAATGGGGTCCCGCTGCAGCGCCGGAGAATCCTTTTGAGCTGGGCTACTAGAGTACACACAGACAGTGGAGCTGTTTGCAGATAGTGAGCATTTTGACTTGTTGCGTGGTGGCGATGTCTCGCAGTCGCAGATAATACAAGTACAAGTCTAATTATATAATATATATATTTTATATAAAATAATTTTTAATTTCTTTTTAATCAAAAACAATCGGTATCGGATCGGTATCGGCTGATATGGATCACGACGATCGGTGATCGGTATCGGTGGCAAAAAACGTGATCGGGGCATCCCTAATATAATGGTATGGTGTTAATGTTTACCAAGAGAGTAAGCCTACCTCAGAATTGTATAAAACGAAGTTATTATTATTATTATTATTATTATTATTATTATTATTATTATTATTATTATTATTATTATTATTATACCAGTATTGTGATTGCACTATTTTACTTTAATTAACTTTTTTTGACCACCTGTAATTGCACTGTTTACTACCGTATTTCATACAGTACTTGCTTGGTTTCAATAAATGAACCCAGTCCATTTTACTGGGTTCAAACTGACACAAAATGTTGATTTATTCATTATGATCCGTTTGAAAATTAGAAATATAGGCCTCTCTCTTATACATGCCTCCTCCTAATACAAGCCTGGTATCCACTACAGTTGAAACAAATACAAGCCGGGGTTACTATTAGAGGAATTACGGTATAAACATTTTAAATGTTTATTAGCAACGCCGAGCTTTCAAACCCTGCCGTGTGTGTGTGTGAAACCCTAATGGAACGCTGGGTACATTTATATAAATTTATATCCGATATGTTTTGGACCCACCGCTAGCTTTTAAGCAGTGCTTGGTGGTGCAAATTAACCTGGCTACTACGGAGGAATAAGTGACTGCTGCGTATTCGAGCCCCTGGCTGGCATCTCAGTCACTAAAGGGGCTAACTGTAAGCCATCCTAGATTGATTGATTGAAAACTTTATTAACAGATTGCAGAATGGGTACAATACAGTACGGCTCAATACACACAATTGTTAAGGGGATGCAGACCAGAGAAAGACTTTCGTCTTGTTTACATCAGGGTCCCCCATTTTCAATTCATCATAACATATATGACATATATGACATACAGATAGACAGTACTGCTACATCTATACATTTATGACATACCAGATTTACAAATACATAGATAACTATGTTGTCCTGTGTCAAGGGTTCCTTTCGAGCGCCGCTGCTGCACGGAAGGAGCAATAAGAGGAAAACAATGTAAATATAATTGTACTTACGTTTTGATCCAGTACAGTTCTGCCACAGAGACGTTAGCAAGAGACTCGTTTAACACTTTGAGCGCCAGAGGTTAATTCCGTATTAGTCCCTTGAATGCCCAGATCCACTCCAATGTTAACGTTAATATCGCCTAATCTATGTTTTAAATTATGGCTATGTGTCTAATCTGCCCGTCGCTTATCAAAGACTCATTTTCCAGTCAACATTGTCAAATCAGATTGTTTTTTTATCGCTTCATTTCCGTGTTCTACCATTCTGAAAAGCACTCGGTTTCACTGAAAAAACAACACATTCCATTATAATCGCCTTTTACTGGAATATTCTAGAACGTTGTCATTTGTCGGCCTATTTATGAATTGTTTTCAAATAAACGCTAGATGATCGATAGTATATGTGTAGGCACGCACGCTCTGGGCGCGAGCCGACAAATCGATTATCCTATTTCCTGACGGGGCGCAGAGTGAAACAGCCTGGGGGACACATATGGGAAACGCTTATATCTCCATGAAAACGAGTCAGATTATCCTTAGACTTGTAACATAGATTCCTTACCTGAGATCAGATGGTATTCAAATGGTTTATTCCAATTCCTGATCGGCATTCGGAAAAATCGCTCATTTTAGTGATCAACCGTGTATACTAGGGGTGGACGGTATGGTCTAAAATTTATATCACGGTATAATTTGAAGCATAGACGGTAACGGTATATATCACGGTATCATCGTTTTTGATAAAAAAAAAATTTTTATTTTATATATATATATTTTTTTTTTATAAAATATATATATTATATAATTAGACTTGTACTGGTATTATCTGCGAGACATCGCCACCACGCAACAAGCTCCACTGTCTGTGTGTACTCTAGTAGCCTCCAGCTACGGCCAGAATTCTCCGGAGCTGCACCTGGACCTATACTCGAGTAGCCTCGAGCAGAGCTACGGCCAGGATTCTCCGGCGCTGCACCTGGACCCTATTGTATTGGTATTATAACGTTAGCAAGCCCTCAGCTCGAATACGCATCGAATCAGTGTTATAAGACATTGATATCATGAGCTATCTGTAGCTACTGCATATATAACGTTAATACAACGCCTCAGTGAATTATTTAGTTCAATGGGACATTTCGTTTTGAACGGTGAACTAACTTGTGTTAACGTGAGCTAACAGGTAGCATACACGTCTCTAGTACTAGACTTTGTGGAGCGTTTGTTGATGTCAGGAGCTATCGGTAGCTGGCCGACTAGATACCGTTCGGTTAGACAATGCCCCATCATGTATTAAACTAAAAGTGAATAGTTGACTGGGTCATTTTGTAACGGTAGCTAAGCTAACGTTAGCTCAGGGAGACGCCGACAGCTCCCGTGTCCCGTCCCACTAGACTACTAGACCCGTGTTTACATGCGTGCGGTAGGGGCTGGCACGCCCACTGCGCGAAGCCTCCTAAATAACTTTTTCCAGTTCGCACATATCTATTATCTATGACTAATTCTATCTATTTTTAGGGGCAAATGCCAGTGAAATAGTCGCGCTGTGGTTACATGACGTCATTGCTATTTTAGAGCTGCACTACCGGTTACACGGTATACTCAAAATCCATACCGTAGAGCAAATTCATACCGTTTATACCGTATACCGTTTATACCGTCCACCCCTAGTGTATACTGTATAACAGATATTCCCCGCCGCTCCGAGAGGCCAGCATGATGCTGGTAGACACCGGTTGCATGAGTGAGAAGTACAATGTGGAGGGCGGGTTCTTTTTTCTCAGCCATTTACATTGAGTTCAATCTAAAAGGGTAAATTACCATCTGGGAGACGATAGGGGGCGCTTTTTTCACATCTGAGCGCCGGGAGCGCCTGGATATCCAACGGTAGGCTTGCTTGATGCAATATGATTTCAGATCGCTAATAAAGAGAAAAAAATAAAAAAAAATATTCTCGGGTTGGGCATTCAACCCGAGAAAACTCGGGCGTGGCAATCAAAGTGTTAATGTCTCTGCTCCGACTCACAACAAAGCTGCTTGATCTGGTTCATAATCGGGTTTAAAGTCAGAAGTTTCAAAGTTTGCACGGAGGAGTTGACGGTGACCGATAACACATGTGTTGTGTTTAACTTGTCCTTTGATAATGGTTTAGTACCAGAGAAGCGAGTTAAAAGCTCCTTAACACTTTGAGTGCCAGGGACGTCATATCTCGTTTTATTAGCCCCGCCATTGAGTGCCGACGACAATTATATTTTTATTTTTTTATTAGCGATCTGAATTCATATTTCATCAACCGAGTCTCCCGTTGGTACAGCAGCTCCTCCAGGAGCTCAGATGGGAAAAAAGCGCCCCCCATCGTCTATCCCTGTGTAACTGCAGGTCAGTCGATTAGAAAAAAGATCAATAAAAAAAAAAAAATAATAGCAAGCAAACTGGTTTCCTCTGAAACTTTGAAAAAGTCTGACGACGCCATCTTTGTTTACTATCTGTGCTGCTTCTGAAAGTTACGCGACTACGTCACAGCCAGGCATGAGAAAGGGAGCGCTGGATTTGTGAAAAACTCCCTCTTCCTAAACCAGTCATACCACAGTACTGGGAAAACGGGAGGAGCCTACAGTAAAAACAAATGCCCTTCATCCCAATCCACCCACACCGGATTTCTTTTAACCAAAAAATGTATTATATATTATCGGAGCTATCAATAATGTTATCAGGTTTATCGGGATGACATCATAATTGCTGATATCGGCCCGATAATTATCATGCATCCCTAATTTCTACCACTAAGAACAAGCCCGGATCACCATCAGATCCTCCTCACCGCTCGGTAAGGACTGGAGCGCTTTCAAAACACCAGGCCACAGCAACAGCAAGCAAGCTGGCACTAACGTTACTAGGTCAACAACGTGTGTGTCTGTGTGCCCGTCTGCCAGTTCTTCAAGCCAGTGGCCATCAGGCTCCACAACCGGGGGCACGGACTGCTGCCAGCAGCTGGAGAACTAACGGCTGCAGAACTTGAGGAACCATTAGGAATGTCTGACTCTTAACCACTAAACCCTGCATGGACTATAACTCATTATGATCTGCACCTTTGTGTATACCGTTTACTTTTAGTCATATTTTATATTGCCTATATTTATTGTAAGTTATATTATGACCAATAGGGTATTCAGACTCATGCAACTCTGCGGTTTATTTTATTAAAATTGTATATTCAGATTACATTTGTTTATTGCTTATATGTATTGCTCTCCTATTACCCTGACCATACCTGTACCCCCTGCTGCTATGACGACTGAATCTCCCCAAGGCCTAAAAAAAATAATGGTTTGTTTCCGGTTGCCGACCGACCCTGCCGATTTAGGTGCGACCCAATATATTTTATGAGTTTAAAAAATAAATAAATAAAAAAAACTTTTTTTTAATAAAGTTTCGTAGAAATCTTAGTCAAACCTTTAGTATTATGGATATTAAACATGCTGGCAGAGTACAAGCATCCATGTTGTTGTGAACATTTTTATTAAATAAAGAAATTCCCTATCCATAGTCGCCGTGGGAACGAATAAAATAAAAAATTAAATAAAATAAATTCCCTACCTACCCATGGCCTTAACTGACAACCAACAGGAAACAAACAATATTTTTTGTTATGCCCAAGGGGATCAATAAAGGAATATCCTGCCCGTGCCCAGTCTAGAGGATAGAATGTTTTCCCCTCTGCATGGGCGAGACGTGTTTGCTGCTATCTCCTCCATCCCAATTGATTGATTGAAAACTTGAATTAACAGATTTCAGAATGGGTAGAGTACAGTACAACTCAATACACACAATTGTTAACACAATGGCGCCCAAGGACGTATATCTCCATGTTTCGATTCCACCCGTTGTGGACAGAGGCACGGATAAATCTGTGGCAAGTTGTTATTGCTTTTATTCCATTTTAATAACCTATTCAAGGTCGCCGAGCGGCACTGCAGATCTACCCTACTCTATGAATTCGAGAAGGTGCAATACCGGCCAGATCATCTTAGGGGCGCTATCGCGATAATGCAGTGTTCCCTGTGGCCGAACGGTGGACTCTTTTTTTTTAAGTTTCCAGTAGCAGGATTCTGGATGTGTAGCATAGTAGCTTGGATTACGTTTTGCATCGCAGATTTCACCATGCAATAAAGGGGATTTATCATCAGCCAATGGACATATCGATCTACCAGATGGCGATCGATAACGGGGAAATGCTCGGGCGATCCCACCGGACCACGGTAAGATCTTTTTCACGTAAAGTACATCCCGATCGGGCCTTGTTTTGATAGCCAACTAGGCGTTCGGCCTATGTGGCTAATGCGGTTATTGGTAATCGATAATTAGAAACGACGTCCCCTGCCCCCCCCTTTCATGCATACATGCGTGAGGATCGTACCGATCATATGCAGTTTGAGTTTTAACTGGAGCGTATCTATAACCGAAATGCCATTGGATTTAACGTTATTAGCCATTAGCCCTGTATCTCGGCTTCCAGGAAATATACTAGACCCAAATCCGGTATAACGCTTATATTCACGGCGCTATAAAATGAGAACCTATTGATGAATTTTTTTTTCTTTAAGCCATTTTGAAGGGACGGTTTATGGACTCAATTGACAATGAGAATGGACAGATAGCAATACTATAAAGTATAGATTTATCTGTACAAACAGCCCCACGTTTGTTTACATTCCCCGGTCCTCTTGAGAATAATTAGACTCATCCCAATGGTCCCGAATGTGTTAAGGGGATTCAGACCAGAGAAAGACTTTCGTCTTGTTTACATCAGGGTCCCCCATTTTCAATTCATAATGACATATACAGATATAATAATCTAATCAATCATCTAATCTAATCATGACATAGTACTGTTACATTTGTGACATACAAGATATGCAAATATACAGTAAATATACAGTACTGTTAAACAGATCCTAACAGTAAATATATACATACGAGGGGGAGGGAACTGTACATTAGGAGGGGGTGGGTGGGTGGGAGGGCGGTTCAGACATTTACAGGGGCCAGGTTCGAATTGCAGCCTCCCATAGGTGCTCGAGAGCGGTTTTGAAGGTGGGTACTGGGTAGTGATTAGGGGTGGACGGTATAAACGGTATACGGTATGGATTTTGACTATACCTTCATACCTTGTGACCGGTAGACTAGAGCAGCTAGTCACAGCAGTAGCAATGACGTTAACGTTACTCGACGATTCACTCGACGTTTGCAGTGGTCGTTGCAGTGTTTAATTGTACTGAGTTTTTCTCCACTTGCTCACGGACCTTGTCATATAGTTTGGGCATTTCAATTTGGTTAAGGAGGCTGAGAGGAGACTTGCTTTAGCGCAGCAACGGGCTAACATTAGCCGCTATGCTAACGTTCTTACGTGACTGTGCGGCACCAGTTTCATTAGTGAGGAAAGGGAGGTTATAGTGACAAGGCTTGACAACAGAGGTTCAAAGATAACTTCGCATTTATTGGCTATTCGTTTCTTTATATCGCTTTATCCATCGGGCTGATCTCGTTTCCAACTCTGTGTGTTGACATTGACATCCTGGTGTGACATCAACTACAGCAACTTAGGACGCTCAAACCTCAAACGTAAACCTATTGCATCGCGCTCTCTCTCTACGTTGTCAAACACTAAAGTTAAGTTATGTTGGAGTTTTATTGTGTTTGCGTTGTTTGAGGGAAAGAAACCTCGTGTCCTGCAGTAGTTTTTATTTTCACTTTGTGCTGCTTGATTTGATTGTATTTCATGAAAAGTGTTTTTCAGATATGGAAGTAACTTGGAAAAAGGTTTTGCTTTTTTCTATTGCAGTTTTGCACAATAAATGTTCTTAAAATACCTCTGTACTATGTGAAATATGTCCTAGTAATACAAGAGTACAGTAATAGCTGCCAGATCTTTACCACTTCAGAAGCATTTATATAGACATTTTTAGGGTGGCTAAGTGGCGCAAGGCGCTCGCCACTAACGCAGGAGATGCTGGGTTCGAGCCCAGCTCTCGGTGTTGCTTCCGGCTTGGCTGGTCGTTCATACTAATACAATTGGCAGTATTAGGGGGTGGGAAAGCCGGTGGGTGGGGATCGGACGTTGTGGACAGCGACTCCTACAGGTCGGTTGGTGCGCCTGCCCTGTACCAGCGTTTCCGTTAGAACATATTCGTGCCGGTCTGGGTGTCCTGCAAGATTTCTATCACCGGACATATTCGAGATATTCCGGTCAGAGTTTTAAACAGCAGTCTATTATAATCACATTTTTATGAGCTAACGAATTCCGTTATAATTGGACATGTGTATTAATTACATCAAGCGAAGAATGAGAAATTGATTTGCAGAATCAAATTACGACTCTCGCCTCTCAAGTTAGTGCGATACGCTACCAGCATCAAGCTCCCGCCCCGCAGGCTTGCGCTGCAGCAGCTGTCGCACGCACCCCCAAATGAATCTCGAGTCGACATCGCTTCACCTCGTTGTATCAGACACGTCACACTCACATATCATAATGTTCAACTTCACACACAGCAAACTGTAGTTGATCATCACATTGCCTCGTTTGCTAGCTCGTCGCCACATGCAGAGAGGACGAGCCACATCCCACATGCGTGTAACGCATTTGTTAATTTCATTATAGGTTATAGCCTACATTTAGTTATAATCAATAATATGCATTACTATGTGACACGGCAGTCAACCAACAGTTGTATGATTAAAAATGTCAACACTCACTCACCCCGTCTCTCGTTGTGCCTAACTATCCGTTTTGTACCTGCGACGGCTGCGAGAACAGCGACTTTAGTTGCTGGTTCGACTTTAATAGATCCCCATTGGAACAGGCGAGGCTCGCAACGGTAGCAGCAGACTGGGGATGCTCTTTGTGGTTCAATCAATAAATTAATAGTAAAAGTACGCTCGACATTTTTGTTTCTTTTCCGCGGGAGCCACCACGGCATCAGCGTCAGCGGTCTCTGTGTCTTCTGAACTGACTTCAAGTTCAGAAGACTCATCTTCGTTGTCATTATTAGACCTGCTTGTGCTTGGTTTCATGAAATATTTACTAAGCTTAGCTTGTTTCGCCATCTCTCTCTCTTACTCGTATACCTGTTTGTCGTTATTATGGTGGCCAGAGCGTGCAGGCTCAAAAAAAAAGAAAAATAAGTTTCACATCTGAGCGGCGCCATCCTATCAGAGTGAAGCAACAATTAAACTGAAAATGGAATTATTGTTTCGTTCATCGCATAGGCTATTTAATTTTAGCCGATTTTAATACAATTCAAATAATAAAATTGTGCTTAGAGGAATTATTTTCACCGGACATTAAGACCGGAGAGATTTAAATATTCGGACTTCAACATATTTTGTCGGTCAAATACCGGTAATTACCGGCTAACGGAAACGCTGGCCTGTACAGCAGAATCAGGAAGCAACGGGGGCAGCGTGAGCCTCCCACGCGTTACTCCTCGCCACTGAGAGGTCGTGCTGTGCTGGTGAAAAGATGCGACAGCTGCCTCCTCGTGTACCGGAGGGGACACGTGATGCAAGGCTTCATCCACAATGCAGCCGACCAGTGGGAGGCATGGTCTAACAACGTTCGAGACAGGGGAGAGTAGAATTGGATAATACGAAATTGGGATGGGAGAAAATTAGAAAATGGGGAGAAAAGGTGGATAAAAAAATATAGACATTTTAAGATTAATTAATATACTGTGATATACCGTTACCGTCTGTGCTTCAAATTATACCGTGATATACATTTTAGACCATACCGTCCAGCCCTAGTAGTGATTCACATTTTTTTACGGCTGTGGGTAGGGCGTTCCACATTGATGTGGCATAATTGCGGAACGTGTTTAGTCCCTTGTTTGAGCCGAATCTGGGTTGGACATGATTTGTGGAACTCCATTATTTACAACAGACAATGCTAGTGGACAATGCTAGCAATTATGTCAGTTACGTCTTGTGTCTCTTCCATTCAATTAATAGGGCCAACAGTTTGGTCTACCCGTTTTTAAATACTGGATCAACAGAGCTGTCTTTTCAAAAAAAATAGGTAGAATGGTGGACCTAATTGTAACAATTTAATTGTAATTGTTGACAATACTTTGTGTGAATAATATATTGTAAATGTAGGCTGGACAAATGCAAACCTGTCCTAATATGAATGCATATTTATTTACTACAGATACAAGGGTTCTTTCAAAGTGGCAACATATCGAACTCATCATAGATCTAGCCTCTTTATTTTGCTCTCAAAGTCAGGGGTTGTACACCTTTTCCAAGGCAAAATGCAAGCACTTTTCAAGCATTTTCAAGGTGCATTTTCAAGATTTTCCAGCATCTTATGCGGCTGTGGTAAATTAAATATTTACTCAAAATGATTATTTCACTTCTTCCATCACATTAAATCAGATGTTATTGTGCTAAACAACCAAAATTATGTAGACTTGGCATCATATATAACCTGGCTGAGCCGATCTGTTATGCAGTAACGTACTGTATATCTGTATGTCATAAATGTCATGATGAATTGAACATGGGGGACCCTGATGTAAACAAGACGAAAGTCTTTCTCTGGTCTGCATCCCCTTAACAATTGTGTGTATTGAGCCGTACTGTATTGTACCCATTCTGCAATCTGTTAATAAAGTTTTCAATCAATCAATCAATTAATCAACTCCACTGCAAGCTACTCCACTGGTTGCTCTGGCTCTCACTACACTGCTGGTTGTTGATGTGGATGTAGCTGTGCTGCTGGATGCATTGCTTGTCTGCTGGAAATAATCCACTAATGCAGGACCTGGATTTAGACGTGCTTTCATCAGAATTTGATGCTTCTTCCCTAAATAAAAAGGAGCAGCATGTTATAAATAAAACAAAGTGTTTTATTAATTTAATCTCACTGGTTGCACTTAACTTTAAGAGTGTTTATTGTTTAATGTTGACATCTAATGCCTATGAATTTTAGAGCCTAATGATGGCCTGGAATGAACTAACTACCTTAACATTATTATCCATGTAATTAACTGTAAAGTTCACGTTAGCTGTTAGATTGCATATTCCATAAATAAACATGCTAAAATTGGCCTGGCTCGTCACGTTTGATTGAAAACGTTATTAACAGATTGCAGAATGGGTACAATACAGTACGGCTCAATACACACAATTGTTAAATGGATGCAGACCAGAGAAAGACTTTCGTCTTGTTTACATCAGGGTCCCCCATTTTCAATTCATCATAACATACACGACATACAGGTAGACAGTACGTTACTGCGTTCCAACCTACAACTGCTCCACACCAGTTTCCGTAAATGTTCCGTTATAAAAATAAAATACCATTTCAATACACAACAAGTTTTCGTGTTTTGAAATACATGAAAGGAAATTAGCTAACATTGATTTGCCTGACGTTAAGCTATGCTACATGCTACAACACTGCGGTGAAAAACAGAGTCCGGTAAACACGAGTTTGTAATTCCAATAGTGTATTCTGCCTGTTACTTGACTATTTCGATTATTGAAGTGGTATTTTTATAACAAACATTTACGGAGACAGGTGGCGAGCCAGGCCGATACACGTTAATAACACCCATGGCTCAGTGGCTCACCTTTCAACGTGGCTCGAACGTGCAGACTCCCACATGGTAAAAATCCTTTCTGCATATTTTGCACACGGCTACTCGAGGATGTTCTCCTCTTTTTAACCATGAATTATATTTGATATCTCCGAACCAGAGCTCATTAAAACGGCAGTCTCCCGGCATTTTGACCACACACACGCGCGCTGTTCTCAGATGGCAGTGGCACAGGTAAAAACACTACGGGTCGAGCCGAGCCACATTTCATTTTGCGTGAAAGGCGAAAGCAAAAATAGGCTCGCGAGTCGCTCCGACTTATTTTATTTCTTTGTCTAAAAACCAAACTATTCAGTCAGATAGCGATTTATTATTAAAGTATAAAGTGCAATTACAATTTCAATAACCTTCCAGCACTTTATACACAATTCAAGCACATTTAAAACCTTGAAAACAGCACATTGAAATACAAGCATTTTCAAGGATTTCCAGCACCCGTACGAACCCTGCAAAGTGCACCAGATTGATGCATTTAACTTTAAAATGTAAAAAAAAATAAGTTACGGGGGGCATGCCCCGGGACCCCCCTAGAGGCACAGCACCGCTGCTGAATTTTTTTTTCAGGGGAAACACTGAAGACACAGATCATTACCGATCTGGAGGAGCGGTATAGTGAGGAAAAGAGGGTGTTCATGCTGCTGAACAAAGCTAGATACTTGGATCCACACTTCCATCGAAGAAGGGAACATAAACAGGAGGTGGCCTTACTGGAGGAGATGAAACAAGTGAACAGAAGCAGGAGGTGCATATGGCCTTACTGGAGGAGATGAAACAAGTGAACAGAAGCAGGAGGTGCAGATGGCCTTACTGGAGGAGATGAAACAAGTGAACAGAAGCAGGAGGTGCAGATGGCCTTACTGGAGGAGATGAAACAAGTGAACAGAAGCAGGAGGTGCAGATGGCCTTACTGGAGGAGATGAAACAAGTGAATAGAAGCAGGAGGTGCAGGTGGCCTTACTGGAGGCCAACCTCATCCTAGAATGAATGAATGAAAACTTTATTTACCAGATTGCAGAATGGGTACAATACAGTACGGCTCAATAGAAGCATTAGCATAGCCTCTCAAGTAAAGCCGACACAGTGGCTGAAACGCTCAACAGAGATGTTCGGTCATTATGATTAACGAGCTGAATAAACGCAAATTTCTCTCTATACACAGAGTCGCACCAGTTTCTGACCTAACGTCACATATGCTCACAAACTCAGTAGTAATAGTAACATTAGCATTCGCTTAGCATTAGCATAGCAGCTTAGCGTGTTAGCTGCTCCAGCTACCTCTGGTCAAGGCCCAGTCTGGTGGAAAAGTGGCAGAAACGCCCAACAGATCAGATGTGCGGTCAGTAGATTAATACAAGCAGATGTTACTGTAACAAAACGGAGAGGTCGACGTGAACCTACCTTTGTTTCCCTTCTCCTGTGTTGTTCTGAACGTGGTAGAGTCCAGCAGCGTTCTGCTAACAACACGAGGTGGTTCTTCTGCAGGGAGTCCGACACAACAACACCGCTCATGTAACCTACTGGTTAGAAGTAGCCGGACTTCGGGCTCATTCCCTCTGGAAGGTGGTGACAGTAAACCAGGAGACAGTTTCTTTGGGTTTGCAGGTTTTAGTTAGTCTGTTCTTTACACGATCTCTATATTCTAGATCTGTTCAGAATCACAAGTTAGCATTAGCCCATTAGCAACATACAACGAGGTGAAGAAGCTACACAAAGCCTGACGTCATTTCCGCTGGGCGGGGACTTCCTCAATGCGCTCCTTGGACCAACTCTAACTTTGCCAGCAGATGGCGCTCGAAGTGCAGTAAGTGTAAAAAGACGTGCAGTCAATGGGAGGTTTACACAAAAACACTGACTAACTAAAGTCATTTTTGGAGGATATGCTTTATTCTCTCTAAACAGACACACTGACTCTCACAACAAACGTCCTAGATCAGATTAGATTCAGATTTATTATCATCATACCACACAAATTCAGTAGAATGAAAATAAGTTCTAACCAGAGTGCATGTAACAGATAAAGTATATATGTGACCAGGTATGGACTTCAGGGTCATGTTGAGGGATCTTCATTTTTTTTTTTTTACATATTATGAAAGTACAGATTCATACCTTCAAAATAAGCCATCACTTGAACATTTTGGTGGGATACTTTGCAAGCTACTTCCTATGATTCATGGTGATTATCACAAAACGTATTCAGAGATAATAACCTTCAAGAGACGAGCAGGCTATTCTGTGACAATAGTGAAACAACTACAACACTACCCAGAAGTCATTGTAATCCATGGCCCCCCTCTTTCTAGGGCAATTAACACCTGGCAGCTTTCCAGTCTGAGGCTCTTTGTTATTACAATGAGTCTGGTGACTGGTAGTGGTAGTGAAAGGGACCCTGATAATAAACAAGAGATTAATCAAGTTTCAAGATTTTATTAGCATTTAAAATAACACGATATAAAAATAGACATGCTAAAGTCAATGTTCAATGTTCTGATGGCCTCTCCAGAAGCATTTAGATGTAAATACATGTAGTGTGGTAGTGAAAGGGTTAACCTTCTGTAGTGTGGTAGTGAAAGGTTAACCTTCTGTAGTGTGGTAGTGAAAGGGTTAACCTTCTGTAGTGTGGTAGTGAAAGGTTAACCTTCTGTTGTGTGGTAGTGAAAGGGTTAACCTTCTGTAGTGTGGTAGTGAAAGGTTAACCGTCTGTTGTGTGGTAGTGAAAGGGTTAACCTTCTGTAGTGTGGTAGTGAAAGGTTAACCTTCTGTAGTGTGGTAGTGAAAGGTTAACCTTCTGTGGTGTTGTAGTGAAAGGTTAACCTTCTGTAGTGTGGTAGTGAAAGGGTTAACCTTCTGTAGTGTGGTAGTGAAAGGTTAACCTTCTGTAGTGTGGTAGTGAAAGGGTTAACCTTCTGTAGTGTGGTAGTGAAAGGTTAACCTTCTGTAGTGTGGTAGTGAAAGGTTAACCTTCTGTGGTGTTGTAGTGAAAGGTTAACCTTCTGTAGTGTGGTAGTGAAAGGTTAACCTTCTGTAGTGTGGTAGTGAAAGGTTAACCTTCTGTGGTGTTGTAGTGAAAGGTTAACCTTCTGTTGTGTGGTAGTGAAAGGGTTAACCATCTGTAGTGTGGTAGTGAAAGGTTAACCTTCTGTAGTGTGGTAGTGAAAGGTTAACCTTCTGTAGTGTGGTAGTGAAAGGGTTAACCTTCTGTAGTGTGGTAGTGAAAGGTTAACCTTCTGTAGTGTGGTAGTGAAAGGTTAACCTTCTGTAGTGTTGTAGTGAAAGGTTAACCTTCTGTAGTGTGGTAGTGAAAGGTTAACCTTCTGTAGTGTGGTAGTGAAAGGTTAACCTTCTGTGGTGTTGTAGTGAAAGGTTAACCTTCTGTAGTGTGGTAGTGAAAGGTTAACCTTCTGTAGTGTGGTAGTGAAAGGTTAACCTTCTGTGGTGTTGTAGTGAAAGGTTAACCTTCTGTTGTGTGGTAGTGAAAGGGTTAACCTTCTGTAGTGTGGTAGTGAAAGGTTAACCTTCTGTAGTGTGGTAGTGAAAGGGTTAACCTTCTGTAGTGTGGTAGTGAAAGGTTAACCTTCTGTAGTGTGGTAGTGACGGATAAAAAAACGGATAAATAGTTTTTTTTACCATATTTCTACACATTTCGCTGCCACATTACAAATTATGAAATCTCGACGAAATACCTCTGAATACCTCTGAAAAAAAAATTTAAGATTCAATGACTAATTCGGCCAGAAACGGCTTTGAGGCGAAGCGTTACTAAGCGCTTCTGTGTGTGGCAGTGAAAGGGTTACAACATCTCTCTTGCGTGCTGCAACAGCAGCAGCTCTTCAGCGTTCAGATTTTTATTCTGCACAAAGAAATCCGCGGTACTAAGCGCTTCTGTGTGTGGCAGTGAAAGGGTTACAACATCTCTCTTGCGTGCTGCAACAGCAGCAGCTCTTCAGCGTTCAGATTTTTATTCTGCACAAAGAAATCCGCGGTACTAAGCGCTTCTGTGTGTGGCAGTGAAAGGGTTACAACATCTCTCTTGCGTGCTGCAACAGCAGCAGCTCTTCAGCGTTCAGATTTTTATTCTGCACAAAGAAATCCGCGGTACTAAGCGCTTCTGTGTGTGGCAGTGAAAGGGTTACAACATCTCTCTTGCGTGCTGCAACAGCAGCAGCTCTTCAGCGTTCAGATTTTTATTCTGCACAAAGAAATCCGCGGTACTAAGCGCTTCTGTGTGTGGCAGTGAAAGGGTTACAACATCTCTCCAGCAGTCCAGCCTCGCGCTGCAGCTGCTGAGCACCAAGCCGCGCGATTGTACCATTTGTAACGTTGACACATCCAAGCTTTCAACAGTGTTATTTAGATGTATTTACCCATTAGGTTGGAAAAAATGCACCCTAACGAAATTCGTTCGCTCATAAAATTCTAACTGTGTTTTAATGGTTTTTAATTAAGTTAAAACATACGTTTTATAAGGGTCAAGGCCTATTTTTTTTTAATCTTTTTTTTAGACACTGCGTTACATTGCTTATAACTTATAACATTAAGATAGTGTATTAATAGTGTGTTATTCTCTCTCTGAGAAAGGAAAGCTAAATAATGATGTCTGTGTGTTAACACCTATTAAGTACAGTACTTGGCCCCTGTGGACAGGCCCAAGCCCGCTCGTGTAGTTTTTTATCCTCAATTGAAAGAAAAATTTTGGAACTATTATAGCAATAATTACCTCATTTACAAGTTGTATTTAAGTTTGCAACTAAGGGCAAATAATGGAACAGATTAATGACAATTCAAATATGTAAAAAAAATCTAGATTTCGATTTTTGGGATTTTCTGGACAGCAAGACATTAAGTCATTTCAGAGCACCTCCCCCTTTGCGGATCAAATCGGGTTTGGTCACGGCGAGTCACATATACAGTGTGTACAGTGTACAGAATTGTATACAGGTATATATGCAGATATATCCATATGTGACGGATTATACTGGGTCTGCGTTGTGTTTGATGTTAAATGAGAATGTCCCGAGGGGGAGTCGAACAGGGGGCTCCCGCGTCCGCGGGCGACGACACAGGCCGCTGCACTAAGAAGTGAATTCACTCCTAACTACCGTACCTATGCGTCTGTTAACCCTGTTATGGGGAAGTGAGTTTAATTTACCAGTCCGCACTGCCACAGTCACTCGTCAACACACCTGTTTCCGTGACTGTGGACATACCCACGGGCTTCCCCGTTACACTCACCTCCCTAAACTCACGCCCCTCAGGACATCCGGGTCACTGGGCACCACTGTGACGGATTATACTGGGTCTGCGTTGTGTTTGATGTTAAATGAGAATGTCCCGAGGGGGAGTCGAACAGGGGGCTCCCGCGTCCGCGGGCGACGACACAGGCCGCTGCACTAAGAAGTGAATTCACTCCTAACTACCGTACCTATGCGTCTGTTAACCCTGTTATGGGTAAGTGAGTTTAATTTACCAGTCCGCACTGCCACAGTCACTCGTCAACACACCTGTTTCCGTGACTGTGGACATACCCACGGGCTTCCCCGTTACACATACTGATATAGATAAATTTATACGGTATACAGTGTTGCAGTCTCTGGCCAGAGGTCCCACCTCTTCTCTGCCAGCGGGATCGACTGCAGAGAAACAGGTGGGGGACCCTGATGTAAACAAGACGGAAGTATTTTTCTGGTCTGCATCCCCTTAACAATTTTTTGTATTGAGCCGTACCCTGTATTGTACCCATTCTGCAATCTGATAAAGCTTTCAATCAATCAATCAATCAATCAATCAAACATGCAGGAGCTCCACAGCAGTCTGGAGCTGATGGACAAACGTCAACATAAGATCCCCTCCTGACACCACTGCTGCTACTACTGCCCTCTCCTCCTGCCTCCTGAAATACAAATCTGGATGAATCACAACCTTCTCCAACTCAACAATCTGGAATGCCCTCCCCAGCCAACTGGAACAATCTACCTGTCCACATCCGTTCAACATCATCTTTTAAATTGTTTAAAAATATGTTGTCCTCTCACGGTGAGACTATCTGCTTATGCTTTGGACCTCAATAGAATAATATGAGATAGATTAACCATTGCTGGTGTTGCAGTTCATGTTCTTGTCGTTGTGTTGTTGTTGTTGACATACTGTTGTATGTTTTTTTATCTTTGGATTCTTTTATTTTCTTGGCTGGCGTTGCTTACTCTGTTGTTTTGTTGCTTTTGTTTCTGTTTTGTTTTGTCTAGTTTTTTTAATTTAAATTTTTTTATTTGTTGTTTGGTGTTTTTGTTATAAAGATTGTCAAATAACTCCGTATTGTCTTTGCGGACCCCCTAGAAAACGAGATGGTTTCATCTCAAGGGGTTATTCCCAATAAAGACATTTCAAACTAACAGTACTAAAACTGAAATCCTTCTAATAGGCCCACCTCACCTTCTCCGTAAAAACCCTGACTGCTCCATAGCCATCAACAACCACTCTGTCCTCCCCTCCCCCATAGTGAACAACTCAGGTGTTCTATTTGACCCCAAACTATCCAAGATAATGTTACTTAAAGAAGCCCCGTCCGTAGAAACATTTAAGTCCCACCTCAAAACCCACCTGTTCAATTTTTGTACCTTTATTTAACCAGGCAAATCAATTAAGAACAAATTCGTATTTACAATGATGGCCTGACAAGCGACAACGCCTCTTGAAGGGAGGGGGCCGGGGGGGATGAAAAGGAATTCAGGATTAAACATTTCCGACATACAATATGTTATTACAATATAAATATACATACAACAAGTAATATAGCAGTGAGAGGGGCACCATGACAGACAGGGGGGGGGGTGTTACTGGCTTGAGAAACAGTTGCAGGAATCAGTGAGAATGTTCATCAGAGAGTGCTTGAATGTTGACTATAGGCATAAAGGTGACCAGTTTGAGAGATCTCTGTAGGTTGTTCCAGTCCCTGGCAGCAGCAGCCCTGAATGACGTTTGACCGAGTGCAGTGTATGTTTTCTGAATCTTTAGGAGAATGTGTTGAGCAGAAAGAGTGTTGTAAGTGGCAGATGTAATTTGCAACAGGTGACATAGGTAAGGGGGGGGGGGGACAACCCAAGGAGGGTTTTGTAAATGAGCATGAACCAGTGCATATTGCGACGAGTGTGCAGGGATGGCCAGTTGACGGAGGAGTAAAGGGAGCAGTGGTGAGTGTTGAAAGGGGCACTGGTGGCAAACCGGATAGCAGAGTGGTAGAGGACATCAAGTTTGTGGAGTGAGGTCTTACATGCAGATCTGTAGACTATGATCAAGCATGGGGAGTATTGTCATTTGAATCAAACTTGCATACCCTCACTCCTGACCCTCCAACCCCTGCATCACTTACATTTTCACATCTGTACACACATATTAGTATTATTATTATTTTCTATTATTATTATTTTTTTAATTGTCTCTGTCTCGTTTCTAAGCTGTCTCCCTTTCTCTGTAGTGTCACCACCATGTTGTCATTGTAAAGGTCCATGTACTGTGTCTGTCCATGTACTGTAATGCAATGTCTGTAAAGTGCTTTGAGATACCTCATGTAAGGTGCTATATAAAATACATTTATTATTATTATTATCTTGGAGGTGGAGCGTGTCCAGCCTCTGTGGCCATCCAGTCTCCTACAAACTGGAGAAAGAGGGAGAGAGATTTGCCCTGACAGGCGTTCCACTCTTTTTGAGAAAAGGTTTTCCAGGACTTTTCCAGGACTTTTTCTTGACAATTCAGGACAGCACTTGCTCACAACCGGTCATATAATTTACCAGTAGGCCAAATGTATTCCTCCTTTTTTAATTATGCAGGGTTCCTGATGAAGTGTCTCATGTTCATTACAAGTACCTGCTACACCAATCACAAAATGTACGTTTTGTAGTCATTACATCAGGATTTTACAGCACTTTAAATAATAAGACAATAAGCATGTGCTTGTCAAATACCATGTTAGGCCAAAACAAAGGGAACGTGGGCCAAACTTGGCCCGCAGGCCCAAAATTGGGTGGTACTGCTATAATCCTACCAACAGTTGAGTTTCAATCAAAATGCACATCTAGGGACTAAAATACAATTGTACATTTCCAGGACAACATCATCTTTTTTCCAGCATATTTGGTAATTTCCCAGGTTTTCCATGACTGGAAATCTAGTCTCTGGATTTCCAGGTTTTCCAGGACGAGTGGGAACCCTGCCTGACCCTGGACACTAAAGACTTCTGGTATAGTGTACCTGCCCACTCACTTTATCTTATTATTTAATATAGTCTTTGCTATTTATTTTGTATGTTTACTGTATGCAGGAGGGGAACAGCTCCCTCCTACCTCCGGTCAATCATCTCTAATTACACACCCCCAAGACCCCTACACTCTACATCTTCTGGCCGCCTCAGACCCACTCCCACCTGAGCTCCAGGGGGGTCATCAAAGAGAAGCAGGCTATTCTCAGTCCTCACTCCACAATGATGGAACAAACTTCCCACCAGTCAGGACTGACAAAACCCGCCCAATTTTCCGCCGCCGCCACACTTCTTCAATCAATATCTGAAATGTATATATATATTTTTTATTACTTACTAACCTTTGTACCATCTTACTATCATGCACTTTGCTACAAAGTAATCTACCTTGCCTATATTACTACCTACTATGCGAATCTGTCTATACTACTATGCACCCAAGACTGTAGCACCCAAGTTCAACCCTGTTTGAGGAACAATGTTACTTAGCTGCCAGAGTTGTACCCTTCCTGCTGACTTGCTGTACACAACTTGTGAGTCACTTTGGATAAAAGCGTCAGCTAAATGACTATGTAATTGTAATGTAAACAACTGTAGTAACAATTTATGTTCATATGGCCAATAGATTTGATATTATAGTGTATTTTTGATTGATTAGTAATAGTTATTTCAACAGTATTATAGCATTATTCAGAATGGCTAGCTGACCACAGTTTGGCTTGACCTTGGCAAACCTGATAGAAGAGAGACACGCACGCGCGCACACACACACCACACACACACAAACACACTCTCTCATGTGACATTTCAGTGACCACTGTCTAAACTAACAAGACAGGCTGGTTAGGTTAAGGCTCGAGGCAGAGATGTGTTTCTGCACTGTCACAATGGAGGTGGTTTTAAAACATGCTGGGACAACTGCCTGGGATAGTGACAGGTTGAATAGTGTCAGTTAAGACCCCGGACAGTTGCTCAGCGCACCTCCTGAGCACACTGCCAGCTCAGCTCCCTTACGTGCATTAGTCCTGCTCAGTGCCGTACACACGTCAGTGGGGGAGAGAGAGAGGGTTGGAGGTTGGCAGGGAGGGCAGCCTTGGTGGGCGCCTCCTGGTTGTCTCTGTCAAATCAGGCATAAAAGTAATTGAGCTCATCAGGGAGGGAGGAGTCAGTGGTTGGGGGAGAGTTGTTGGTGGATTTGCAATCCATGATGGCCTGGATGCCCTGCCACATGCATCGGGGGGCGGAGTTGTTGACGTGCTCTTCAACCCTTAGCTTGTGGCTGTGCTTGGTCTGCTTGATTCCCTTATACAGGTTAGCCCTGGCTGCACAGTAGGCCTCCTCGTCACCATATCTAAAAGCAGTGTCACGTGCCTTTAGTAGTGAACGGACCTCTTTGTTCATCCACGGCTTCTGATTGGGGAATGTAGTGATATTTTTAATGGTGGCGACACTATCGATATTTTAATTGATGTGGTCAACAACGGAGGAGGTATAGGAGTCGATGTCCGTGTGGGAGTCCAGGGTGTCCTGAGTGGCAAACATACTCCAGTCCCTGTGGGAGTCCAGGGTGTCCTGAGTGGCAAACATACTCCAGTCCCTGTGGGAGTCCAGGGCGGCCTGAGTGGCAAACATTACTCCAGTCTGTGTGGGAGTCCAGGGGGGCCTGAGTGGCAACATTACTCCAGTCCCTGTGGGAGTCCAGGGGGGCCTGAGTGGAAAATATACTCCATTCCGTGTGTTGGAACAGCTTCTGCAGCTCAGAGTCTGTCCTCTCAGACCATACTATGACTGTTCTGACTGAGGGCTTCACACGTTTGATGAGTGGGGTGTACTTTGGGAGCATCAACAAAGAGAGGTGGTCAGATGGTCCCAGGTGGAGGAGGGGCATAGATTTGTATGCATCAGCCTATTGGTGTGACATGGTCTACTGTCCTGTCTCCTCAAATGTTTTATAGTTTTTTCCTCCACAGATATGGTCCTGGCAGTCCAAAATGTGATTGAATGATGAGTAATTGAAATCCCATTACTCATGTAAACATAATCATGCAGATCTGTGCCACAAGAAGTGAGATGGAAAAACGGCGTTCGACTTCTCTGAAGGAAAAACTGAAGCACATCACTCGCTCCTCTAGTTAAACTTTATTAAGAGTTTCCTGTTAAAGACGGAAATGACTAGTGCTGTTTTTTATTATTATTATTATTATTATTATTATTAGTAGTAGTAGTATTATATATATATTTCAATTATCTTATTATTATAATTTATTTGACCTGTAGCCCTTTATTTAGTTTTTAACTATAGGAACAAGTGATGGGTGCTGTTAGTGCTGGTTTTTAACTCCCATCCACTTTATCTTCCCAGTCTAGGGACCGGAGGTTGGCTGGAAACCTGGAGGCGGCCAGAAAGCACGGCTCCACCGCCCGCCGCCTCAACACCGCCGCCCTGACGGGTTCATCATCATCATCATCATCATCATCATCATCATCGTCAAAATATCACTGTTGTGGACGCTCTGAGTGTGTTGTCTCACCGCAATATATAAAGCAATATATATATATATATATGTGTTAACTTTATGCCTGAAAAGGAGTAGGAAGAAGTATAAACATATTTAATCCTACCCTTTCTCTACTACTAAGTGATTGTAGATATACATCATTCTAAGTCTAAATGCATACATAGATAGATATCTACACATACATGTACTGTTCTTTATACATTTAAATATATGTACCCACAATATTAAAGTCAATAAATAAATAATAATCTATGTAAACACCTGGTGATTGTCGAAGCCCTTCTTCATCCCGGTACCTGGTGAGAATCCTGTCCTTATAGCTCTTTTTAAACTGGTTCATGTTTGTACCTACTGGTGACAATCATGTCGTCAGCTCTTTTTTAAACTGGTTCATGTTTGTACCTACTGGTGAGAATCATGTCGTCAGCTCTTTTTAAACTGGTTCATGTTTGTACCTACTGGTGACAATCATGTCCTTATAGCTCTTTTTAAACTGGCTACCATTAGAGTTAATGGGGGGAAGCTCAGAGAGAGAGGTGCTGTGCTAGCTTAACGGGAGGAACACTGCATTGGAGTGGATGAAGTGATAACACTTGGTACGTGTGGAGAGAGAGATACTATGATCTAGAGTGAACAGAGAGATACTATGATCTAGAGCAGTGGTCACCAACCTTTTTAAGCCCAAGATCACTTTTTTTGGGTGAAGGCAAGATCTACCTATTGAAGCGTTGAGAGAAAAAGACAGCCAAGATTGTACTTTAAACTAAATGACTTTTATTTGCCTGTATTCTAATTACATGCAATGCTTTGGTCCAACATTAAAACGTCAAAGTAGAACTATTATGTACTTTCTCAGTCAGTGCTAAGTGCAGTCATGTTACGGACGGTGTCCTTATGTGTATATATATGGGAGTAATGTATGTAATCTGTTGTGTATATAGGCATGTTTTGTTTGTTGTTGTCTTGTCTCCCTCTTGTATCTACATATCCCCAGGTTCCCAGTTGCAGCAGCACCTGGTCAATCAGAAACTCACCCCGGTGCAGCGGCAGCTGAGACTCGTTCTGCAATCAACATCCACTCTCCCTTCATAATACCCTTTGTGTTTCAGTGTTAGTTGGCTCCCTGGTTCGTTTGGTCTGTGTTGGTGGTAACTATGTCTCTGTGCTTTTGTAGGTAGAGCTCTCTCCGTTTGTGTGGTAATAGAGCTGGTGAAGGCTCTGGCACTTTGTGCTGTTAGTTAGTTAGGAGACATCTTTTGTGTTCAGCCTTATTGTAGAACTGTGGCTTTTGGAGCATTATTGTAATTGTAGAGCTGTGTGCTTTTGAGTAAGAACTATTTGGTGAATAGTTCTTTATTGGAATCCTTGTGTCTTTTGGTGTTTGTAGTACATTTCTGTTTAACCTTAATCCTTTGTATATTTGTTTGTCACCCAGCCTATGGTGATTGTTTTCTTGTTATTAATCTTTTGTTTCGCACACAGGGACATTGAGGGCAGGAAGATACCCTGGGTCTACATTCTGCATCACGTAGGAGAACTACTGTTAAAGACACCAGCTTAGTGTGAGCACCACCTCCTGTACTTTGGGGCGTCCGCGCCTGTAAAGGGGGGGGGGGCTTTTGTTTCATTTTGATATTATTTGGTGCTCACTGGTAGGTCCTCTTTGCTCTCTGTGTTGCTGATCCTTATTTGTAAAATAAATATTGTTATTTTACAATCTGTCTCCGGTGTTTTGTGTCACTGCACCCTCACCTATCCTGTCTGTGGCCTAGTGTTGCGTCTCCCCACGGGGGCACGTAACAAGTCATCTTAAGCAGCATCACTTTTCACATCAAAACAAAAGTAGAACTGTAATGTGGACTTTCTCATATTATTAACATTGACAAACATATTTACAATTAGCATTTTATAAAGTAGAACTGTAATGTGTACTTTCTCAGTCAGTGCTAAGTGCAGTCAGTGCTAAGTGCAGCATCACTTTTCACATCAGAACAAAAGTAGAACTGTAATGTGGACTTTCTCATATTATTAACATTGACAAACATATTTACAATTAGCATTTTATAAAGTAGAACTGTAATGTGTACTTTCTCAGTCAGTGCTAAGTGCAGCATCACTTTTCACATCAAAACAAAAGTAGAACTGTAATGTGTACTTTCTCAGACAGTGCTAAGTGCAGCATCATTTTCACATCAAAACAAAAGTAGAACTGTATGTGTACTTTCTCAGTCAGTGCTAAGTGCAGCATCACTTTTTACATCAAAACAAAAGTAGAACTGTAATGTGGACTCTCAGGGTACGATAATTATTTTTTTTTCATGGAAAGATCTACAGGGACAGTCTCAAAGATCGACCAGTCGATCAAGATCGACGGGTTGGTGACCCCTGATCTAGAGTGAGCAGAGAGATACTATGATGTCTAGAGTGAGCAGAGAGATACTATGATCTCTAGAGTGAGCAGAGAGATACTATGATCTCTAGAGTGAGCAGAGAGATACTATGATCTCTAGAGTGAGCAGAGATACTATGATCTCTAGAGTGAGTAGAGAGAGATACTATGATCTCTAGAGTGAGCAGAGAGATACTATGATCTCTAGAGTGAGCAGAGAGATACTATGATATCTATGAGTAGAGAGAAACTGATCTCTAGGATGAGTAGAGAGAGAAACTATTATGTAGTTGGTGGGTAGAGAGGGGATTCTGTTTCCACACATGCATGGAATGTGAGAGAGAGACTGGAAAAACAACAGCTATGTGAATAGACCCTTTTCGAGCTGGTCAAACTAGAGGTGGTGGCAGAGAGGAGGATGAGAAGGAAGCTGGCCGCTATCCTGGAGCACCCTCCCACCCCCTCTGAGGAGCTAGCCAAGAAGAGCACGTTCAGCCACACTCATACCCCCCCCCCGACACTCCCCTAACCACCTCGGCCAGTCCTTCGTGCCAGCAGCCATCAGACTTCACAACCGTGGGCATAAAGTGTTTTAACACCTTAAAATGTTTATTCTATATTGAATAATATTCAGCTATAGAGTGGGGAACTGTACCTACTGGTGACTCCTACAGGACCATAGCGTCCAGCAATAGAGTGGGGAACTGTACCTACTGGTGACTCCTACAGGACCATAGCGTTCAGCTATAGAGTGGGGAACTGTACCTACTGGTGACTCCTACAGGACCATAGCGTCCAGCTATAGAGTGGGGAACTGTACCTACTGGTGACTCCTACAGGACCATAGCATTCAGCTATAGAGTGGGGAACTGTACCTACTGGTGACTCCTACAGGACCATAGCGTTCTGCTATAGAGTGGGGAACTGTACCTACTGGTGACTCCTACAGGACCATAGCATCCAGCTATAGAGTGGGGAACTGTACCTACTGGTGACTCCTACAGGACCATAGCGTTCTGCTATAGAGTGGGGAACTGTACCTACTGGTGACTCCTACAGGACCATAGCATTCTGCTATAGAGTGGGGAACTGTACCTACTGGTGACTCCTACAGGACCATAGCGTTCTGCTATAGAGTGGGGAACTGTACCTACTGGTGACTCCTACAGGACCATAGCATTCTGCTATAGAGTGGGGAACTGTACCTACTGGTGACTCCTACAGGACCATAGCATTCTGCTATAGAGTGGGGAACTGTACCTACTGGTGACTCCTACAGGACCATAGCGTTCAGCTATAGAGTGGGGAACTGTACCTACTGGTGACTCCTACAGGACCATAGCGTTCAGCTATAGAGTGGGGAACTGTACCTACTGGTGACTCCTACAGGACCATAGCGTCCAGCTATAGAGTGGGGAACTGTACCTACTGGCGACTCCTACAGGACCATAGCGTTCAGCTATAGAGTGGGGAACTGTACCTACTGGCGACTCCTACAGTTTTTCAAGTTTCTTTAATAGTTGTCATACAGAAGTACAGAATACTTTCATACAAAATGCTTCTTACTGTTACGCTCCAGAGACTGTGCTAGACAAGATAGTATCAAATAACATAGTATAGCATGTAATTTAGAAGTAGAAAAGTAGAAAATGAGGTCACAGTGTTCAGTATGGACATATGTACAATGTTCGATGCAGGATAGACGTAACTGAGTTACCATATAATGTACAATACTATGCAGTGTACTAATGTACAGTACTATATAGTGCAAAGCAGAAATGGGATGAGGTACAATTTAGGTACAATTTACAGTAAGGTGTACGAGTTGTAGTGCAATCCTTCATCAATAAATATAAAGTGTGGGGAGTGGGTGCTACAGTGTGTTTGTTTAAAGTGAGTGTGTGCTATAAAGTGTGTGGGGTGGGTGCTACAGTGTGTTTGTTTAAAGTGAGTGTGTGCGTGTGGATGTGTGTGCTATGTGCGTTTGATGGTTGTTGTTGTGTAGTGTTCATTGTTCGTTTAGCAGCCTGATGGCCTGGGGATAGAAGCTTCTTCTGAGTCTTTCTGTGCTCGCCTTGAGACTCCGGTATCGCTTGCCTGACCGCAGCAGTTCAAAGAGGCAGTTGTTCGGGTGACTGGAGTCTTTAATGATTCTCTTAGCCTTGCCCCTGCAACGCTTGTTGTAACCAGGACCATAGCGTCCAGCTATAGAGTGGGGAACTGTACCTACTGGCGACTCCTACAGGACCATAGCGTTCAGCTATAGAGTGGGGAACTGTACGGTGGGACGTATCGTCAGGGACGTGTGTGCCGCCATCTGGAGCTGTCTTCTACAGCACTACATGCCTGTGCCCAAGAAAGAAGACTGGCAGAAAATAGCTCAGGATTTCAGTTCCCTCTGGGCTTTCCCAAACTGCCTAGGTGAATGAATGAATGAATGAAAACTTTATTTAACAGATTGCAGAATGGGTACAATACAGTACGGCTCAATACACACAATTGTTAAGGGGATGCAGACCAGAGAAAGACTTTCATCTTGTTTACATCAGGGTCCCCTATTTTCAATTCATAGTGACATTTATGACATACACAACATACATGACATGTATCAATGGCATAAGGACATACATGGGCAGGGATTCACATCTTTTTACGGCTGTGGGTAGGGCGTTCCACATTGTTGTGCCATAATTGCGAATTTTTTATTGTGTGTTGTTTTATAGGTGCAGTTGATGGGAAGCACGTCATAATTCAAGCCCCATCTTGCAGCGGTTCCCTTTATTTTAACTATAAGGGAACCTTCTCCATCGTACTCCTCGCCATAGTGGATGCCCACTACCGCTTCCGCATGGTCGATGTGGGAGCATATGGGAGAAGCAGCGATGGGGGAACGCTGTCTGCCTCCGCATTCGGCAGGGCCCTACGCCAAGGGACATTGGACCTGCCAGAGGACCCCCCTCTCCCAGGCGCAGAGGACCTGGGCCCCGTCCCCCATGTCTTTGTGGCAGATGAGGCCTTCCCTCTGCGAAGGCACATGACGAGGCCCTACGCAGGGCGAACAGAGGGAGAGAAGAGGGTCTTTAACTACAGGTACTATATACCTGTATGTCATGTATGTCCCTATGCCATAAATATCATGATGAATTGAAAATGGGGGACCCTGATGATGATGAAGATGATGAATAGTTTTATTTTCTGTCTTTGTTTACAGATAAATCAAAAACACACATGTGTGGACTTTCAAAAGGAAAAAGAAAAAAAGAAAAAATCACAAATGTACATATTCAAAGTAAGCTCACACACGAAATCCAAACTCAATGACCGAAAAAAGGAATAGGCTGAAGCACATGCTTATTTTTGCCTATCCTTTACAATTCTTAAAAACTAAATATACTTTAATATAAGAAAGAACATTTAAAATATGCTGCAAGATATAATTTTTTTCTTTTTCTTTAAGAGAAAAAAGAAAAGAGAAAATAAATGTTTGATGTTTTACTCAAAACTGTACTCCTGAATTATTTTATCCTTCAGGGCCTTTTTAAATCTCCCCTGAGAGGTACACAATTTCAACCCGCCACTAAGACTATTCCACAATTTAACTCCCAAAATTGAAACACATCTAGCTTTTACATTAGTTCTTACCTTTTTATATGTTTTAAGAATACACAACCCTCTTAAATTATAATTTCCTTCTCTTGGTTGAAAGAGACATTGAATACAAGCTGGTAGGTTCTTACTCTTAGCACGAAAAATTATCTCCAAAGTTTTTATGTAAACCATATCTACACATTTTAATGTGCAGGACTTTATGAATAATGGATTTGTCGATTCAAGATAACTAGCTTTATTTATTATTCTACTAGCTCTTTTCTGTAGTTTAATAATAGGATCTATATTTGTTTTATAAACATTCCCCCAGACCTCAACACAATATGACATGTATGGCACCACAAGTGAAAAATACAATATATGCAAACATTTCTGGTTTAACAGCTCCCTTGTTTTGTACAGAATGCCAACAGATTTGGCTAATTTACCTTTGATATATTGTATATGTGGCTTCCAACAGAGTTGTGATCTATAATCACACCTAAGAATTTTGTTTCATATACTCTTTCAATTTCGGTTCCATTTAAATTAAACACCACCAAATACTATACATTTTGTTTTGTTTTCATTAAGAGACAACTTATTCCTATCAAACCATTTCTTTAACTTTATCAATTCCCTTTCTACTGTTTTCAATCATTCTTTTATGTCCTCCCCTGAACAAAGTAAATTAGTATCATCAGCAAACGTAACAATTTTCAAAATATTCGATACTGTAAAAATATCATTTAAATAAAGTATAAATAACTTGGGTCCCAATATGGAACCCTGTGGAACACCACAAGTTACTCTTCTAAGATGTGATTCTGTATTATTAATATTTACATATTGAAACCTATGTAAACTGATGTAAACAAGACAAACGTCTTTCTCTGGTCTGCATCCCCTTAACCCTTTCACTGCCACACTACAGAAGGTTAACCCTTTACTATCACACAACCGAGGGGTAACCTTCTGTAGTGTGGCAGTGAAAAGGGTTAACAATTGTGTGTATTGAGCCGTACTGTATTGTACCCATTCTGCAATCTGTTAAATAAAGTTTTCATTCATTCATTCATTCATTCATTCATTCATTCAGGCTCTCCCACGCCAGAAGAATGGTGGAGTGCTCTTTCGGCATCACGGCGGCTCAGTGGAGGCTGTGTAGGAGGGTGCTGGGTGTGTCAGTGGAGGCTGTGTAGGAGGGTGCTGGGTGTGTCAGTGGAGGCTGTGTAGGAGGGTGCTGGGTGTGTCAGTGGAGGCTGTGTAGGAGGGTGCTGGGTGTGTCAGTGGAGGCTGTGTAGGAGGGTGCTGGGTGTGTCAGTGGAGGCTGTGTAGGAGGGTGCTGGGTGTCAGTGGAGGCTGTGTAGGAGGGTGCTGGGTGTGTCAGTGGAGGCTGTGTAGGAGGGTGCTGGGTGTGTCTCCAGAGGTTGCGGAGAAAGTTGTGAAAGCAACATGCATGCTCCACAACTTCATGAGGTATATATAAATATCTGTATGTCATAAATGTCCTGATTAATTGAAAATGGGGGACCCTGATGTAAACATAACTGTCAGGGAAACCTTTACTGGGTCAGCAGCAGCTGCAGGACAGGTGCCATGGATCATCTGAGGAGCTCCTACTGCTACCTCCTGTATTCACCTGGATCATCCGAGGAGCTCCTCCTGCTACCTCCTGTATTCACCTGGATCATCTGAGGAGCTCCTATACTGCTACCTCCTGTATTCACCTGGATCATCTGAGGAGCTCCTCCTGCTACCTCCTGTATTCACCTGGATCATCTGAGGAGCTCCTATACTGCTACTTCCTGTATTCACCTGGATCATCTGAGGAGCTCCTACTGCTACCTCCTGTATTCACCAGCTTTTCAGAGCCCCCCACTTTGTTCTGAGAGAGTTGTTCCTATGCAGCTCAACCAAGATGATCCTTGTATCCAACATGCTTGAACGGTGACCACAATAACTATTTATTACCAACAATTTTGTATAAATGTTATTCATAACTAGCATAATGTTTTGGCTATTACGATGCAAATCAAGATTAAACTTTGACCAACGCATATATACAGATTACAATATGGGCACAGGTACATTTAGACATTGAACTGATTATTTAAACAGTGTGTTACATATTTATTTATTTACAGATCATCAAAGGCACAGGTACATTGAACTGATTACAATTAAATTAAATCATTAAAAACAAGCAAACCTAAAAACAATTGAACTGATTACAATTAAATTAAATCATTAAAAACAAGCGAACCTAAAAACAATTGAACTGATTACAATAAAACAAAGAAAACCTAAAACTAAACTGGAAACTGAGCCTCATGCAAAACCTGCTGGATCTTCATTCTGACAAGTGAATTCTTTTCACCGGCAAGTGTGTCCAAAGCTGGCAGCAGGCTCAATAAAAAAATGTTCATTGCCGTTGACCGGGACTGGGACTTTCCTGATTACCCCCATCAGTTCCTGCTGGTAGGTAGTCAGGGGGGCCGCGGGTGGTGGTGGTGGAGGAGGAGCCCTGCGGTTATGTCCCCGACGAATGATGGAGGTGCCAGGGACCTCACTCTGTGCAGCAGGTGGTGGAGCAGCTATCCCCATCTCCGCTGGTGGTGCAGAGCGGGGCAGTGTTGTGGATGGACCAAGACCCTCCTCCTCCTCACTGCTCAAACCTTGGGTCATCTGGGTGACAGACGACAGAATATTTCAGTTTTGGAGGTAAATGACTAGAATAGTTCAATTAAGTTTCCACTTTTTCCAGTTTTCCACAAAATGCCAAAGCTACATATATATATATATAGTTTGCCATTATGTAAACAAACCTGATTACATCAGTGGTATCTCACACACATTCTGAGAATGTTTAACAATAAAAACCTTGTGACTGGAAATGTTATCTATGTCCATCTGTGTTAAATCTCTGTACAGCTTTTTACACTAGTTAATATATAACTCTTATAAACAACAGCCAAGGTTGAGGAGATATGACATTCTGGTCAGACGCTGGTGTGTCTCTGATGATGAACTGAGCACTTTTCTGTGGGCATGGAAACAGAAATAAACTATGTTCTATATTTGTATACAAATTGACTCCATCTGAATTCCTACAGCTTCACTGTTTGGCTCATTGGAATATTCCACAACAACCTTCATCTCCTACTCCCTGCTTGCACTGAAGTGATCAGGCCCTAAAGTCAATTATTACACTCTGACATATATGATGGAGACATGGAGACGAGCAAGGAGTCCACAGTCTGCCGGCTCTCCATCTCCCTGAAGTTGCTGCTGGTCTCCCTGTCTTGCATGTGTGGCTCTAAAAAACTGAGAATGCTCAAATATTTCCATCTTTTTCTTTCTCCAGCTTCTGCTCCACTCTTCTTCTCTTTGTCAGCCTTTCTATCTTTCCTATATTTGTCCCCCAAGTACTTCCACTTTGATTGGCAACGATCACCTATAATCAGATAGCAGACAATTATTATTATTAAATAATGACATTATGTAAAAGGTATCAGATTGACATCGCTAGCTAATGATAACTATGCTAACAATATAACGACAATATCGTTTTGTACAGTGGATGATATAAACAAATAACTCACCAGCAACATTCAGGGTCCTGCCAATCTGGTCCCACAAACGGGCTTTCCTGTCTTCGTTATGATAATTTTTATCGGACATATCATACAGCTCCGGGTAGGTGGAGACGCGTATCTGCCATGCGACACTAGACGAGAGGCTCTTGTAACCCAGGTTTCAGATGCATACCTATTTAAGTTATAAGAACATAAATAGTTAATGCCATTGGATAAGAACATGAGCAGTTAAAGTATAGTATATAAGAACATATGTGATATTATTGGGTACCAAGTCTTTTGAATTACAACATTGCCCTTTAATCCGCGTCATGACGTGAGTGAGATTGATGTTGCGACAGCCACGTTTTGCTTTACGGCGCACGCCTTGCCTTACAATGTCTCAACGTTACAGAGTCTCGTGCTACTGCGCAGATGCAGACACTCATTCCATGGATAAGCTGCACTTGAACAGAGCTGATAATGTTGCTGGATAACGAGATAATAGTATGATAAAAACAGTTATCAAACAGTTATAAAAGATTCCCCCAGTTGCAAAACCGAAGAAGCGTTGCAGTAAAGTAACTGTAGCCTGCGGTTTTGGTGAGTTAAATCAATATTGTGTGCTATTCAATTGTCGAGTGTACAGAATGGTTAGCTTCATGCTACAAGCTAATAACGTTAAACGTAGTTTCATTCTGAGTCATACATGAACTGCCCAAGCTCAATTTGGTTAAATGGAAACTAGGAAGGAACCATTTCAGAAGTACTTATAATTGTATTGATGTGCTGTACGATAAGAACAAGGTCTACAGTATATACGTTTTGAATGTTTTGAGAGTTTTATATGAACGTGAGGAATGTTCCACATGCTAGCGCACTTTAGCCTAAATTAGCATGTGCCATATGATCCCACGTGCAGTGATAAGATAGCCTGCTTTAGCTTAGCATAACTAAAAGCAACCTGGTTGATTATTCATTCTGAGAGCAATGAAAAGATTTGATAAAGATGGTAAATAGCTTTTATTTTCTGAATGCCTGCTCACAAGCAGGCCAGGTTTTTAGGTAACCCTAGCACTCCGTTCTACCCTGGAAGCCGTTCCAGACCACCTCCATCACCACGTGTGCCCACGAGGGGACGAGGCGGTGTGCTGGATGATACAAGATGGCGAGCCAACCCACTGAACCCCTGATATAGCTCAAGGCTAATGCCAGCCTGAATTGAATACCCCTGTTGCTCAACCCCTGTTGCCTCAACGGTCCGGTAGGATTGAACTGATTGAACTTGAATTATAGGAACTTCCACGGATTGAACTGATAACCTAGAATATTCCAATTGGTACTTTTGTTGTGTTACACCTTCCAAGGAAGAGTTTAAAGGAGCATTTCACCTATTAAGGTATTTGCGTTCCCTGCACATTTAAAGGTTTAAATGAATATGTTTAGACATTTACCTGGTGAAATGATCAACTGAAATAGAGTTTACTGATGATAAAAGGATACGTCTAATATCCAATCTTGAATCTAGCTTTTAGCTAGAGATAACCTCAGAGACGTCTGAACCAAACCTAATGTGTTGATCTAATCAATCTAGGACTTGATATCGAACTAACCCTCTTTAAAGGAGAGGTTATTGAAAGAACCAAAAAGGGATACTTCAAACCACTGCTACCGTTTATGTCTGTATGTCTGTATGTCTAGCTAGCGTGCATTTAATTAATAAACCGGTTATTGTTATAACTGTCTCTGGTCCACTATTCTTATATTGTGTATATTACTCCTCTCCTCGTTTCGTACCTAGAACTGTGCCCGTGGCGAACAGCTGTTACAAGTAGGTGACACAGTGCTACACTCTCGTGAAATTTGTGTCCGACGTTCTGACTCCTCCCCCGGCTGCACTCTGCTACTCTCGTCTATTTTCGAGGCGAGCCAAAATCGATCTCGAACACACCTATTGTGTCGCGAGCCCTACAGATAGCGCCACTGCTGTGATTGGTTGTCTGAATATGCGCTCGGCGCACCGTTCTGGAAAGTTCCGAAAGTTTCAACTCTCTAGGCTGTGTGCGGCCGCATAAAAAAGCTGAAAGGCGCTGAAAAAAGAAGCTGACTGCAGCGCATTACCTGTATGCGGCCGCAATCGGCCGCATACGCTCCCTCCCCATTGGAATACATTGAAAAAAGACGCTTGCGCACAGAAATATGAGGCAGGTGGACCCGGGCCCTTAGACCCCGGGTCAACATTGACCCGCTAACAACGGTCAGTGGTGCCAATTCCTAACACAACATGAGGGTGTAACGGTTCCAGGGAGGACAATGAGAACTTTGCTCACAAAGTGAACATTGGCCACAATGGAAACAGTGGTCTCCTACTTGGTCTCCTACCTCCCTCTAGTGGTCACCATCAGATGGGCCAGATGATGCAAGCCACCATTTTGTGTTTCTTTAAAATAGTTGAGTTAATTTCTTCATGTATGTTGTCCTGGGCTTTTCCTTTCCTTGTTTAATTGTCATCCCCCTGTCTGGTTGTTGTTTGTGATATTGCCTTGGTTGTTGTTGTGAATTGCTTTTGTGTCTAGTTGGTGTTTAATTGTTTCTATGTTTTTGGACTGGCCATGCCAGGTGTTGTCAATTGTAATTAGTCTAGTATTTAAGTGTGTGTCCTTCCTCTGTTCTGTGTGGCGACATACCTCCAGTTTCCCCCCGTTCCTGTCCACGTCGTGTTGCACTGTGTTTTCATTCTAAGTAAGTGTTAGTGTTTTGTTGTTCCGGTTTATCTTCCGTATCCTCAAGTTCACTGTTTCACTAGTGCCAGCACTGCTGCGCCGTTTATGTTCTTTTTGTTATTTGTAGTTTAACCTTGCTCCCTCGGTTCTAAAATAAATAGAACACCACCTTTTTGTGAAGAGCAACCACCATCTCCGTTATCCTGTCATTCTGTAGTTCTGGGGCTCCTCCATCGTTCTGCATATTGGGTTCCGTTCTTCACCTAATCCTAACAGAGGGTTAAGGAAATAGGATTTTCTGTGGGTGTGATCATCCAGTCTAAAAACGTTTGCAAGAAATCGGTCAGTGTTTTGTCCTCTGCATCAAGAAATCTGTCAGTGTTTTGTCCTCTGCATCAAGAAATCTGTCAGTGTTTTGTACTCTGCATCAAGAACTATGTCAGTGTTTTGTACTCTGCATCAAGAACTATGTCAGTGTTTTGTACTCTGCATCAGACGCTGCAACACTTGATTGACTCATTTTTATTTATTTAAATGTGACTTTACTATGAGGCTATATTTAATGTCTCTATATCTAACAATGTTTTTTTCACTGGATTCAAAGTCTGTACAATAACAAAATAAAAGTGTGTGTGTGTTCAGTGTGCGATTGTGCCCTCTAGTGGTGAGAAGTGTACGATGTCAGCAGGGACGGGGCGTTGCTCATGGGACGGGGTTGCACGCAGTGCAACCGGCTCTGTGAGCAGAAGCATGCGCACACACATGCACGGATGTGCACACAGGAATGCGCTGCACTCGACTGATGCGCCAACTTGTTAAGTACCCACCTGGCTACTTTGCATAACAATAGCGCTGATCGTCAGGTGTGTTCAAATACGTTCTGAGATACATTCACACAACTTGTAAATGAAATGTGTTACATTCCATTCGTATAGGCAATTAGGCATTGTCTTTAGTCTGTGATTATGCGAGGGAACATTTATGGGCATGCGCGGGAGCGCAGGCACGTGGCGTCATTAAAACATCGTGCAACCAGCTTTGAAATCAGCAACGCAACACTGGATGTCAGTGTTGACCCGTTTTTACTTTTTGTTACTGATGAGAGATGGTCTAGAATCTAGATGTGAAATGCCGAGTGGTGCCCCCACTGCATGTAGCTTTTCTCCAACGCGTCTGTGTTTCCGGGTTCCCGTTTTGCGCTCTGATTGGCCAGGTCATGTGACATGTGCGCCAATCGTGGGACGGCAAGTTCTGCGCCTATTTCCGGGTCGAACAGCCTGCAAACTACCTAACGCCTAGTTTATCACTGGTTAAGCTTAGGCGACTCTTTCGAAGTTGGTTAAGGTTAGAGTTTGGAATCAGGGCAGGCGTTCTATCGCCATGCTCTAAGACAAACTCTAACCTTAACCAACTTCGAAAGAGCGCCTAAGCTTAACCAATGTAAAAACTTGCGGTCCCACGATTGGGCGTACATGTCACATGACCTGGCCAATCAGAGACGCGGAAACACGAACACGTTGGAGAAAGGCTTCAAGCGTCCCCACTCTCTGGAGCCACATACCCCTTCTGGTCTGGAATTAGATCCTATAGCAGAATTCTCCCTTACCCTGTCTCCAAAATGCTGAGTAGTAGAAATTACCATAATGTGATATATTAGGAGGATAATAGATTATTAGGCGACATGTTAGCGATATATCTGAAGTGTTATCCATTTTGCTCTTAGTTTACCCTACATATAATTATATAGCTGCACTATTTTTATAATTGTGATTTTTATCAGGGATGCCCATGTTTTACAACCCGAGATAGACCGGGTTGTTTTTCTTTACCCTTGGGCCTATGTAATGGAATGGTACAGAAAGGGAAACTTCCTCCCACCTGGGACACCCTGTACTGTAAATTAATCATGTGCGCCCTCTGCCTGTCAGCTGGTGAATAGCCATCACCTGCTGCATGACCTCCTACACAGTGTACCCTAACCTAGTAACCTTAACCACTCTCATAACCCCATCCCTAACATGTTTAAATACATGTAAACATATACTGGGCTTGCCGGCCCCATGGGTGCATTTAGTATCCTGATGCTGGGTGATGGGCATGTGGAAGTTGTTGATATCACAAAGAAGATTTTCACCTTTTAGGTGACTATTTGCAGTTGCTGGGATTAGATCAACCCAACCAGTTGCTGGGATTAGATCAGCCGTTCAAGCAGTTGCTCATTTGAAATGATAATAATAATACATACAATTTTACTCTTTTTACTGTGGTGCTTTAGTCTGTCTCACCATGCTCATTTGATCCAATTTCTTACCACTAGTTATTTATTGTTTTATTTCAATTATTGTGTTGCATTTATTTTATTGATTGTATATTTCTATGTTAAGCAATTACTTTAGAGGGCATAATAATCATGATTAACACATTAACTGCCACAGAGTTTGCCCGTCTCATACCACTCTAAGCCTATGGAGATGTTCACCTTCTTTGCAGGGCTATAACTTTTTAAATTGTATTGCTAAATTGACATTACTATGGCCCATTCAACATCGATTATCTATCGTTCAGGATGTAGGAACGTTATACTTTTTCATAGATTCATACGAAAATACAGTCTAGAATGTAAATATGTTTTTATCGTTTTCTGCAGTAATTCCTAGAACGCGAGTTATAGGCATAAACCATATAGATTATCAACTGCCGTTTGTTGCCGATACACGCTATATTAAAAATTTCAACTGTACATGATCCTAAACGTTATGACTCATCATGCGCGGATGAACGGGGGGGGGGTGTCGTTTATAATTCCGTGATCGTCAGTAAATGCTTTATGTAGTATTTGACGTGGATCGACTAGATCCATTTCCGGTTTGTATAATAATAATAAATGCCCAAATCATATTGATTATTGAGTTATGGCAGGGATCCATATACACGGATGTGTGTCTAGAGTCCCGCAACAATTATGTGAGTGCCGGACGCATTTCCCCGGTGCACGGAGATCACCAGAGATCCATTTCCGGTTGTAACTCGCCCGATCACCACCAGGCGGCAGTATTGAAGCGTTGCAAAGTTGTGCAGGCTCCCACTGTATCAGCCGAGGCTGGGCGAAAGAATGAAATATGATCTCAATAACGTCGTACGACGTGGAATGGCGGAATTAGCATGACCTTGAAACCCGTCGTACAACGTGATTGGCGGTCAATGTGTTAAGCACCTATTGAGTAATTTTATGTTAAACTATTGATTATCATTACTCAAGTCTCAGACCTGATGACCTGAAATCCTTCCACTTCCTAATGACACATTCAGTAAAGACCTGTCCATCTGTTTACCTCCAATTCAGAGTGAAAACCATCAGGTGAATAATATTTGTTCTATCGCGGCATGGTGTAGTAGTGGTTAATACTGTTGCCTCACAGCTAGAAGGTCCAGGGTTCGATTCCCGCTTGGGGACCAGGTTGCCGCGTTGCCAGGTAACCAGTTTGCATGTTCTCACCGCGCTCGCAAGGGTTTCCCCTCCCGATAAGATAAACCCAATGGAAAAACATGCAGAACAGATCGCTGTCGCGTCCTTGACAAAGACGGACAGGAGCACTTGGATTGGTCCCCTGCATGTCAATGTGTGCAATGAATAAAGACTTCTTCAAAGTCCAGTTTAATATACTTTGTTAACATTTAGGTCCAAGGTAATGTATTATTTATAAAAGTAAGGCGTTACACGCTCCGCTTGATGAGTTAACTCAACCTGGAATATAACCTCTCCTGGATATCTGTATACATGGCATTGGACTTTCCCCCAGATCTTAATATTGATAATTGAAAACAGGAAGAATGCAGGGTTCCCACGCTTGCCTTGAATTTTTTTTCCATACTACCTCCTGATTTTCCAGGTACCATATTAAGTGATGATCTATAGGCCCCTGAAGTTTTCCGCCCCCATCCGCGCCCCCCCTCCCCTCACACACACAACCCCCTAGGATACCTGACTACTTACTTGATTTAAAAGATGTACCAGTCAAGTCTACATTGTAAATGCTTAGAGATTATGTCTTATTGATAATATCAATGCATGAAATAATGCAACAAGCTGTAGATGAACAACAATTTATTGAACTGGAACACATGAGCACTGGGATTGATATATGTTCTCTCTTCCACTCCTCTCCTATCTCATCCTGTCCTCTCCACACCTCCCCTCGTGTCCGCTCCTGTCTTCTTTTCCTACTCTTCTCAACTCCTCGTAATCATAATCGAAATTAATCGTTGTGAGGTTGCATCGTTTCACCCCTACTACTCTTACTCTGTAAAAGCGTTTGTAAAAGCTTTTGTAAATCAAACTGGTTATCGTTATGAGAGCTAACCAGGGGCGGATTTAGGATTATAGGAGATCCGGGGCTTAGCCCAGATAGGTGCCCGCCTTTTTTTTTTTTTTTTATTTTCTAATTTTTTATTTTTTTTGCAGGCAAGCAGCAGATTTCTTTTGAATTTAATTAACCTGTACGTGCAATTTCCTGCAATATAGAGCCTTCAATCTTGACCAATAAAGCTGCTCTTTTCACTATAAAAATCAGTTAACGGTTAGATTTATATATTGGGGGGGGGGGTATATCATATTTTTCATATGATCAAAAAGTGGTGGAGCAAGAGCATACCTTTGCTCCCCCAAGTTCAATAGTGGGAGAGCAGAGATGCTCCGAATGCTCTTATGGCCAGGCGTCTATGATTCACTGATACAAAGTAAAATAGTGCAGTGCAATAAAATAGTTAGTAAAATAGAATAAAATAATGCAATAGTGCATTGCAATAAAATAGTTATCATCGTATTTTTTCGGGAGGCCGGTAAGGAGTGCATTACAGTAGTCGAGTTGGCTTGAAATAAAGGCATGGATCTGGTTTTCAGCGTCCTTTTGATTTATAAATGCTATGTTTCTAAGGTGGAAGAATTAAGTTGTCAACTTGTTGATTGTGATTTAAAGCTTAGGTCTGAGTCTACCATGACACCAAGACTTAACTCACTCAAATACAGTTAGCAGCTGGATAGACCACAGATGGAAATTAGCTTCTGCTAAATCTGGTGCAAACATATTTTCATGTAACAATGATGAATTGTCAGATTTTTTTTTTTTTTTAATAGATTCGGGGCTTTTCAGAAAACATTCAGGGCTTGAGCCCAAGTAGCCACCCCCTAGCCCCGCCCCTGGAGCTAACGTTGGCTAGCTACTGTACCTGGTGCTGGCTAACTGGCTCGTTATGAGAGCTAACGTTGGCTAGCTACTGTACCTGGCGCTGGCTAACTGGCTCGTTATGAGAGCTAACGTTGGCTAGCTACTGTACCTGGAGCTGGCTAACTGCCTCGTTATGAGAGCTAACGTTGGTAGCTACTGTACCTGGCGCTGGCTAACTGGCTCGTTATGAGAGCTAACGTTGGCTAGCTACTGTACCTGGCGCTGGCTAACTGGCTCATTATGAGAGCTAATGTTGGCTAGCTACTGTACCTGGCGCTGGCTAACTGGCTCGTTATGAGAGCTAACGTTGGCTAGCTAGTTAGCAAGATTGCACTGCTTACTAACTAACGTTGATAAACCCAGGTTTACCACACAGTTAAAACACAGCTACTTACATTTGAGGATAAACTTGCATAAGAAGTTTCACTCAAGTTTCACTGTAGATGCCAAGGCTCCATTGGCTCACCAAGCTGCCTGCATCAAATTCCAACATCCAATATACCATATAGGATGCCAAGAGCATGCTCTACAACATGGGATCATCCATTTCTATCTACAGTAAAAGCTGTTCACGTGTAAAGGGTTTTTATAAACTCATGTTAATTCTGTGCTCAATAGTTAAATTTTATTACACATCATCCAATAAAATTTTCTAGGACAACTGTTTCTATTTCCATGTAATTGGCCACTTTTGCTCAGTTTCCATGCCTTTCCATACCTGGAAAATGAATCCCATGAATCCCATGTTTTCCATGTTTTCCAGGTCCGTGGGAACCCTGGAATGGCTTCTCGTTTACCTGGGCACACAATTCAATATTAGTACCTGGCTCTACTTTTTCACATGTATATGCGTTAGTATCAGCATATTTAAACAGGGTTTCTGAAACACAAGCTAGTGGTGGTGACTAGTGGTCTCCACTCCCAGAGCGGACAATATTGATGGTTGACTCTTTCTGAACTGCAGTACATTTGATTGCTAAAGATTGAAAATGTTCTGCCAAAGTGCTGTATTGTTTTAAATCAAGAAGTTTCTTCCATTCAATCACATAATACAATATTGTCTATGGCAGTTGTGTCCTGCATGTCTTTCCATCTAAGTGGAACTACAAGATTAGTACCCATATATTCAAGGACTGCTCAATGATGAGAATAAAATGTATAAACATTTATATATTGTTTAATGTCTAAACAAAATGTGAAAAATATATTGTAATATAATAGATTCACTGTATGGTAACATATAGAGCCATTAAAAGAGATATATCTTGAATGCATAAACATATTACTTCAGAGTTACTTTGAGAGGATTATGTGCTCCAATATATTCCACTGCACCATTCATCTATAAATGCAGAGACATGTAATCATTGTAAATACATCACATATAAACATAACACTGCCTTCATGGCACAATCTTGATGTAACTAAGAGATTATTTTCATGCATGAATTACTAGATACACGCATGCACACATAAATGCATGCACACATATACACGCATGAACACACACATACACAGTAAATTGAGGGGAAAAGATCTGTAGCATGCTTGTCCCCCTAAAACACACTGAAGCCCCTTTCACACATGCACTGGACTCCCGACAACCTGCACAGTAATCAGAAATGTGAACTGTTGGCTCGTCATCCAAAATGAATCGTTCATGAGAAATAAACATTTTGGATTGTAAATTTTTTTTTCACAATTTAAATTTTTTTTTTGCATTGTTGGTTGCTTATTTCACTGTATTGAATACCATTGATCCTAATTCATTTAATTTCACACCTTTATTTTAACTAGAAAAAAGTTAAGATTGCCCTCATTTGCAGCGATGTCAGGTATAGAAAAGAAGAAATATTTTAACGTTAAATACATACATTTACATTTAGTCATTTAGCTGACGCTTTTATCCAAAGTTCTGTACGACAAGTCATCAAGAAGGGTAAAGCTCTATCAGCTGAGTAACAATGTTCATCAAAGTGTTGCGTGATACCGTGTAGGTTAGTTTATTAGGACAAGTGCATGACAGTAAGGTTAGTTAGGGTTAGACATATTTTATTTATCTTTTTATTTTTAATATCTAGGGACATCTATGGATCTCAGGGAATGTATTCAGGTATATTGTGTCTGTTACTAGGCTTGAGTAAATTGTGATGCAACAAAGGACAATATAAATTATGATTTTTCTTAGCATCTTTGACAGTGAATAACACCATGCTAAAAATGACCAGACATGAAAAATGGCCACTGAGCTCGTTCAGCACCTTCTTGAGATCACCTGTACAAATAAATCTAAGGAAATTAATAAAGGGAAGATGATTAAACAGAAGGTTTTGTAGATACAGTACTGCATTCTGCCATCCGGACACAGGCAATTTGAAATATTATTATAGAATATAGAATATCAGGTCTATAAATGACTATATTATAGCCAATTCGCACATCTATGGATTGGCCCAAATCTCTTTCCAGTGGAAATTTACTGTAAGTAGAGTTCCATTCTTATAATGAATATCCGCCATTTTGGATCGGATTGGACTCTTTAATTCTCCAGAGGTACTGAAGCTCTTCTCACACTGGTCAGAGTGCTAGGGCTTCTCTCCTGTATGAATGCGCTGGTGACTCTTTAATTCTCCAGAGGTCTTGACGCTCTTGCCACACTGGACACAGTGGTAGGGCTTCTCTCCTGTATGAATGCGCTGGTGAGTCTGTAAGTGTCCAGATTGACTGAAGCTCTTCTCACACTGGTCACAGTGGTAGGGCTTCTCTCCTGTATGAATGCGCTGGTGCATCCTTAAGTGTCCAGATTGACTGAAGCTCTTCTCACACAGGTCACAGTGGTAGGGCTTCTCTCCTGTATGATTGCGCTGGTGACTCTTTAATTCTCCAGATTTACTGAAGCTCTTCTCACACTGGTCACAGTGGTAGGGCTTCTCTCCTGTATGAATGCGCTGGTGACTCTTTAATTCCCCAGAGGACTTGACGCTCTTCCCACACTGGTCACAGTGGTAGGGCTTCTCTCCTGTATGAATGCGCTGGTGCATCCTTAAGTGTCCAGATTGACTGAAGCTCTTCTCACACAGGTCACAGTGGTAGGGCTTCTCTCCTGTATGATTGCGCTGGTGACTCTTTAATTCTCCAGATTGACTGAAGCTCTTCTCACACAGGTCACAGTGGTAGGGCTTCTCTCCTGTATGAATGCGCTGGTGACTCTTTAAGTGTCCAGAGTTACTGAAGCTCTTCTCACACTGGTCACAGTGGTAGGGCTTCTCTCCTGTATGAATGCGCCGCTGGTGAATCTTTAATTCTCCAGAGGTCTTGACGCTCTTCCCACACTGGTCACAGTGGTAGGGCTTCTCTCCTGTATGAATGCGCTGGTGAATCCTTAAGTCTCCAGATTGACTGAAGCTCTTCTCACACAGGTCACAGTGGTAGGGCTTCTCTCCTGTATGAATGCGCTGGTGTCTCTTTAAGTTTCCAAATTCACTGAAGCTCTTCTCACACTGGTCACAGTGGTAGGGCTTCTCTCCTGTATGAATGCGCTGGTGACTCTTTAATTCTCCAGAGGTCTTGACGCTCTTCCCACACTGGTCACAGTGGTAGGGCTTCTCTCCTGTATGAATGCGCTGGTGAATCCTTAATTCTCCAGATTGACTGAAGCTCTTCTCACACAGGTCACAGTGGTAGGGCTTCTCTCCTGTATGAATGCGCTGGTGAATCTTTAAGTGTTCAGATCGACTGAAGCTCTTCTCACACTGGTCACAGTGGTAGGGCTTCTCTCCCCTATGAATGCGCTGGTGAATCTTTAAGTGTTCAGATCGACTGAAGCTCTTCTCACACTGGTCACAGTGGTAGGGCTTATCTCCTGTATGAATGCGCTGGTGACTCTTTAAGTTTCCACAGGTACTGAAGCTCTTCTCACACTGGTCACAGTGGTAGGGCTTCTCTCCTGTATGAATGCGCTGGTGACTCTTTAATTCTCCAGAGGTCTTGACGCTCTTCCCACACTGGTCACAGTGGTAGGGCTTCTCTCCTGTATGAATGCGCTGGTGAATCCTTAATTCTCCAGATTGACTGAAGCTCTTCTCACACAGGTCACAGTGGTAGGGCTTCTCTCCTGTATGAATGCGCTGGTGAATCTTTAAGTGTCCAGAGGTACTGAAGCGCGTTCCACACTGGTCACAGTGGTAGGGCTTCTCTCCTGTATGAATGCGCTGGTGACTCTTTAATTCTCCAGAGGACTTGACGCTCTTCCCACACTGGTCACAGTGGTAGGGCTTCTCTCCTGTATGAATGCGCTGGTGAATCTGTAAGCTTCCAGACTTACGGAAGCGCGTTCCACACTGGTCACAGTGGTATGGCTTCTCTCCTGTATGAATGCGCTGGTGTTTCTTTAAGTCTCCAGAGTTACTGAAGCTCTTCTCACACTGGTCACAGTGGTAGGGCTTCTCTCCTGTATGAATGCGCTGGTGAATCTGTAAGCTTCCAGACTTACGGAAGCGCGTTCCACACTGGTCACAGTGGTATGGCTTCTCTCCTGTATGAATGCGCTGGTGAATCTGTAAGCTTCCAGACTTACGGAAGCGCGTTCCACACTGGTCACAGTGGTATGGCTTCTCTCCTGTATGAATGCGCTGGTGTTTCTTTAAGTCTCCAGAGTTACTGAAGCTCTTCTCACACTGGTCACAGTGGTAGGGCTTCTCTCCTGTATGAATGCGCTGGTGAATCTTTAATTCTCCAGAGGTCTTGACGCTCTTCCCACACTGGTCACAGTGGTAGGGCTTCTCTCCTGTATGAATACGCTGGTGTATTAGAAAAGCTGCCTTTTTGATGAAGCGCTTTCCACACTGGTCACAGCAGTGAGGCCTTGACTCATTTATATCTCTGCTTGTTGTTGGGGAGCAATGCAGCAATTGTGCCTGGAGAAGAGAGAAGTACACCAATTAAGAGTTCATGTTCAGTGCACACATATAGTCCACATTACAGTAAGGCTGAGCCCGAACGTTCGAACGTTCGTTCGTTACGCTGACATTCGGACTTTAATTAATAGGTTCGAACGTTCGGTGAAAAAAAATAAAGGATGCGCACGGGGTTGAGGTGATGTGAAGCGGCGCGTCAGGCGCTCGGCTCAACGGGCTGCAGCGGGATACTATTTCTCAACCAGAGCTCTATTTTGATTGACAGGCGATTCTGCGTGCACCCGCCTCTGCTGTTACCACCAATCGGCAAGCGTTTATTCGTTTTTTACTTCAGGCAATGCCGCCATTGATCCGCTTGCGAGAAGCCTCAACAGACTTACCGTAGCTACCGGGGAGCCGTAGTTAGCTACCGGGGAGCCGGGGAGCCGTAGTTAGCTCCCCGCAGAGGAAGTAATCGGTAACAAGGTTTCCGTAGGTGAACATGCAGAAGGATCATTAATGAATACCAGCCTTTTTCGGCCACGGAGCGCGAGCTTCATGGCGGGAGGTGGTTGCGTTGGAAACAACAGCAGGCGCACGCCTCGGCTCCTCAACAGACCCATCCACCGTCTACCTCGGAACGGTGGTAGGGCGGACGGGCGGCAGGCGTGTTGGGAGCCCGTCCGCCCTACCACCGTTCCGAGGTAGACGGTGGACGGGTCTGTTGAGGAGCCGAGGCGTGCGCCTCTCCTCCCGCCTCCCCTCTCCCTTCCCCGTCGACCAAGAGTGAATACCTGTTATTGAACGTGTAACACTAACTATATAACGTTAATGCCACAAAACGAATGCCTTTGTTTATCTAGCCCCTTACGTGACTGCAAGGGCTATTGTTTATCATAAGTAGTAACTTTGATGCAGTAGCTTGTTTATTTTCTTTTTAGTTTAGTTTAGTGCTTTGTTTAATTACATGTTTACATGAACAGCCACCACTGTAAACAACATGTTTTTCACCAATAGACTATGCAATGCCGCCCTCCGTAGGATCTATAATACAATAAAAAAAAAAAATTTTAAATGAAAAAAATAATTTTATTAAAAAAAAGTTGTATTCAAAAATTTAAAAAAACGAACGTTCGAACGTTCGTTCGATAAACCCTAGCGAACGTTCGAACCCTAAAAACAGGGTTCGGGGACAGCCTTACATTACAGTACACATTACATTATAGTATACCTGCAGTATATAATAGTATATAGTACATAGTGTATACAGCACATATATAATGCACACATATAGTCCACACCAACGAGAAGTGAGAGACTGCAACGTCTTGTGCTTTAAGAGCGTCGGCGGGGGTGTCTGCCTCATTACCAACAACGGTTGGGTTAGCCCCAAGGAGATAAAGATACTCTCCGAGAGTTTACCGCCATCATTATGACCGCGGTGTACATCCCTCCCCAAGCGAACACCGCCAGGGCACTGGCAGAGCTGCCGGAGCATCTCAACATCCACCAGATTAGACATCCAGACGCAGCCATGGTCATTGCGACTTCAATCAGGCGAGCATCCTTTTTTCAGCACATCGCCTGCTCCACCAGGGGAGGAAACACGCTCGACCACTGCTACATCCCCGTTCAGAGCCGGGTACAAAGCTGTACCGGCTCCTCCACTAGCGGGAGCCACAAGCACATCGGACCATGACTCCATCTTGCTCATTCCTGTTTACAAGCCGTCATGTCACGTGAGGTAAAAAGATGGTCCGAACAATCAGAGGCCGACGCTCTCGAGGGCGTCGACTGGGATGTTTCAAGAAAGCGCCAGTGACGTCAGCGAGTTCGCAGACACTGTTGTGAGCTTCATAACAACACTTGCTGATCTTGCTGATAGTATTGTCCCCACAAAAAAGGTGCAGGTGTTCCCGAACCAGAAACCGTGGGTGGACACTAACAGTACTATCAGAGCTACCGTTTGCCCATTTCTGCGTCGAACAGCCTGCAAACTACCTGGCGTTCTATCGCCATGCTCTAAGACAAACTCTAACCTTAACCAACTTCGAAAGAGTGCCTAAGCTTAACCGTGCAAAAACTTGCGACGACGCCTCTCTCGCGGACAAACTCAACTCTTTCTACGTTCGGTTTGCAGTGGCACCGCTAGGTCAACGGCTAGTGACGTCACTGGCGCGCCGGCTGTTGTGGAGGGGGGGGGGGGGGCAGCATGTATCCTTTCGGCAACTGGCTTGTCCTTCCGCGTTCCCGTTTGGCGCTCTGATTGGCCAGGTCATGTGACATGTGCGCCCAATATCGTGTTTGCCCATTTCTGCGTCGAACAGCCTGCAAACTACCTGGCGTTCTATCGCCATGCTCTAAGACAAACTCTAACCTTAACCAACTTCGAAAGAGTGCCTAAGCTTAACCGTGCAAAAACTTGCTGTCCCACGATTGACGCTCATGTCTGAGCTCCGCTCTGAGCGCCTGGATACTGGACTTTGAGCGAAAGGCCCCAGGCGGTCAGGGTGGGGGGCCAGACCTCCAACACCATCACCCTGAGCATCGGGTCCCACCAGGGCTGTGTTCTGAGCCCCCTGCTGTACTCACTATACACACATGACTGTGTGGCCAAGTTCAGCTCCAACTCCATAGTGAAGTTTGCGGACGACAGTGGTGGTGATCTCGGACAACGACGAGAAGGCCTACCGGGAGGAGGTTGAGGTACTGGAATGCTGGTGCCAGGACAACAGCCTGCTCCTGAACATTGGTAAAACCAAGGAGCTGATCGTGGATTTTAGGAGGAGACAGCAGGAGACACACACACCACTGAGGATAAACGGGGCTACCGTGGACAGGGTGAGCAGCTTCAAGTACCTGGGGGTCCACATCTCAGAGGACCTGGCAGAGCTGGCGGAGCATCTCAACATCCACCAGATTAAACATCCAGACGCAGCCATGGTCATTGCCGGCGACTTCAATCAGGCGAATCTGAAAAAAGTGATGCCATCCTTTTTTCAGCACATCGCCTTCTCCACCAGGGGAGGAAACACGCTCGACCACTGCTACACCCCCGTTCAGAGCCGGGTACAAAGCTGTACCGGCTCCTCCACTAGCGGGAGCCACAAGCACATCGGACCATGACTCCATCTTGCTCAGATCACGTGACGCCGTCCTGTCACGTGAGGTAAAAAGATGGTCCGACCAATCAGAGGCCACGCTTCAGGACGCTCTCGAGGGCGTCGACTGGGATATGTTTCAAGAAAGCGCCAGTGACGTCAGCGAGTTCGCAGACACTGTCGTGAGCTTCATAACAACACTTGCTGATAGTATTGTCCCCACAAAAAAGGTGCGGGTGTTCCCGAACCAGAAACCGTGGGTGGACAGTACTATCAGAGCAGCTCTGAACTCTCACACCACTGCCTACAACCTGGGCAGAGACAGGAAACATGGAAGAGTACAAGACTTCAGTCTACACCCTGCGCAAGGCTGTCAAACTTGCAAAACGGACGTATGCTGACAAAATGGAGGCACAAATGGCACAGAATGACACAAGAGGCTTATGGCGGGGACTGAGGACGATAACTGACTACAAAGTCAGCGCCCCTTCAATGGGGAGCGACGACGCCTCTCTCACGGACAAACTCAACTCTTTCTACGCTCGGTTTGGTGCAGACAGTGGCACTGCTAGGTCAACGGCTAGTGACGTCAATGGCGCGCCGGCTGTTGTGGAGGGGGGGGGGGGGGGGGCAGCGTGTATCCTTTCGGCAACTGGCTTGTCCTTCCGCGTTCCCGTTTGGCGCTCTGATTGGCCAGGTCATGTGACATGTGCGCCCACTAGCGTGTTTGCCCATTTCTGCGTTGAACAGCCTGCAAACTACCTGGCGTTCTATCGCCATGCTCTAAGACAAACTCTAACCTTAACCAACTTCGAAAGAGTGCCTAAGCTTAACCGTGCAAAAACTTGCCGTCCCACGATTGGCGCTCATGTCACATGACCTGGGCAATCAGAACGCCAAACGGAAACGCGGAAGGACAAGCCAGTTGCCGAAAGGATTCACGCGGGGGGCACCTACATTTATGCAGGTGAACACCAGAAAGGCTGCTGGCCCAGATGGAATAACAGGATGCATACTTAAGTCCTGTGCCAACCATCTAGCCCCTGTGTTTACCACCATATTTAATCGATCCCTGGCGGAGTCAGTGGTCCCTGCCTGCTTCAAGATGTCTACCATTATCCCGGTACCAAAGAAACCCTCCCCAACAGGTCTCAATGACTATAGACTGGTGGCACTCACCTCTGTGGCCATGAAATGTTTCGAGAGGCTGGTCAAGGATCACATTTGTGCCTCCCTCGCCAGTGATATGGACCCTATGCAATTTGCATACAGGCCAAACAGGTCCACTGATGATGCGGGTCTTCCAAGTACTGCACAGCACCCTCTCTCACCTAGATCGCCAGAAGGGGGGCTATGTGAGACTGTTGTTCATTGACTACAGCTCAGCGTTCAACAACATAGTCCCCACCAGACTGGTGGACAAGCTGATCGAGCTGGGTCTGAGCTCCGCTCTGAGCGCCTGGATACTGGACTTTGAGCAAAAGGCCCCAGGCGGTCAGGGTGGGGGGCCAGACCTCCAACACCATCACCCTGAGCATCGGGTCCCCCCAGGGCTGTGTTCTGAGCCCCCTGCTGTACTCACTATACACACATGACTGTGTGGCCAAGTTCAGCTCCAACTCCATAGTGAAGTTTGCGGACGACACAGTGGTGGTGGGGCTGATCTCGGACAACGACGAGAAGGCCTACCGGGAGGAGGTTGAGGTACTGGAACGCTGGTGCCAGGACAACAGCCTGCTCCTGAACATTGGTAAAACCAAGGAGCTGATCGTGGATTTTAGGAGGAGACAGCAGGAGACACACACACCACTGAGGATAAACGGGGCTACCGTGGACAGGGTGAGCAGCTTCAAGTACCTGGGGGTCCACATCTCAGAGGACCTGACATGGACAACACACAGACTCAGTCGTAAAAAAGGCGAAGCAGCTGAGACAGTTAAGGAAGTTCAGAGTATCTGGGAAGATACTCCAGTCCTTCTACTCTGCTGTAGCTGTAGAGAGCATCTTGACTGGAAACATCACTGCCTGGTATGGAAACAGCACGGCACAGGACAAGAAGGCCCTACAGAGAGTGGTGCGCTCAGCCGAGCGTACCACGGGTATTGCACTACCAACCCTGCAGGTCTTATACAACAAGAGGTGCAAATCCAGAGCCTGCAGGATAATGAAAGACCCTCACCACCCCAACAACAGCCTGTTCTTGCTGCTGCGGTCAGGCAAACGCCTGCGAACACCAGTAACTAGGACAGAGAGACTTCGGCTCAGCTTCTTCCCCCAGGCCATCAGAGCCTTGAACACTGAACTCTCCACGCACAAGCACACATGAGCACACACACAACACACACACTTGTACACGCTCACACAGTGCAGTGTCATTTTGATTATACTAGTGTAGCATGGTTTGAGGGACTGTCAGCTTCATTAAAGAAGAAACTACAGGTGTCACAGAATAAGCTGATCAGGGTTGTGATGGGCCTAGGACCTCGTGATCATGTTGGGAGGAGACATTTTCAGGAGCTCAACTGGCTACCAGTTGAGGCAAGAGTAGCCCAGCTTAGGCTCAACATGGTACACAAAATAATAAATAACAGGGCCCCCAAATATTTTAGTAACTATTTTCCTAGTGTTAGTGAATCACACAGCCACAGAACGAGATCTAGCATAGCAAACCTGCATCCTCCAAGGTGTAGAACAAAGATGGGACAGTGCTCATTTGCTCACAAAGGAGCACAGGAGTGGAATGAGTTGCCTTTGACCACCAAACAGATCGTGAACCTGTATAGTTTCAAGGTGAACGTTAGGAAATGGCTCCTAGAAAATGTCCCAAAGTAGCTAAGGAAGGTTCTAGTTTTTAATGAAGTGTAGATTTAGTGTGTCTGTAAATTTTGTATATTGTATTTGTATATTTTATTAATAATGTTGTATTTTACTTTTTAATTCTATTTTTAGCAATATACTGTAGGCTGATGGTAATGTGTAATACATGTGTATGTAAATACCATGTGCTGCTGAGACCAAGGACCACAATGGAAATAAGTCTGACTTTTTTGTGCTATCCTTGATAATTTTTGGATGCATGACTTGTTGTAACATGTAATGTATTTTAACAATTGTCAAATAAACTAATAATAAACACACTAGCAGCCACTTTAACATGAGCACACACACACTCATGCTGCACACGCTCACACTTATGGTCACTTTACAGAAGGAAAGGTCACTTTAAGAATAGTATAGTATAGCTTGAGATTGTAAAATATAGCATTGTATAGCAGTGTACATAAAGACCCAGTACCTCATCCGTAGCTAACAGTGTATTGCACTACCACAGGACCTAGCATGTCCTACCATGCTCTGTAAATAACTCATGTACAGATACCGATATGCCCTACTTTGTTTACTTGTTATTGCACAATGTCGTTCTATTGGATTCTTATTATATATTACTATTGTATTATGCACATCGTTGCGGGCAAGACCCCCCGCATTTCATTGTATACTTGTATGCCGTGACAAATAAAACTCTTGTATCTTGTATTTTTTTAGTCTAGATTTGAATTGATTTATGTTTTCACAATATTTTTGTTAATTTAGTTCAGTTTGTATTTGTCAAGTTCTAAAAATGTTTTATGCTCCGAATGTAGTTTGGAGCATAAAAGTAAAAGTAAATCTGCTCCAAGGGCGGTTATTTAAAACTGGCCAACATTAATAAAATACTGAGATAAAACCCAACATGCAGTTGCCTGAATGAAGATGGCGGCGTAGAGGAAGGACGTAGTGGAACGGGCTCCTACACAAAACTCTGACGTATCTTTTAGCGTAAGTATATGATAACTCACGCTGGTGAATATTATTAACCACATCGCTAACAAAGAAATGCCACCCAAAAAACCTGAAGCGAAGTAAGATAAATGCAAGAAGCCGACTGCATCGCCCAACGGTGGTGCTAGCATTAGCGTGAAACCACAAGGAGCTAACTCTCTAGCTAACTCTCTGGCTAATATGTTAGCTAACACCGAGGCTAGCAGTGAAACCCCGCCGGCATGGTTTCTTGGGGAACTGAAAAAGTATTCGACAGAATACAAACCTTGATGGAACTCAAGTTGAACTCTCTAAATGTCTCGGTGCAAAGTCTCATCAGTGACAACCGGGCGCTAGGGCACCGTGTTAAGGAAATAGAAGAAGTGCATGCTAGCTATAGTGATAGCCTCAACTCCCTACAACAAGACCTCAGCGAACATAATAAAAATACAGAGGAAGAAGTCAGCGGTCTGAAAGAAAAGCTTGACGATTTGGAAAACAGAGAGAGAAGACGGAACCTAAGACTGGCAGTCTTCCCGGAAGGTGTGGAGGGTAAAAACGCTAGTATGGCCCGCGAAAATAGTAGACCTAGACACCGGGCAATCCATTGAGATCGAACAGGCTCACCGTACACTCCAACGCCGACCAGATGAAGGCAGCCTCCCCTGAGCCATAGTGATCCACCTACTCCGTTTTACTGATGTGTCCCGAATCCTTAAAACGTCCCTGGCCGGGTCGGTGGCAGTTAAGATAATGTATATGGTCCAAACCAAGATGACCCTAACTTATAACTGAACCTTTTTCTTAAAGTGACATGCACCCCCTCGGAGCTCATAATTGGTGGTGATTTTAACCTGGTATTAGACCCCGCAATGGATAAATCCTTCCCCACCCTTTAACCTCAGCGGCCAAGGTCCTTAGAAATAACTTATAGATCTTAATTGATTGGATATATGGCGGGAGCGGCATACATCCAGTGTTAATTTTGTCAACGAAAATGATGACTAAATATGGTCTTGCGGCCGCTATTGCACTCCATTTGAAACTATGTAGTTTGTTTTCTCGGCCGAGCTGCAGCGTGCGGGCGGGGTCTAAATACTCCGGCAAGACAAGCGGTCACCACGGATGCCTCGACGAGTTAATCCGCCCGCCCGTTCATGTGCAATGCTGGATAACGTGGGACAGACTACCGCGACCAGTATTTGGAATGGCGATCAGATAATTGGATTATTCTTTTTGCATTACATCAAAGACAAGGACTATATATTACCAATCTTGTGTTGATCCGATATTTTTTTCCCGCGATCGAAGCCTCTCTGTGTGGAATGTGTATGTGCTGTGTCTCGTTGGTCACATCACGGCACGGATGGGCGCCCCGCTCCAAACCAATTTCTGTCTTTAACGCGACGTGGGCATAAAGGAATGGCGAAGATGCAAAGCACACCACCACCCTGGCAACAAACACCTCATACGGCTGCGCTCGGGCAGGCGTTTCAGCGTTATACCCACCCGGACTAACAGACTGAAGTTTAGTTTCTATCCCAGGGCCATATGTGAACTAAACTCAGCTAAAATTTTAAACAACAATCTGCCTGCACCCCCCCCCCCCCCCCATGCACACACACACACATGCACACACACACAACACTAAGGGATAGTGCAATTATCTTTTATACCCCCCTGTTTATGTTATGTCTATTATGCCTTACTCTTGTTTTATATTTAATACTGTGTTTAGGACTGTGTTTTTATGATCTAGGACTGTGTGACGGCTAGCACCTAGGGCTGCATTTAAAATTTTGTTGTAACATTTTAACAATGACAATAAAGATCATTCTATTCTATTCTATATAAATAAAGTTTATAATTATTATTATTATTAATGCTCTCTACCTGATCAACCAAGACCACAGTGTCAAACAGACTAATGTTCTCCACCTGATCAACCAATACCACAGTGTCAAACAGATTCTCTAATGCTCTCCACCTGATCAACCAAGACCAGTGTCAAACTGTGCTGCAGTGTGTTTGGTTAGTGTCTCTCTCCACACCTATCTCTCTCGCTAAGAGACATTAGGCTACAAACAGACACCCAGTCAAGCCCAACTCAGCCAGGAACAAGACTAGGCAAGCCTAGTTAAGCAGGACCAAGCCAAGAACGAGACTAGGCAAGTCTAGTTAAGCAAGACCCAGCCAAGAACAAGACTAGGCAAGCCTAGTTAAGCAAGACCCAGCCAAGAACAAGATTAGGCAAGCTTAGTTAAGCAAGACCCAGGCAAGAACAAGACTAGGCAAGCCTAGTTAAGCAAGACCCAGTCAAGAACAAGACTAGGCAAGCCTAGTTAAGCAAGACCCAGCCAAGAACGAGACTAGGCAAGCAATTATAATAATTTTTTTTTAATTAATACGGTATATCTATATTTTTATCATAATTTATGTAAAGGTTTTTGTCTCAAATCTGCAAATGGATTATGCAAAACAACTCCCAATGTAATATTTTCTTCCCCATCTTACCGCTGACAATCTCTTGAGCGGGATTTCCAAGAGTCTTGTCTGTAGTTTAGCTCCACTTTTCTCTCCAAGCTCCTCATAACCTTGGATTACAAACCAGTCTGTGTCCTTTTCTGAAACTGAGAGAACAGTCATATTTTTATTTGTTTATTAAAAAGGATCCCCATTAGCTGATGCCAATGGCACCAGCTAGTCTTCCTGGGGTCCGAAGTCCCACATATCAATATATACACATACAAATATACCGTAATTCCTCTAATAGTAACCCCGGCTTGTATTTGTTTCAACTGTAGCGGGTACCAGGCTTGTATTAGGAGGAGGCCTGTATAAGAGGGAGGCCTATATTTCAAATTTTCAAACGGATCATAATGAATAAATCAACATTTTGTGTCAGTTTGAACCCAGTAAAATGTACTGGGTTCATTTATTGAAACCAAGTACTGTATGAAATAGTAAACAGTGCAATTACAGGTGGTCACTGGTCATTTCAACGTTTTCAAAGTGAAATCAAGTAACTAGCTCAGTATGCAGCTCAGTATATTAGTAACCCGGCTTGTATTAGGAGGCCGGCTTATAATTGCTTAGCTCAAGAGCGCACCCGGCCATTAATAGAGACCCGGCTTGTATTTGAGACCCGGTTACTATTAGAGGAATTACGGTACATACATCCGCGCACATACATATACACAACTATATACATACATATTCAGAATGGTCTTTATTGCCATGTACTTTTCACATACAAGGAATTTGCTTTGGACGTTACTGGTGCGACATTAGCGGACAGATATTAACACATCCGGTGCCGTTAACATAGAACTACGTTTCTGTCGCCCGATCGTTGAGTGCCGGAAACAGAGATCTACGTTTTTCGCACGGTATTTCTTTTATTCGCTTTTGTCATTCATAATTCAGCGGGGCACCTTGTGTATGCTGTACTGAATGTGTCTAAGCTGGCAGACGGTCTTATACCGCCCTCTTATACCGGCCATTATTGCACCCTGTTAGAAACGGGTTTGTTTATTTTCTCTACCGAGCTGCGGCATGGGGGCAGGTCCTAAACACTTGGGCAAAACACACGCTTGTAGGGATGGTTGACTACTGACCCCACCCGCACGTTGAAGTGCAATGCCCAACAACGTCGGAGACAGGATCGCTGTGGATAACTGGAATGGCGATCAGATATTTGGATTCTTTTTTTTCCATTACATCAGAGACCAGGTAAGGACATTATATGAAAGCTTGCGTTGATCTGATATTTATTTCTACCCCGATCGACGCCGTCTCTGTGTCTGGGGGGGGGGGGGGGGGGGGGATGCGAGGCACTGTGTGCCTGCAGAGCTGCAGAGCTCCAATAGTGTATCTGCAGAGCCGCAGAGCTCCAATAGTATATCTGCAGAGCCCATAAGTCAGACACATTCTACAAACGTGTCTAATGTGAATTATATAAGCATGTAAGCAAAACTAGATTTTAGGTCTGTGATGGAAAGTGATTGTTAACAAGTATTATTATTCTTTTATTTTTTCTCTCACGAGGCCCCCTTCCCCGCGAGGCCCTGTGCGACCGCACTGCTCGCACGCCCCTTGAGGCGGCCCTGGCATGCGTGCATGAGGAAGGATAATAATTATGATCTAGCGTTGATTTCAGAAAGATCCGATAATCAGGCGAAAAATTTCGTGTTTATTGAATTACACAAAAACAGTTTTCGCGTCTTTTCCCTGGAATTACTCAGAAGCACCCAAACTATATTTATATTCAAAACAGTATAAAACGGAAATGTACGGATGAAAAAATTATCTGTTTTTGTCACTGAGACTCGACCCCGTTATTAGACCAATAGCTATACTATAAAATATAGGTTTAGCTCTGTTCGAATCCAGCTCACAGCTCCGGGGTTGTCACCAGCTTGGCTGGCCGTTCACACTAATACAATTGGCTGTATTAGAGGGTGGGAGAAGCTGGCGGGGTGGGTCCGGGTCGTTGTAAACAGCGACTCCTACAGTTCGGTCGGGGCGCCTGCTAAGCGTGGATAGGACCTGAGTGGGATAGTGTGATCCTTCCACACGCTACGCCCTCTCAGGGAGGCTCCGCACTGCCAGGTGAATAGAAGCGGTTGATTGGCTGGACGTGTGTCGGAGGAAGCACGTGATAGCCTCCACTCTCCCAGATGATCCGACTGTGGGAGGTAAGTGCGCAGCGACCAGGAAGGGGATTGGGAATTGGCATACAACTAACATTGGGATGGGAGAAAATCGGAGGAAAATGGAGGGGGAAAAAGATCAATTAAAAAAAAATGAAATATGAGCTACGTTAACACGTTGGGCGCCAAACCCGAGATACGTCGGGTTAACTCGCCAGCGGTTGGGCGCCAGACCAGAGATATCTCGGGTTTTGGTCGTTTATTCGATATTTTTATTCATTATTCATCCGGGGACCTTGGCGTTACCATAGGGAATGAGTCTGAGATCGCCAAAGTGCAATACCGGCCGCATCCAGCTAGATGGCGGTATCTAGCACCCTTTGAAACCTTGTATCTTGGCCTGTGCGTCGATCAAATGTCTCCGGGTCAGCTTCTTTTTGGGCAAGTGGAGCAGTTATACCGGTCGGATTGAGAAGTGTCAAATGCTCCCGATGCATGATGTGTGATGGATAATGTTGGCGACGATGGACATCAATACTTGGAATCGCGATCAGATAATTGGAATATTCTTTTTGGGGTACATCCTAGTCAAATTAAGGGCTATATGATATCAATCTTGCATTGATCCAACCATGTCTTCACCTTGATCCGAACGTGTGTGTGTAACATTACTCCACAACGTATGCCGTTGGTGACGATCAAAGCATCAAAAAACTATTTGATTTGAGAATAGTAGCGGGTCCAGGCAAGAAACGGCAACGGTTATAGTATAATAAACGCAGAAGGCTATTCCTGAGCATTTCAGGAATGACCCCAGACCATTGTAAAACCATTTATAACACAGGAAAGTATGGATGAAAAAATGTATTCTTTTTCCCATAGTGAGCGATAGATATTTGATGTCAAATGGGCCATAGTATTGTATCCATAGCTATAATATAGAATATAATATAGCCCTGCAAACAAGGTGACGCACTCTCATCTTTTAAAGCGTTGGCCTAGCTACAACAGGGCCCGTCTAATCCCCGGCGCTGAATGAGTTAAAGGGGAACTCCAACATTTTGGTAAATTAGCTTATTTAACATCTTCCCTGGAGTTAGACAAGAAGATACATACCTTTTTTGTCTCTGTGCGTGCATTTAGCTTTGGGAATAGACGCTCCGTTAGCATAGCTTAGCTTCATCACTGGAAGTGAGGCAGATCCGTAGCCTTACAGTGCCTTACAGTGTATTGTAAGGTCTGACATTGACCAAATTTGATATGCATGACCTTGGTGGGCTCTAGGTCAACTCCTGAAAAGGGGGTCAATGTCAGACCTTGCAATCAAAAGTTAGGGGGCGCACTGAAATTATGGCAAGGGTTATTAGCCCCCTAACTTTTGATTGCAAAGTCTGACATTGACCCCCTTTTCAGGAGTTGACCTAGAGCCCACCAAGGTCATGCATATCAAGTTTGGTCAATGTCAGACCTTGCAATAAACTGTAAGGCACTGTAAGGCTACGGATCTGCCTCACTTCCAGTGATGAAGCTAAGCTATGCTAACGGAGCGTCTATTCCCAAAGCTAAATGCACGCACAGAGACAAAAAAGGTATGTATCTTCTTGTCTAACTCCAGGGAAGATGTTAAATAAGCTAATTTCCCAAAATGTTGGAGTTCCCCTTTAAGCACAATCGAATAATATATTTATGAAATAAAATATAGGCCAGGGCTGTACGACTGTAAGAGGTTGAATACAATTATATGAGATATAAACTAACTAAATATAGCACAATAGATATAGTATAATTATAAGTAAAATGTAATAGGAATAGGCCAGGGCTGTGCAACTGGGCAGATGTGGTCAATTATACAATTATATACACTAATTAGAAAGAGTAACAATACAGTGGACAAGTATATAGTCCAGTAGGGTGTGTTAATGTAACACAGTGGGGGGTGTCAGTGAGGGTGGTGTAGTGCAAGTAAGATGTTTGTGGCTGCAGGACTTCCATCCCAAGCTGCCTTAAGAGATTGTATGTAGAAATGTATTTGCCAGGTAAATGAGATCATCTTGGTTTTGTCCTTCAACCCCACCAGAGACCGTTGTCTTTATGCAAGACTTATCTTTTAAACTATGTTTTTTATGGTGCTTTTATATGTAATTTATTCTATGTATTGTCTTTTATATGGACCCTGAGTCCGTAATAAAATGTAGA